>NC_056667.1:21362500-21662500 GCF_018350195.1 Panthera tigris
TTAAAAATCTAAAAATAAAGCAGCATTGTACAAAGCATTCCATGTACATTATCTCATTGAACTCCCACATTTCTTTTTTTTTTTTTTAAGTTTATTTATTTTGAGAAAGAGAGCATGAGCAGGGAGAGAGGCAAAAGGAGAGGGAGGGAGTGAAAGAGAGATAATCCCAAGCAGGCTCCAAGTTGTCAGCACTGAGCCCCATGCAGGGCTCAAACCCACGAACCATGAGATCATAACCTTAACCAAAATCATGAGCTGGACATTTAACCAACTGAGCCACCCAGGAGCTCCTAAACTTCCACATTTCTAAAGACTCTGTCAGAAAGGGAGGTTATTTAACTACGCAAGTACAGAAAATCGGGTGAGAAGCAAACCTGGCAGCACCCATCCCAGTCGGTCAGAAGAGAGGAGATGTCCAGATTTTACAGCCCCATCTGCAAGTCTATCTTTGTTGGGGGTGGTGTGCAGCAGACCTGGGTGGTCAGGTGCCATTCAATACCAGGTTCCTCAATTCCCCTTGCTCCGATCCCATGCCCCCCAAGCGATCTGATTATGCATCAGTCTCCACCTAGGCCTGCTTCAGAAGCTGTTCTGGCAATGCAGACTTGTGAGTATTCCTATCTTTGTGACAATTACTTCTCACCCATAATGAATAAACTAACATTCCAATGTTATTTCCAATAATTAAAATACAAAATATTTTGGGGTGCTTTGGTGGCTCAGTCAGTTAAGCATCTGACTCTTGATTTCGGCTCAAGTCAAGATCTCACAGTTTGTGAGACTGAGTGAGCCCAGTATCAGCTCTGCATTGACAGCATGGAGGCTGCTTGGAATTCTCTCTCTTCCTCTCTCACTCTCTGCTCCCTCTGCTCTCTGCCCCCTCCCCCACTTATACACGCTCTCTCAAATAAATAAATAAATAAACTTAAAAAAATTTTAAAAATAGGAATGCTAAACTCTCAAAGTAATATAATCTGTTGTGTGGGGGAGGGTTGTGGCAAAATATACATAAAAATTACCATTTTAACCATTTTTATTTTATTTATTTATTTTTTAATTTTTTTTAACATTTATTCATTTTAGAGACAGAGAGAGACAGAGCATGAAAGGGGGAAGGTCAGAGAGAGAGGGAGACACAGAATCTGAAACAGGCTCCAGGCTCTGAGGTGTCAGCACAGAGCCCGATGCAGGGCTCGAACTCATGGACTGCGAGATCATGACCTGAGCCGAAGTCGGTCGCCCAACCGACTGAGCCACCCAGGCGCCCCATAACCATTTTTAGGTATACAGTTCTGTGGCATTAAGCTCATTCACCTTGTTGTACAACCATTATCACTACTCATTTCCAAAATGTTTTCATCATGTCAAACTAATGCTCTGTACACATTAAATCAGTGCCCATCTCTCCCCTCCCACGGCCCCTCATCATCACCATTCTACTTTCTATCCATTTGCGTTATGGTGGTTTTAAAACATGTCTGCAAATTCCTTTACATGCCTCCCGTTAAGGAATGGAGATTGCCTCAAAGAACAGAATTCAGTGGAGTGACACTGAGGGACCTCAGACACTGGGTCAGTGAAAGCCGTGCACTTTCTGCCAGGTGGTCATAGGATACTTATCCTGAGAGCCTATAGCCACCATGTAAGAAGTCCAGCCAGGGGTGCTTGGATGGCTCAGTCAACTAACCGTCCAATTTCAGCTCAGGTCATGATCTCACGGTTTAGGAGTTCAAGCCCCACATCAGGTCCTGTGCTGACAGCTCGGAGCCTAGATTCTGCTGCGGATTCTGTGTCTCCCTCTCTCTCTGCTCCTCCCTCACTTGCACTCTGTCTCTCTCTATCTCTCTCAAGAATAAATAAACATTAAAAAACAATTAAAAAAAAAAGAAGTCCAGCCATCCCAGGACTGCACGGGATGAGATCATGTAGGGAGACTGCAGACAAAGGAAGACCTGTGGAGTCCCAGCTTTTTGAGAGCATCTAGCCCAGGTATCAGACTTGGACATGATGAAACCCTGTTATGGGTTGAACTGTGTCCCTCAAAAAGAAAAAGACATGTTTAAGTCCTAACCCCCAGCACCTCAGAATATATTGGTAATAGGGTCACTGCAGATGTAACTAATTAAGATAAGGTCATACAGGAGTAGGGTGGGCTCTTAATCCAGTATAACTAGCATCCTGAAGAGCAGAAGAGGCAGACCAACAGACACACACAGGAGAGAAGGTCACTCAGAGGCACAGACCGAGTGATGCAGCTATATGCAGGCAAGGATTCCTAGCCACCACCAGAAGCTAGGAAAAGGCAAGGAAAGATTCTTCCACAGTAACACTGGAGAGATCATGGCCCTGCTGATACCTTGATTTTAGATTTCTGGCCGCCAGAACTGTGAGAGAATAAATTTTGTTTTTTTAAGCTACCTAGTTTATGGTACTTTGTTACGACAGCCCTAGGAGACTAATACATCTTCCTTCAAAACAATCTCAGCCCCGGGCACCACCTGACTTTAATTACGTGAGAAACCCCTTAGCAAAACTGGCTGGCTAAGCCCAGTCACCCCCTGACTTATGAACAAAATAAACCATTGTTATTGTTTTAAGCCACTGTCTTGGAGCAGTTTGTTACCCAATAACACATAACTGGAATATCTGTCCTCTATTACTAATACCAGCAACGTTAACCAGAAGTGTGTTATTTACTCCACCAAGACTACCAGCGTCTCCCTAAGCCATACCTTCCTGACACTGGGAAGGAAGCCTTTTTCAGTAATCAGTCATGGGTTGTTCTATACCGAATCCCTCAATCTGCCTCATTCAGTTGGCTTGACTATCTCTGTACTCACAAGACTGTTCACTTTCTTCTGAACTGCATTGTAACCAATGCAGAGTGGGGCTTGTTTATTTCCCAAGTAATTATGGTTATCAATGTTATCTCAGAAAAACCCAAGCTTGAATTTAGTGTAAAAAAACAGAACACAAAATTATATGTATATTATGATTACAATTTGGGGGAGGGGGGCAATGCATAAATAGGCTAAAAACTGGAAGAGAAACACCATTATTTAAATGGTGGAGACATAATTGCTACATTTATAAAACTCTACTTTGTGCCAGGTCCTGTTCCAGTCACTTGACAAACATAACCCGTAATTCTCATGATCACCCTACAGGGATGATATTATGATCTCCACTTTACAAATGAGGAAACAGGCTCTAAGAGACAGTTGGTAGGAAGAACAAGGTGATACAGACAGAAAGTGGCAAACCCAATGCCTGGGCTCATTCTTCTTACCATGGATGGATTTCCCTTCTCTATGTAAATCTGCTATGGAATGAACACATACATCCCAGAGCCCAATAGCCTAATTCTGACATGAAGCTTCCTCTGACTAGATCTTCCTGGTGGTCCTAAAGGATCAACAGTGTGAATGCCTCAGGGAGAAACAAGACCACATACCTAGATGCAGCTGGACATCTTTCACCTCCAGGGTGCTGGACTTGCGATGCCGAGCAAGCTGGCAGGCTGCTGTCACCACACTCTCGATAAAATCATCAGCAATCTGCAGCAGCATCTGGGGAAGACAAAAGTGGGGGAGAGTAACCATGACACTGGCAGAGTAGGCTCCTGTTGCTGGGACAACTGTGTCTGCTTGAATCACATATTTAGTCAGGCTTTCTATTAGAAGCCATGGAATCAGCATTTGGGCTAAGGTGAGGAGGAAGAGTGAAAACAACACTAAAAACACATCAACTCATTAACCAGGTTGAGCACAACTCACACCTTTCTGAGGATGTTACTTTCTGTACTTCCTACCTGGCAGGAATCAATCAGGCCAATCCCTCACTCTCATATTTTCTTCTGAATTAGGGGGGAAAACAAAAGTGAATCTTTATACTTCCTCACTCACAGTCTCCTAAAGCATTTTTATTTCCATTATCTCACCTAGTCCTTATATTAATCCTGTGAAAAAAATGGGGCATGGATTTTATCCTTCTTCTATACAGAAGGATGCTGACTCATGGCCATGCAACTGCTAAGCACCAGAAGCAGGATTCAACTTCCAGGTTCCATGTCCAAATCCTGGGTTCTTTCCACTTCATTATCATTTATCCTGGACTATGTGAAGAGTAAAATCAGTATTTGAAGCTAAAAATTGGAGTTTTCATCAGTCAATACCTTGGCCTCCTCTGCTGACCAAAAAGAAAATGAATTACAATCATAGATATACCTTATTCTGTTAGACTATTACTGCATTGTTATCTTTTCTATGAAACCAAACGGATACCATCCACAGAGATGCACAGAGAGTGAGGGAAGGGCAGAGAGAGAGGGAGAAAGAGAGAGAATCCCAAGCAGGCTCCACACTGTCAGCACAGGGCCCAACATGGGGCTTGAACTCACAATCCATGAGATCATGACCTGAGCTGAAGAAAAGAGATGATTAACTGACTGAGCCACCCAAGCACCCTTTTCTCTTTTTTTAAAGTAAGCTTTATGCCCAACATGGGGCTTGAACTCACCACCCCGAGACCAAGAGTCACATACTCTACTAAATGAGCCAGCCAGGCACCTCCTAACAAAGAGATTTCTGATTAAACATGGCAAATCAACTCCAAAAATGACCTCCTCTCCTTCCCTAAATCCACTAAAATAACAATAAAGGGAAAAAAGACATATAAATCCACAAAGACAACAGGAGAGAAAAACTTAATAGACACGAGATTCCAATAAACTTTTATTTATTTTTTGAGAGAGAGAGAATGCATGAGCGAGAGAGGGCAGAGAGGGAGAGGAACAAAGGATCTGAAGCAGGCTCTGTGCTAAGAGCAGACAGCCCGATGTGGGGCTTGCACTTACAAACCACAAAATCATGACCTGAGCCAAAGTCAGATGCTTAATCAACTGAGCCACCCAGGCACCCCTCCAACAAACTTTTAAAGTAAACTTTTGCCAAGGAGATAACAGAGGAAAAGTGGGATCTGACCTGCAGATGGAATGTACAACATAAGTGCCCATAAAGGGGACACCAATGAGAATTAAACTGATTTGCCCCTTGCAGCCCCCAAAAGATCCAGCTTCTGGAAGTGCTATTTACATAAAAGATTGGGCTGAGGCACGGAACTAAAATCTGAGAAAGTATTACAAGTCTATATACAGACTAGTCCCCATTCCCTCCACACTCCAAAAGCAGCCAAGTGACTCCTCCCCACACATACCAGAACTCAGCAGGTTTATTCCCTAGAACACTGAATAGGCATGGCTCTGGATTAGAATACATCAGACACAGTGATGGCAGGGGAGAGATACAGCCTCTTTCTCTTGCCTTGCTTTCAGGATGTCAGAAGCTAGAGATAAACCCTCCAGATAGGAGCCTGGAGGATTCTTTTCTGGAGATACCAAATGACTCCAGAGAATAGACTTACAGATGCTGAGATGTAGAGATCCTCCAATAAGAAGGCTGACTTGTTGACAAATTATTCTGGAGTGAAGCCAGTGGTTTGCTAAAGCCAGCTGAGAGGAGCTCATAAAAGTCAATTAATTACATGCATTTCTTCACAATCTTTCATTCAGCAACATGTTGATAGCTTAAAATAGGGCATATTGGGAATATTTACACCACAGAAATTAGGAAACGCTAAAAATTAGGGCCTTTTCCTCCACCGAATTGGTTGCTAAACATTAACAGTACATTACTAGATGAAGCCAATCAGTAAATTCTGCTTCACATCAGCTCTTTAGTGGCTCAGTCTTTTTTTTTTTTTTAATTTTTTTTAACGTTTATTTATTTTTGAGACAGAGAGAGACTGAGCATGAACGGGGGGAGGGTCAGAGAGAGGGAGACACAGAATCTGAAACAGGCTCCAGGCTCTGAGCTGTCAGCACAGAGCCCGATGCGGCGCTTGAACTCATGGACCGAGAGATCATGACCTGAGCCGAAGTCGGCCGCTTAACTGACTGAGCCACCCAGGCGCCCCTTTAGTGGCTCAGACTTTAAGAACAGATAGTCAAGAACACCAAACATGTGAAGGAAATCTCCAATACTAAAAAGAAAATAAACAAACCAAGGAGAAAAAAAGGGCCCAGGGGACACTAAGACAACGCAGGGAAAAGAAGAAAATGTCAAAAAATGGAATTCCTTGGGGGCACCTGGGTGGCTCAGTTGGTTAAGCATCCAACTTCAGCTCAGGTCATGATCTCATGGTTCATGGGTTCGAGCCCCGCATGGGGTCTGTGCTGACAGCTCAGAGCTTGGAGACTGCTTCAGATTCTGTGTCTCCCTCTCCCTCTGCCCCTCCCCTGTTCACACTGTCTCTGTCTCTCAAAAATAAACAAAATTTAACAAAATGTTTAAAAATAAACAAAATGTAAAAAAAAAAAAATTTTTTTTTAAAATAGAATTCCTTGTTAAGAAAGGTAAGAGAAGATATTACAACCATAAAATAAGAACAGAGTGGCTTGGGGAAAAAAAGGACCAATTAGAAGTGCCTGGCTGGCTCAGCTGGTGGAAGAGTATGACTCTTGATGTCAGGATTCTGCAAGCCCCACCTTGGGTGTAGAGATTACTTACAAAATAAAATCTTTTCTTTTTTTTTTTAATTTTGTTTTTGAGAGAGAGAGAGAGAGAGAGAGAGAGCGCGCACAAGTTGGGGAGGGACAGAGAGAAAGGGAGACACAGAATCCAAAGCAGGCTCCAGGCTCCAAGATGTCAGCACAGAGCCCGACTTGGGGCTTGAACTCATGAACCACGAGACAATGACCCGAACTGAAGTTGGATGCTTAACCAACTGAGCCACTCAGGTGCCCCCAAATAAAATCTTTAAGAAACAAACAAACAAAAAAAGGAATAGTCAACAAGAAAACCTCATGAGAATTCTAATTTTTATAACAAAAAACCTTAAAACTTACAAAGTTTAGAAGATAAACTAAGAAAAATCTCCCTAGCAAGTGGAACTTAGAATTATAAAGAAATAAAAATAGGAAATCAAAGACAAAAAACCCTAAGAGGACCAATGCAGAAGATTCAATATCCAACCAATTGTCATTACAGAATGAAAGAGCAAAAACAGAGAAGAAATTATCAAAAAACTAATATAAGAAAATGGAAGTCTCACACACTGCTGGTATGAATGTAAAAGGGTATATGTAGCACTTTGGAAAAACAATTACCACATGACTCTGCAACTTCACTCCTAAGTATATTATCAAGAAAAATGAAAACATATTTCCACATAAAACTTATGCATGAGTTTTAAAAAAAGGAAAAAAACAAAATTTGCACATGAATGTTCATGCAACATTCATAATAACCAAAAAGTGGATACAACCCATCAACTGATGAATGGATAAACAATGGTATGTCCATACAACGGAATAGTATTCTGCCCTAAAAAGAGGTACTCATATCTGCTACAACATGGATGAACTTTAAAAACATTACACTAAGTGAAATAAGCCAGTCACAGACACCACATATTATATGACTCCATTTATCTGAAATGTCCAGAACAGGCAAATCTATAAAGACAGAAAGTAGATTAGTAGTTAGTTGCTTAAGGGCTGTGGGGGTTGGGAAAAAATGGGAGTGACTGCTAATGGCTGGGGGTTTCTTTTAGGGGTGATGAAAATGTTCTAAAAATGACAGTGTTGAGAGTTGTATAATTCTGTGAAAAGACTAACAACCACTGAACTGTAGATTTCAAATGAGTGAATTTTATGGTATATGAATTATATCTCAATAAAGCTGCTACCCCCTCAACCACTCCCCCATCCTCCCCACACACAAAGAGAGCAAGTATTTTTCCCTCTGGTTAAAAAAAATAAAAATGGAGTTATACTTTTTTTTATAATTTGTATTTCCTTTCCTTGTCATTACATACTCTTCAGCAAAGGCAAAACAAACTAATAACAAAAAACTCCAAACCCCAAAATATACAAAATCATCCCAGAATTGAGGCACTCAAGTCCCTAAAATAAAAGAAGGTTCCAGGAACCCAGCACAACAAATGAAAAAAGATATGCACTAAAGCTCATATGAAAATTCAGAATAGAAAAAAAGTAACATTCTAGGGGCACCTGGCTGGCTCAGTTGGTAGAGCATGCAACTCTTGATCTCAGGGTTGAGTTCAAGCCTCAGGTTGGGTATAGAGATTACTTAAAAAAGAAAATATTTAAAAAAAAAAAAAAAAAAAGGGAAAAGAAAAAAGACTCTAAAAAACCAAAACTGGGATCAGAATGGCATAAGACCTTTCTGTTTTTCTTTTTTTTTTCTCAAGTAGGCTCCATGCCAAACATGGGGCTTGAACTCACGACCCTGAGATCAAGAGTTGCACGAAGCACCCTGCATAAGATTTCTTAATAGATTTTCAAAGACAATGGAGCAATGCCTTTACAACTGAAAGGAAAAAAATGATTTCCATAATCAAATTCTAAACTCTTTCAAACCAAAAATTAAATGTGAAGTTAGAATGTAGATATTTTCAGACATTTACCTCTCATCTATCCTTCTTAGACAGTAATAAAAACGTGCTCTAACAAAAAGAGGGAATAAAGTAAGAAGAAGAGGATGTAGGATCTAGGAAACAAGAGATCCAAAGAGGAAAAAAAAAAAAAGAGCAAAAGGAAGACCCAGGAGAGGTTTGTTCAAGTGACCTAAAATTAATCAGACCAGAAGACGACGGAGGATTCTGGGAGTGAAATCTCCGAGTCGGGAAAGCAGGCGGGGGAGAGACTAAAATCTGCAGATTATTTTTCCATTTGGAAAAAACAATGTTGATAAAGTGTACACCAGAGGTGATAGCAGAAGTCGAATAAAAAAGGCACAAAAAAAACTAAATAAAAATGAGTCAATTATCAACTTTGTAAGTAGTACAAAACAGGACTTGGTTCAGTGGTGAACAATATTTACTTGGTCAGAATAATGTAAATACTGATTTCTGAGTTATCTAAAAGTTGTGACAAAACTATATTGGAAAAATGAGGGAAAGGGAAGCATGTATGGATGTGAGTGGTTTAACAAAATTCTATCAACAGACAGAAATCAAAGAATATCTGTTTCAGTATATTACTTAAAAATATGGAGGAATATTATAGAAACAACTAAAATTGTTGAAAGTGATTGCCTGTGAACAACAAACGAAGCCCTTTTCGCCAAGCAAAAGCAGCAGTAGCTGCTAGGTAGAAAGTGCTAGGCATTCTCCTAAGTGATTTGTACAAGTTATTCCAGGGAACCCTCACAATAACCCTGTGGGTAAATAATACCATACCCTGCCAACACAAGAGGAAACTGAGTCAAAAAGCGTACGTGACTTGTCCACAGCTACAGAACTGGTAAGCGGCAGAGCCAACGTTCAAATTCAGATTTGTCTGCCTCTAAAGAGCCAATATTCTGTATTAGCTCTCAGGGACACAGATTCTGGGGTTCCCAACCCCACCTTACCTCCTCCACATCTTCATCCAATTGCTCATTAGGATCCACTTCTCTGACTAAGTCTTGTAATTTCTTCTTGGTCAATACCTAAAGTTAATTGGGAGAAGATTTTTTCAGTAAGTATTAAGGGAGCAAAACACCTCATTACCCTGTAATGAAGAAAGGCTGTCACTGTGTTGGGTTTAGTTTCTACTTTCCAAAAGTCAGCAGTCTGGCCTACAAGACTTGTATTCTACAAAACTGTACTCTCAAGACAGAAGTAGCCCAGGGAAAGGCCACAAGAGCAGTGTGGCCGAGAGGCCAACACCTGTCAGTTTATTTCTGCTTCATCTCTTTCTCACTATGCCTTACCTTCCCTCTACATTAAATAATTTGCAATTTTCTGACCATCACAACTTGTATGTGCCTCTGTTGCTTTTGGACGTGCTCTTCTACCCTTCTTCCTATCTGCTCAATCTATGGTGCCTTCTTTCTGCTTTTCCTAGCCCACCCAGGTAAAAGGAACCACTTCCTCCTTTGGCCTCTACTAGACTCTGTGCACCCTTCTATCATTGTATGTAGTTGTAAACTTGCTTGTTTCTTTCTTTTTTTTTAATGTTTATTTATTTTTGACAGAGACAGAGTGTGAGCAGGGAAGGGGCAGAGAGAGAGAGGGAGACACAGAATCCAAAGCAGGCCCAGGCTCTGAGCTATCTGCACAGAGCCTAACACGGGGCTCAAACTCATGGACCCCAAGATCATGACCTGAGCCGAAGTCAGCTGCTCAACTGACTGAGCCACCCAGGCACCCCATAAACTTGCCTGTTTCAGACTTAGTAGGCTGAAAGCTCCCTGAGGGCAGGGACCATGTGTTCATCTCCATATAATATTTGTATAAGTGCGTACAACTGTGATCCCTTTTTCAGAGAGGAAATGTCATGTTACATATATATACCATTAAACAATAATCAAAAGACATACATTAAAATGCTAACCATAAATTGAGAATAAACTGAGGGTTGATGGGGAGTGGGAGGGAGGGGAAAGTGGGTGATGGGCATCGAGGAGGGCACCTATTGGGATGAGCACTGGGTGTTGTATGGAAACCAATATGACAATAAACTTCATATTAAAAAAAAATGCTAACCATAGTTATTTTGGGGTGATGGTAAAATTATGGGCTATTTATTCTTGTATTTCTAAAGTTTCTGTGATAAGCATGTATAATCTTGGAAATAAAGAAAAAAGCAACAAATTTTTAAAATACATATTTGTTCATGATTTCTCAGATCTATCCATTCTCTATTCTAACATTACCGCTACATCCAGCCTTTACTGCACATCTTGATTTACTACAGAAGTCTTAGACCTGGTCTTCCTCTCAGTCTGCCCCCTTTCCTACTTTTCTTATCCACTTACTACCAAGTTAATCCTCCTACGATATACTACTTTTATTATGTTACTTACTCTTCTATTAAATATTAAAAATAGACAATATTTGCAAAGATTGTCTAATGACTAAAAGTTCCAAAGGAAACTGACTAGTATATGCTCAGTTTATTCTGCCATAATCCAGCCTAAACTGTCTTACCTCCTGCCCTTCTCCAACAGACTCCACATTCAACACAAGCTGGCTTCCCAACTATCTGCCCAACCTTCCCCATTCACCTTTGCTGGTCCCTCCCCCTATTTTCTTGAAATGTCTCTCCCTCTTATTCCAGCCTACAAGGTTCAAGTTAAGAGATAATACTTATTTCTTATCTCTTGTGGGTCTGCAGAGCAGAATCAGAATCATGGGCAGAAAGTGGGGGGCAGATTTTATAAGTACTGCAGAAAATTAATGGCAGCAGCTGAATGAACTAGAAGGAGAAAAGACTGGAGGCAATGGTACTTAATTACAGGAATAATGAATAATGAATGCATTAGTTATTTTATTTAGCTATTTTATTTACCAATTATAAAGCATATATATATTTATACATAAAAATATAAAAACCTATCATAGGCAACATGTTGTGTTAGTGTGTGTATATGGATGTATGTAAATATACATCACACACATAAACGCTATAAACACTGATAAACATTGTACATGATAATTTCATAAAGAACTTCAGAAGTCCAAAGGACAGGGGTGTCTGGGTGGCTCAGATGGTTAAGTGTCTGACTCTTGGTTTTGGCTCAGGTCATGATCTCACGGTTCGTGAGTTCAAGCCTAAGCCTGTTTGGGATTCTTGTTCTCTCTCTTTGCCCCTCCTCTGCTCTCTCCCTCTCTCTCAAAATAAACTAAAGATAAATAAATAAATAAATAAATAAATAAATAAATAAATAGTAAAACTCTTTAAATTTCTTTTAAATTTAAATTTTATTTTTCAGAGAGAGAGTGTAAGCAAGGAAGGCGCAGACAGAGAGGGAGACAGAGGATCCAAAGTGGGCCCTGTGCTGACAGCAGCTATCCCGACGCAGGGCTCTGACGCATGGCAAGATCACGACCTGAGCCAAATTTGGACACTCAACCCACCGAGATACCCAGGCGCCCCCCAAGAAACCTATTTAAAAAAAATAGGGTGACTGGGTGGCTCAGTGGGTTAAGCGTCCGACTTCGGCTCAGGTCGTGATCTCACAGCTTGTGAGTTTGAGTCCCATGTCGGGCTCTGTGCTGACAGTTCAGAGCCTGGAGCCTGCTTCACATTCTGTGTCTCCCTCTCTCTCTCTCTCTCTCTGCCCCTTCCCTGCTCACACACACTCTCTCTCTCTCAACAATAAACAACAACAAAAAAAAAATTAGAAAAAATAAATAAATAAATAAAGAAGTCCAAAGGAGGGAAAAGACCTTTTCCAGCTAAAAGGAAGACGCAGCATCTGAGATAGACAGACATCTCCCAAAGCATTACTGGTTCAAATAACAGATAAGAGGTACCTACAAAGAACAAAAAATAAGAAATGATACCTGATTATTTTCAGGGCTGAGACGCCCTCCTGTCCCAGGAGTGCCTGGTATCTTTACCACTGTAGTGCTATTGGCCATGGAGCCTTGTGGAGGAGTGCTGGCTGGTTCCGGTTTTATGGATGAGAAATTGGAGAGGTTGATTAGGGCTGAGGGGCCAAACTGGTTCATAATCTGCCGAGCTTTGGACTTCAGCTCATAGAGCTTATCAAGATCCTGTTTCTTTTTGGAGCTGTGAGGACCAAGGCCAATCAACTGTAGAAGGAAAACAAGAGAATTAGCTCCAGAAACATCTTTAATAAAGGGTAAGTTTTGAAAGTAAACTTATATAAAGTCTCTTGGACTTGAAGGGTCTTTAGGATTTCTGGGATAGTGACCATGTGATACCTGCACATTAAAAATGGACGGAATGAGGAATGTTCATTGCTCTCACCTCATATTTAGAAACTATCTTTTCTCTAAAATCTAAATGAAATAGTCCACAAAATTAAATAAGTAAATGAAATGAGAAATCTTACGTACAAAAATAAACTAGAATGAGTAAGACATTTTTGAAGACTTCGTAAAAATAGAATACTTGGTTAAGTACTAAATGTGTTATTTTTCAACAGCAAATAATGTTAAATTCAAATAAATCATGGCACAATCACATACTTAAAACCAGTCACAAAACTTCAGAAAACAGATTAGTTCATTTTGGCACTTCAAAACATGCTTAAATCTATGTCAGGGCTATGTCTAATCAACACGATTTTTAGCAACTGTTAAAAGTAAGCTGTTCTTTGTCATCAAGAGCAAATTTTCTCTGAGTGTTAGCAATCTTTAAGTACATGCAGAGTCCCTAGCCTGGAGTAGCCAAGACTCCTAAATTTTAAAGCCATGAGGTAGACTCTGTGGACAGCAGCTTTGGTGTCATCAAGATCAGAAGCACATTTACCAAATTCCGTCAACAGCGGCCTCAACGAGCTTACTTACAGCTATCTGAGTGTCTAGATCTTTAATTACATCAGCAACAGCTGTGAGCCCGGTGAACTGAGAGGCAGCCATTTTCAAAAGCTACCTGTAAATGAACAACTGGCATCAAGCACCACTCTTGCCACAGAACCATTTCAGTTGCGTGGCTGGCACATCTTCACGGGCCAGAATCCAAGCAAACTGGATGTGGAGAAACGCATCCATATTCCTGTCTCCTTATTCTTACTCATTACCAAGAGAAATATCTCCATCTCTTTCATATGCAGCTTTTAAAATTAATGAAGATTATAGTAATATAAATTCTCTTCTAATGAAACGGATGTTCTAGCGTTAGGGATAAACTAGCAGCATATGGAAACTTCATTGGCCAAACTGTGGAACTTGCAGGAATCATGGCAGTGGTTATCAGAACGTGGTGAAGCTTAGCAACCTAAATGAGCATCTATACGTGTGAACTCTTGCCCCAGTTGCTGAGTTCCTCCCCAACAAACTGTCTAACTTTCTAACACGAGAAATCACCTTTCCTGGTTTACCCTTAAGAAAAGCAACTAACTATGCACTGGTTAAGTGACCAAGAGAAACTTGGCCAAGAGTCAGCTGAGGGGGACAGCAGAGCATCAAGATCACTTGTTTGTTTTTTAACCGTATGCAGTCCATGCCTCCTTCTCCCTTACCCACAAATGGTACCGACAGAAGAATCAGGAGAGGGAAAGATTGAGAATGTGGTTAATAGTTGTTCTGTAATGTTATAAAAACAAACTATTTACCCACAGCAAGTTTTATGAAAGAGACTTATTAAAGATTATCAGTATGTTCACCACACTGAACATATTATACCCTTCAAATAACATTCCCATAACCTTCAAGGGACTTCCCAAAGAGTACTGGGTATTGCTCAAAATAAGTAGAAGACTTTTTTTGTCATAGAGATTTCTGCATAATGGGAATTTCTATAATAAGATCTGTAGACAAGAACACAATCTACACAGCACCAAATATGAATAATCATATGTCAAGTTTGGAATTAACATTAAGGAATAGCTCCAATGACTATTAATGAAATAAGTTGTTTTAATGAAATAAGGGGAATCCATACAATATAAGAAACATCAAAGTTTCTCCCTAAGAAACTAGACTGCAGTTTACTGTATTGTTTTGTTGAGAAGCAAACATTACTTCTGCATTTTCAATAATTCTGGTAAGTGAGCTATTTCTTCCATTAAAACAAAACAAAACAAAGCAGATGATAACCACTCATTACCAGACTGACACTGCCCATAGTTTCCTAGACTATTCCTTTATTTGGTTGGATTTAAAACACCATATTTGGATGGGTGATGATTACATGGATTTACACAATGTCAAAGTCATCACACTGAATATTTAAGATCTGTGCATTTTATTGTATATACAAATTATAACACTATTAAGGACAGGAAACCAAATCACCCAACCCCCACCCAAATAAATAAAGGATTGCACTCTTAGACATTTATCCCAGAAAAATAAAAACTTGTGTTCCCACACAAACCTATATTCTCATGTTCATAGCATATATCAATAAGGAAAAGATAGATTATTGAATACATGGTGGTATATGAGTACATCTGGAAAAAATCTGGTTTCATGTTTAAAATTTAAATATTTGACCCATCTGGAATGAGGGGGGGGTATATATATATTCCTCCCTTCATACACTCTTTTATTGCAGACGGATCAAATATTTAAATCTTAAATATAAAATGAATTATCTTAAATGTTAAATATAAAATACTAGAATATAGGAGATTTAAAAAATATTCAGGAATATAACCCTCTCACTTTATTAAAAAAAACTAACCCAAAATGGATCATATACTTTAATAATATCAAATGTACAACTATAATACTTTTAGAAAAAACAGGAGAAAATCTTTGGGCTCTAGCTAGACAAGAGTTCTTAGACTTGACACTAAATGCAATCAATAAAAGGAAATATTTCTAAATTGGCCTTCATCAAATTAAAAATGTTTCCTATGTGAAAGCCTACGTAGAAAGGATGAAAAGACAAGCTACAGACGAGGAGAAAGTATTTACAAACTACATATCCAACAAAAGACTAGTATCTATAAAGTATAAAGAATTCTCAAAACTCAGCACGTCTTTTTTTTTTTTTAACTAATTCAATTACAAAATGCACAGAAGACCTGACCAGATATTTCACCAAAGTCATACAGATGGCAAACGAAGCACAAGAAAAGGTATTCAACGTCATTAGTCATTAAAGAAAGGCAAATTAAAACTGCAGTAAGATGAAACTACACACCTAGAAGTATGCCTAAAATAAAAAATAGTGATAGCGCCAAATACTGACAAGGATGCAGAGAAAATGGATCACTAGCACATTGCAAGTGGGAATGTAAACAGTACAGCCACTCTAAAATGGTTTGCAGTTTCTTAAAAAATCTAAGGATATACTGTCACAGAGAAGCCTAAAGAGACATGAAGACAAATGGAAAAACTAAGATCTGAGTAAATGATGGACTTCAGTTAATAATACTGTATTAATATTGGCTCATTAGTTTTAACAAATGCACCATACTAATGTAAGATGTTGCTATGGAGAAACTGGGTGTATGGAAACCCTATTACCTTCCCAATTTTTCTGTAAATCTCAACTGTTCTAAATTTTTTCTTAACGTTTATTCATTTTTGAGAGACAGAGCACAAGTCGGGGAGGAGCACAGAGAAAAAAGGAGACACAGGATCCGAAGCAGGTACCAGGCTCTGAGCTGTCAGCACAGAGCCTGACGTGGGGCTCGAACTCATGAACCACGAGATTATGACCTGAGCCAAAGTCGGATGCTTACCCCAATGAGCCACCCAGGTGCCCCTAAAACTGTTCTAAGAAATAGTTTATTAAAAAACTAGGGGTGCCTGGGTGGCTCAGTCGGGTAAGCATCTGACTCTGTATCTCAGCTCAGGTCATGATCTCATGGTTCATGAGATGAAGCCCTGAGATGGGGTCTGTGTTGACGTTGCAAAGCTTGCTTGGGATTCTTTCAATCCCTCTCTCTGTACCCCTCTCCTGCTCTTGTGCATGCACGTGTGTATGTGTGAGTATGTGTGTGTCTTTCTCTCTCTCTCAAAATAAATAATCATTTAAAAAAATAAAGTAAAAAAAAAAACCTAGAAAAAAAAAAAAGGGGGGAGGGGGTGCCTGGCTGGCTCAGCAGGTAGAGCATGCGACTCTTAATCTCAGGGTCAGAGTTCAAGTCCTACATTGGGTGTCAAGCCTACTCTAAAAAGAAAAAAGGGGAAAAAAGAACAAACCATTAATACACAAAACAACAGGGATGAATCTCAAAAAATATTTAAGCAAAAAAAAAAAAATCCAGTCTCAAAAGAAATACTCTATGATTCCATTTATTTAATTTTTAAATTTGTATTTCATTAAAAAAAATTTTTTTATGTTTTTATTTTTGCAGGAGAGAGAAACAGAGCATGAGAGGGGGAAGAGCAGACAGAGAGGGAGACACAGAATCTGAAGCAGGCTCCAGGCTCTGAGCTGTCAGCACAGAACCCAACACAGGGCTAGCTAGCACTCACAAACTGTGAGATCATGACCTGAGCCGAAGTCGGACGCTCAATCGACTGAGCCACCCAGGCACCCCGTATTTGTATTTCATTTTTAAAGTTTATTCATTTTGAGGGGGGCTGCAGAGAGAATGGGAGGAGAGAGAATCTCTCAACTTGGGGCTCAATTCCATGAACCATGAGATTATGATCTGAGCCAAAATCAAGAGAGTCCAACGTTTAACTGATTGCACCACCCAGGCACCCCTGATTCCGTTTATATGAAATTCTAACCTCTAATGATCTAAAAACTAAACTCTAGCAATAGATGGGGCAGAGACTGAACAGGGGTATGGGGGAAGTTTGTGAGGTAGATATAAATGTTCTATATCTTGAGGGGGGTGATGCTTACACAGCTGCATACATTTCTGAAAACCCATCAAACTAAATACTTACAATGTGCATTTTATTGTACACAAATTATACCTCAATAAAGTCGGCTCAGAAAAAAAAAAAACCTCTTAATATGCAACTATTACACGACCCAACAATTGAAGTCCTAGGCATTTATCCTAGAGAAATGAGAACTTATGTTCACACCAAAACCTTTACATGAATATTCATAGTAGCCTTATTTGTAATAGTCAAAAACTGCAATCAGCTCAGGTGTCTCTCAAGAAGTGAATGGTTAAACAAACTGGTATATCCAGATCATGGAAAATTACTTTATCAATAAAAAGAAAAAAACTTGATACACACGACTTACATGAACCTCCAGAGAATTACGTTGAGCAAAAGACAATACAAAAATGTACTTATATAACATCTTTGAAATGACAAAATTTTAGGAACAGGAAAGAGATTCGTGAGGTTGTTAGGCACTGAGTAGCAGGGAAGCAGACGTGGTTACAAAAGGGCAATATGAGGGACCTTTGTGATGGAATCATTCAGTGTCTTGACTGTGATGACAGATAAAAGAACCTTTAGGGGCTTCTGGGTGACTCAGTCAGTGAGGTGACCAATGACCAACCAATGACCAACTCTTGATTTTTGTCTCAGGTCATGATCTCGTGGTTCGTGGGTTCAAGCACCATAATGGGCTCTTTGCTAACAGTGTGGAGCCTGCTTGGGATTTTCTGTCTCTCTGCCCCTCCCCTGCTTACTCTCTCTCTCTCTCAAAATAAATAAATAAACACTAAAAAAAAAAAAAAGAACCTATGAAAGTGACTAAATTGTATAGGACTTAATCCACATACATCCACAAATGAATACAAGTCAACAAATACAAGTAAAACTGGGTAAATATGAATGAGACTGGTGGATTATATCAGGGTCAATATCCTGATTGTCATATTGCACAACAGTTTTGCAAAATGTTACCACTGGAGAAAGCTAGGCAAAGTATTCAAGAGATCTCTGTATGTTATTTTTTTTTAATTAAAAAAATTATTTATTTATTTTGAGAGAGAGAGAGAGAGAGAGAGAGAGAGAGAGAGAGGAAGGGACAGAGAGAGGGGGAGAAAGAAAATCCCAGCACAGAGCTCAACACAAGGCTGAAACTCACAAACCAAGAGATCATGACCTGAGCCAAAGTCTGACACTTAGCCCACTTAGCCACCCAGGTGTTCCACTCTGTATTATAATTTCTTATAACTGCAAATAAATCTACAATTATCTCAATTTTTAAAATTGGGGAAAAAAAATTCTCAGCAGTAAATGAAAAGCCCTTCTAAAGATGGCCCAAAGGGGGCGCCTGAGTGGCTCAGTCAGTTAAGTGTCTGACATCAGCTCAGGTCATGAGCTCCAGGATCACAAGTTCCATCCCCGCATTGGGCTCTCTGCTGTCAGCATGGAGCCTGCTTCTGATCCTCTGTCACCCCCTCTCTCTGCCCCTCCCCTGCTTGCACCCACTCTCTCTTTGAAAAATAAATAAACATTTTAAAATAAATAAATAAAATAAAGATGACCCAAAGCTCAGGAGCCATAAAATACTTGACATGTTCAATTACATGAAAATAAAAATGTCTGACAAATAAATAAAATTTAAAAAAAAAACAAAAATAAAATGTCTGCATGGCAACAAACATAATAAAGGACAAAAAGACAAACTAGCAAAAATATATGCAATATATATATCAAAGACAAAGAACTAATTTCTTTTACATATAAAAAATACTTAGACATCAATAGGCACCCAACCACCCAAAAGAAAAATTGCAAAAAACAAAACAAAACAAAAAAACCCCAAAAAAAACACAGCACAAGAAATTCAAATAGTTCTTAAAGTAATGAAATTACTTTTATTCTCATTCACAATAAAAACACAGATTAAAACTATTTATTCCTCCTCTGGCAATGATGAAAAAGTTTTACATGTACTCTGAAAATTTTATGGATAGTCATTTCATCTGTTGTTGGAGTGGGGGGAATATAAATTTGTTAGAGGTCTCTATACAGGGCTACTTAGCAGTATCTACCAAAATTAGAAAAACATATATTGTTTTGACCCCACAGTTCCATGTTTAGCAATTTATATTACAGTTGAACTTCTATGTAAAAATAATACTGTACATACAAGGAATATCAGCCTAAATGTCCATCAAAAGTGATACAGTTAAATAAATCAGGGTATAACCACAATGAAATACACTGAAAAAGAGTTAAGACTCATGAAAATATTAAGCTAAATGAAAGAATCCAGAGGTACCTGGCTGGCCCAATTGGAAGAGCTGTAACCCTTTTTTGTTTTGTTTTGTTTTTGTTTTTGTTTTTTTGGAAGGCAGGAGGTTTATTTTACACCAGAGGGGCTCAGAGGAGATCACTCTCCGAGGTCTGAGCTGGAAGAGCTGTAACTCTTAATCTCAGGGTCATGGGTTCGAGCCCCATGTTGGGTGTAGAAATTACTTAAATAAAACTTTTTAAAAATTAAACAAAATAAATAAAAGAAAGAATCCTGTCACAAAAGACATGTTGTATCATTCCATTTATATGAAATGTCCAGAACAGACACACCTATCAAGACAAGAAAGTGGATTAGTGGTTGCCAGGGCTGAAGCGTAAGGGAGAAGAATACGGATTGACTGCTAATGGTAAAGGGTTTATTTTAGGAGGGGACAAAATAATCTGAAATTAGATTATGGTGATGGTTGGTTGCATAACCCTGAATGTATAAAAAAGCCATTGAACTGTACATCTGATAATGGTGAATTGTATGATAATGTCAATGACATCTCAATAAAGCTGTTTTTAAAAAATGAAAAAACTCATGAAAGGACCTCTAAAATACACTGTTCATTGAAAATCCAAGGTACAGAATAGTGAGAATAATTTGTTATCATCTATTAAAAGACATATAACTGTAAATGCATAAATTATTCCTGGAAAGATAAATAAGAAACTGATAACAGCAGTTATCTTGGTAGGGAAGGGAACGGTAGTATCTGGGTGGCCTATGGGACCAAGGTGGGAGAAGATTTACTTTTCATCATATACCCTAAATTCTGTACCATGTGTATATGCTACCTATGAAAAAAAGAATTAAAGTAGTATTTGGTTTGTTTCCTCTGAAAAAATAGGTAGTTCTGACAACTTTTTAAAATATAACAAAAAATACAGCAGTAGCAACAAAAACGAATTTAACCTATATCTCATACCTTATAAAAAAGCAAACTCAAAACTGATCATACACTTAAAATTAAAAATGTAAAACTATGAAACTTTTAGAAGAAAATATATACGGAAAAAAAATCTTCATAACTTTGGGTCAGGACAGAGTTCTTACATGTAACACCAAAAGCATAATCCACAAAAGAAAGAAATTGAGGAGTGCCTGGTGGCTCAGTCGTTTAAGCGTGTAACTTCGGCTCAGGTTGTGATCTCATGATTTGTGAGTTCCAGCCCCGCATTGGACTCTGCACTAATAGTGCGGAGCCTGCTTGGGATTCTCTCTCTCCCTCTTTCTCTGCCTCTCCCTACTCTCTCTCTCTCTCAAAATAAATAAACTTTGTGGAAAAAAAAAAGAAAGAAATTGATAAAGCGAACTTCACCAAAATGTAAACTCCTGCTCCATAAAAGAAAATAAAGACATGTCATACATGAAGAGAAAATATTAAAAATCACATATCTGACAAATAACTTGTATCCAGGTTATATAAAGAACTCTCAAAATTCAACAAGAAAAGTAACAATGCAATTAAAAAATGGACAAAAGATCTGAACAGACCCTATGCCTTAAGAAGATATGCAGATGACAAACACATGAAAAGATATTCAATATCATTAGTCATCTGGGGAATGCAATGAGGGAAATGAATAACCATTAAATACTATTAGAATAATTTAAAATTTTTATTTTTAAATTTTTTTTTTAAGGTTTTATTTATTTTTGAGACAGAGAGAGACAGAGCATGAACAGGGGAGGGGCAGAGAGAGAAGGAGACACAAAATCGGAAGCAGGCTCCAGGCTCTGAGCCATCAGCCCAGAGCCCGACGCGGGGCTCGAGCTCACGGACCGAGAGATCGTGACCTGAGCTGGAGTCGGAGGCTTAACCGACTGAGCCACCCAGGCGCCCCTTTAAAAATTTTAAAAATAGACAAGTGCTGGAGAGGATGTTGAGCAACTGAAATCATCATACATTTCTGTGTGAATGTAAAATGGTGCAATCTCTTTAGAAAACAGTTTACAGTTTCTTATAAAGTGAAGTATATATTTATCACATGACCCAGAAATCCCACTCCTAAGGTATTTACTAAAGAAATGAAAACTTCTATTCACACAAAAATTGGTGTGTGAATGTTTACAGCAACATTATTAATAACTGTCCAAAACTGGAAAAATAGATTGTCCTTCAACTGGTGAATGGATAAACTATAAATATATATCTATATAACGGAGTACTACTCAGCAATAGTAAGAAAGAACTACAGACACATGCAACAACATGGATAATCAAATGCATATGCTAAGTGAAAGTGGCAAGACAAAAGGCTACTTACTATATGATTCCATTTATATGACACTCTGGAAAAGGCAAAGCTATATGGATGGAGAGAACAGATTAGTGGTTGCCAGTGGCTTGGAGTGGGTTAGGGTTTGACTACAAAGGAGCAGCACGAAGAAAATTCTGGGGATGGTGGAACTTTTAGGGAGCAGTGTTATGGTGCTTACATGAAAGTGTGCATTGTCACAACTCATAGAACTGCACTCCCAAAAGGGTGGGTTTTTTGGTATGTAAATTTAAAAGCAAAACATCATAACCATTCTGAAATGGTCAATGACTCCATTTCCAAATCACCTGTTTACTGACAACTTTCATCAAGTCCAATTGTGGATGATACTGACCAAGCACAATGCCATGAAGTGACTGTAAATAACCTAAATTCTGTTATGTAATATACCATGGTTGCCTTTGGGCTACTCAAATTTCTAACTCTCACTTAGTTGGAATGCCATGAAATAGGGAAGTACTACTGTGTAAAAACAGAGGCATCAATTGTGGGACAGTTTGAGAGAACAATTGTAACAGTAAACCCTTACTAGCACCTACTATGTGGAAATCACATGCTACGGGATTTACGAAATTAAGTCCAGAAAGTCCATGCCCCAGTAATCTACAGTAAAACTTACTTCATAATTTTATCAAAACAAGATTGTGTGGCTGGGAGTTCAATTAAATACCAAGTCTCTCCTCCCTCTTCCTCACCAGTTACATTTAAACTATGGGTGACAGGCTGAGGATAACAGCCCTAGCTGCTTTTCCTTTTAACAGCTTGTGCCTCAAACAGAAATCCAGTTGCAACCCTATCATTGTACTATGAGGTTCTGATTTTTCAGAGGGTTAGGAGATGGGGGGAGGGGGTCACACCTTGTAGTAATTATAAGACCATGGCCTTTTCTAGACATCTGTTTCATTAGCCATTTTTTTTTAAAGTAGGCTTCATGCCCAGCACAGAGTCCAACACGGAGCTTGAACTCATGACCCTGAGATCAAGACCTGAGCTGCGATCAAGTCAGACACTAAAAGACTGCACCACCCAGGCACCCCAACAGATATTTTTTTATATTTTATTTTGGGGGGCACCTGGCTGGCTCAGTTAGAAGAGCATGAAACTCGATGTTGGGGTTGTGAGTTCGAGCCCCACCTGGAGTGTAGAGATTACTTAAATAAAACTTAAAAAAAAAAAAAAAGTTTTCACAAGGGGTGCCTGGGTGGCTCCGTCGGTACAGCATCCGACTTTTGATTTCAGCTCCGGTCATGATCTCACGGTTTGTGGGTTCCAGCCCCATGCTGGAATCTGAGCTGACAGTGCGGAGCCTACTTCGAATTTGCTCTTTCTCTCCCTGTCCCTCCCCTGTTCTCTCTCTCTCTCCTTCTCTGAAAATAAACTTTATTTTTTTTTAATTTTGTTTAATGGTTATTTATTTCTGAGACAGAGAGAGACAGAGCATGAATGGGGGAGGGGCAGAGAGAGAGGGAGACACAGAATCTGAAGCAGGCTCCAGGCTCTGAGCACAGAGCCCAACACGGGGCTGGAACTCACAGACCGTGAGATCATGACTGAGCCGAAGTCAGAAGCTCAACCGACTGAGCCATCCAGGCACCCCAGAAAATAAACTTTAAAAAAAAGTTTTAAAAAATAGTTTAAGTAATCTCTACACCCAACATTGGGGCTCAAACTTACAACCCTGAGATCAAGAGTCGCATGTTCTTTGGACTGAACCAGTCCAAAATATATATACATATATGTATATATATATATATATTTTTTAAGTGAAGAGAATAGGGGAATAGAAGAACAGATTGTCTTTAAAACCCTTTCACTTCTGAAATGTTTAGGAATTATTTAAACCAAATAGTGGAGTAAAGGGGACTACCAGGCTGATGGCATAAAAGCCCTATCACTGTGGTACAGGACTTAAATGACTGGGTTTTCTGTTTCTTTCCTCATTGGCTTCTAGACGTATCTAAATGAGCTCAAATTTCCCAGCCTTGAAAAAAAAAATCCATTAATTGCATTCTGTAAAACTTGAGAGGAACATTTCTTTCCATTAGTTTTTTTGACTAGTTTGATTCTGTTTAGGTGGTCTTGGCTTAACAGAAAGGCAATACAGTACAGTGGTCAAGGGACAGACTCTGGTGGCAATGTCTGGGTTCAAATACCAACTCTGCCACTTATTAATCAGCTTTACGTCCTTGAGCAAGTTATTCTAATCTCTTTATACCTCAGTTTCCTCATGTGAAAAATGCAGTTATTCATAAAGTATATCTCATGGGACTGTTGTGACAGTACATTGAATTTATGTATAGAAAGCACTTAGAAGAGTGCCTGGCACATGAAAAGTACAAATAAACATATTTGCTAATATTATAATATATATGCTCCTCTCTTCTAAATCTTAGTTATAAAAATCAGTGCATTAAAGCTAAAGGTTTTCAACCATTGTAGTATGTGTTGGTGGCATCCTATAACCATTTTTATGACTTCAGATATTAAAAAAAAAAAAAAGTGGGGTTCCTGGGTGATCAGTCAGTTAAGCATCAGACTCTTGATTCTGGCTAGGGTCATGGTCTCAAGGTTTGGGAGTTCCTGCCCCACATTGGGATCTGTGCTGACACTGCAGAGCCTGCTTGGGATGGGATTTTCTCTCAAAATAAATAAATAAGCTTTGAAAAAAAAAAAAAAAAACTTAAAAAACAATACAAAAAAAAAAGTGACTGCAAAAAAATGGTCGTGGTAAATGGTCAAAAGGAGGCTGATGAGGGTCCTATGGCACAGGGAAGGCCCAAGTCAGGAGGGTTGGGTATCATACTACTTCTTCCACAGAGTTATAGGAGCTCCCTTTGACCAAATTTTCTACATCTATAATTAAGAGTGGGATCCGAATTCTTAAGTCCTTACACCTCTAACAATTAATGTAAGATTTTAGATTAAGTCCATATGTACAGATTTCAGTTTGTCTTCTGCCGCTGGCACACCTATTTCACAATACAGACTGATAAACACTGGTTGTGTATAGTCTCCAAAGTATTTTGGGGCTTTCCATGAAGACGTCAGGTCAAAAGTAATACGTTCCATGTTCAGATCTTCTCTAACACAATGATTTTCTGATCAGGTACTTTGAAACACTATTATGATAATTCAATGCTAGAGCTACATATGAGTGAAATAAGTACCTTTTGCAAATGTAGATGAGAATGTTAACTCAAGAATAAATTGTCATTAATTAAACCATCAAGTATTTTGAAATGGTGTCATGGGAATGCTTTACTTCATAATTTGGGGTAAGTTTTGATCACCTGTATATAGTAGAGGCACTTGAAAATAGTATAAGCTAACCCTTTGGGGGAAAAAAAACAGTAGTTTCAACTAAGTTACCCCAATTTCCCTAATCATCTAGTTCATGTTGCAATTAATTGTAAAGTTAATCCAATTTAAGTCCTTGTTCTTCAAATTGGTCTTTTGTGACCTCCTAAATTTAAAATTAAATATATCTTTCTCCATTGTAAGGAAAAGTTCTAATCAGGTCCCATTTTTAGATCTTGAATATCTATGCTTATTTAAAAACAAAGAAATTTAGCTCTCAAATACTACACTATATAAGTACCCTAGCAAGTTATAGTACTTGGTATTAATAGAAATCTTAAGGAGGAGGGGGTGCTTTCATTCAATATGTTTTGTTTAACTGTTACTTCTATTTTGTTGATGGGCAAACTGAGATATGGAAAGGAATTCACTTAGAAAAGTAGACAAAATTAGTCAAACACATACAAGGTTTGACTGGGGATGGGCCACTTAGTTCCATGTGTTTTCAGGCAAGGTACTTAAACTCTCTGAACCAATTTCCTTATCTGCACAATGGGACTGACAATATCTAACTTGTGGAGTTGTGAGAATTAAATAATATAACACTTGAAAGTGCTTACGGGGGCACCTGGGTGGCTCAGTCGGTTAAGCGGCCGACTTCGGCTCAGGTCATGATCTCGCGGTCTGTGAGTTCAAGCCCCGCGTGGGGCTCTCTGCTGACAGCTCAGAGCCTGGAGCCTGCTTCGGATATTGTGTCTCCTTCTCTCTCTGCCCCTCCCCCACTCATGCTCTGTCTCTCTCTGTCAAAAATAAACATTTAAAAAAAAAAATCTACTCCTGAAATCTTGCTGCACTATATGCTAACTGACTTGGATGTAAATTAAAAAAAAAAAAAAAAAAAAAAACTAGGGGCGCCTGGGTGGCTCAGTCGGTTGGGTGGCCGACTTTGGCCCAGGTCATGATCTCGCGGTCCGTGAGTTCGAGCCCCACGCCGGGCTCTGTGCTGACAGCTCAGAGCCTGGAGCCTGTTTCAGATTCTGTGTCTCCCTCTCTCTGACCCTCCCCCGTTCATGCTCTGTCTCTCTCTGTCTCAAAAATAAACAGACGTTAAAAAAATAATAATAATAAAAAAAGAAAGTGCTTACAATAGTGCCTGATTAATCTGTGTAGGTTTCAGTAAAAGATATTATTGAAGGGAAGTAACTGGTCCAGGTATCCCTGACATTCTTATCTAAAAGCAGCCATCTCCAATAAATGCTGATACTAAAAATATAGGATATAACTTATTTATCTGCAACTTTCTAAATGGCTTACTATATTGGGGTTGGGGGAGGGGGAGGAGAAGCGCTCCTTTAAAGGTTCCCTAACTGGTGACATTCACTGTATTGATGTCAATACAGCCACAAGACTTGAAATAAAGTACTAAATTTGTAAAAATGTCCTTCTTGAGTTTGACGTTAAAGCAAAGATTCTAGAAGCATGTTTTCAAGGATATTATTAGCCAAGATCTCCTATTTGCTAGGCACAGCAGGGTACTATATCAAAATTATGATCGAATCAATCATTGCTTCATGTGATCCTAAGCCTTCTTTGGACCTCAGCCTCTTTACCTATAAAACAGGAGTTTTACAAAGATTATCTTTCTGGGCCATCCTGTCCCCCTATCTCTAACATTCTTTTATTTGAGATGCAGAGATCTGTGCTCAATCAGGGGTTCAGTGGAATGGTATTTAAAGCACTTATCAAGTATATAACTGAGTTCAAACGGCTTCAACTTCACATCAGAGCTTTGTAAGAATGAAGCAGAAAACGAAGATGCTTGCATGTGGGCTTTCCTAGATAAAAGTATCTGACACAAGAAAAGCCTGCCAAAAGCCAAGCAGGCAGCGCGAAGGAAGGGTCGTCTTCCCCTGAATACATCCTTCACCACTCTGGATTCAGAGAATATGAGGAAAAAAACGGATCACTACATCTTTTCCAAACTCTCCCTTTCCTTTGGAGGCTGATCTCCCTGCAGCCATGGCCCCTTATACTCTCCGCTTTGGAGAGCTCGGGTTCTCACAGCCCTGTTCCTTCAGGTACTTCGGAGTCTCCAAGCCCTGATCCCGTCCCCACAGAAGCCCGTCTTCACTGCCCGCTGCCGTTCCTTCCAAACCCAAGTGGTCTCTGAGCGCTCCTGCCCCTCAGGAACCTAAGTCTTCGCTAATCTGTTTCTGAATCCTTAGGAGCCTGGGTCTTGACTGTCCCGCTTCTGTCTCTCAGGAGCCCAAGTCCTCATAGCTCCGCTTTTACCTTTCAGGAGCCCGTGTCTTCACGCCCCTTTCCATTCAGACCCTCTCCTCTTAAGAGTACGGGTCCTCATAATCCTGTTCCCCTCACATCGCTTTCCCTCAGGTGCCGGAGAACTCACATTCGTCCCGGTTCCCTAAGTCCCGTCTATAGCCCCGGTCCCCACAGCCGCGTCTTCTCCGAGCCCGGAGCCCCTTAGTCCCGTCCCAACAGCCTGATTCCTCGCACAACCCGGTATCCTCCACAACATAGTTCTTCAAACACTGACCCACTGTGGGTCTGGGTCCTGACTCCCTCCTCCCGCTCTTCTTCCTCAACTGCCAGGGCCCAAGACTCACAGGCAGCAGCGTCTATCTCCCCATGATATGCGGAGACTGCCCCAGTGAAGCGTTCGTCTCAGCAGCCGGTCCGACTGCTCGGCCCTCCCCGAGTACTTCCGGCACCGCTCCCCGCCTCCAACCCGGAAACGCGCGGCTCTTCCGGCCGGCGGGCGCGCGCCTCGCTTACGCATGCGCAGACTGCTCTCTGACACGTGGTCGCGGTCGTAGGCTGTTTCTCCGCTCCGGCGGTTGGGGTTTTTCTTGCTTGTGGTTGGGTGGCAGCGTGGGCGAACTCGTTGCCTTCTACCCCGGCGTTGCGATCCCTGCTCTTGCTGTTTCTTTCAGTCTCCGCGTATCGTATACGCTAGCACGGCCGATAATTGACGCCCTTGGATGTCTTACAGGTCGCCATTTTTAGTTGATTTAGTTGCCTTTATGGTCGTATCTAGACAGAGATACCACTTGGGACCGAAGCACCCCGTGGATAATCCCGTTGAACTCTAACAAGGGAATTGGCAGCACAAGAGCGTGGAGGCGAGAGACGGGTTGTACCTATGGATTGGCAAATAGTATTAATTGAGCACTTACTGTCATCAAGGAACTTTGCTAAGCCTCTTAACTCCGATACATCATTTAATCTTTTTAAAAATTATTTGTTTTGAAATGGGGGAGGAGCAGAGAGGGAGAGAGAGAATCCCAAGCAGACTCCACATGAAGCCTGACGCTGGGCTTGATCCCACCACCCCCAAATCAGGACTTGAACCAATATCAAGACTCAGATGCTCAATCGACTGAGCCACCCAGGTGCCCCTATATCACGTAATCATTTAAAGAAAACCCCTGAGAGGGGCGCCCTAGTGGCCTAGAGAGTTAAGTGTGGGACTCTTGATCTCTGGTTTTGATCTCGGTTTGGTGAGTTACAGACCCCACGTGGGGCTCCTCGCTACTGATAACATGGAGCCTGCTTGGGATTGTCTCTCCCTCTCTCTGCCCCTTTCTTGCTCTCTCTCCCTCTCTCTCTCAAAATAAAATTAAAAAAAAAAAACAACTTTAAAATAAAATCCCTGAGAGATTAGGTAAGGTTCTAATAAGTGCAGTCTCAACTTGAACTCTCACTTAAAGCCTAATCCTGTCCTGTGTGTAACCATTAAACTGATGGTTTTAGTTTTTACATCACTTTGGGATAACATTTTTTACCTTATGCCAAGTGCTAGGCATGTAAGACCCAGTCCCAACCAATGTGATGTTCACACTAAAATGAAGAACCTGCAGACACAAACGAATATACAAAGGGCCATGACAGCCCAAAGTGAGCCATAGTAACTGCCTGCAGAAATCAGGAAGAGGTGTCCCCCACCTATATTGGTGCAGTAACCTAACCTTTTTTTTTTTTTAAGCTTATTTAATTTACTTTTTAAGTTTATTTTTTAGTAATCTCTACATCCAGCACGGGGCTCACACTCAACCCCTAGATCGAGAGTCACAGGCTCTTTGAGCCAGCCAGGTGCCCTCCTTATCTTTACATCTTCTCATCCTTGGCTCACCAAACTCCCAATCACCTGCATTGCCACCAGATGCAAATTCTTAGATTCAAGGCCCCTTCACCATTAGGCTTCAAATGGCCTTCCTTAGCCTAATTTCCCTGCTACAGCTCTCTTCATTCTCCTAAGGATCTGGCACCCCTTTTTCCCTCCCACTCCATCTTTTTAAGACCAGTTTAAATGTACATTCACTCATTCAGCAAATAGTGCTCGTTGTGTGCCAAGCTTTTTGCTAGGTCCTGGGTATATATGCTAGTAGATACGACAGATAATAAATATCCTTGTTCTGAGAGTTTACAATCTGGAGTGGGAAACAGACCATCAGAAAGTACACAAAAGTGTAAGAGAGAATACCAGATTTAACGAGCTGGGTGATCGAAAGCCCTGAGCTAAG
Organism: Panthera tigris; assembly: GCF_018350195.1. Lineage (NCBI taxonomy): Eukaryota > Metazoa > Chordata > Mammalia > Carnivora > Felidae > Panthera > Panthera tigris. The sequence continues at coordinate 21,392,230 of NC_056667.1, forward strand.
GAAGCTTATTCAAGGACCAAGATGGCCAAGGTGGCTGGAATTTAATAAGTGATAGAGTGGTGGGTAGAGTTGGGAGAGGCAAGCAGGGCTCAGCTCAGGCAGGACTTTGTAGGCTATGGTGAGGACATGAGGTTTTATTTATTGTGCAATGGGAAGCCATTGGAATGTTGAAAGAGGGAGTGAAATAGTGATTTAATTTTTTAAATGTTTGTTTATTTTGGGGGCGCCTGGGTGGCTCAGTCGCTTGAGCATCCAACTTCGGCTCAGGTCATGATGTCACGGTCCGTGGGTTCGAGCCCGGCATTGGGCTCCGTGCTGACAGCTCAGAGCCTGGAGCCTGCTTTGGATTCTGTGTCTCCCTCTCTCTCTGTACCTCCTCCGCTCACACTTTGTCTCTCTCTCTGTCTCTCAAAAATAAATAAACATTAAAAAATTTAAAAATGAATGTTTATTTTTGAGAGGTGGGGGTTGGGGCAGAGAGAGGGATACAGAAAATCCGAAGCGGGCCCTCGCTGTCAGTGCAAAGCCAGGTTTAGGGCTCGAACCCACAAACTGTGAGATAATGACCTGAGCTGAAGTCGGACGCTCAACTGACTGAGCCACCCAGGTGCCCCAAATAATGATTTGTTTTTAAGAGATGACTAGCGAATTGATTATAGGAGAAGCCCCCAACAAACACAACGGACAGTGCCCGTATCTAGGCTTCCACCAGTTTACACTACAGGTCTGCTTCCTATTATTGTGTAGGAGCTTTTTATGTGACTTCCTTCTCTTGCAGCTTCTAACTTGTAGAGGTCAGGTACCTCTATATATTATTAAAATATGTTAAGGTGCTCACTTCAGCAGCACATATACTAAAATTGGAACGACACAGAGAAGATTAGCATGTCCTCTGCACAAGGATGATACGCAAATTTGTGAAGCATTGAATATTTTTCACTGAATTTGATCACTGAATTCTGCTTCTGAAACCAGTATTGCACTGCATATTAACTTACTAAAATTTAAATTAAAAATAAATAAAATATTTTAAGGAGAGTAAAATGCCTGACAGTCTACATTTTTGTTTTAAAATGTAGGGGAGCCTGGGTGGCTCAGTCAGTTAAGTATTGGACTCTTGATTTCAGCTCAGGTCATGATCCCAGGGTCGTGAGATTGAGCCCCTACTGGAGATTCTGATTTCCTCTCTCTCTCTCTCTCCCCCCACCCCACTCGAGCATTCACACACTCTCTCTAAAAAAAAGTTTAAAATTAAAAAAAAAAAAAAATCTGTGTAGGGGCGCCTGGGTGGCTCAGTCAGTTGAGTATCCAACTTTGGCTCAGGTCGTGATCTCACACCTTGTGAGTTCCAGCCCCACATCGGGCTCTGTGCTGACAACTCGGAGCCTGGAGCCTGCTTCTGATTCTGTGTCCCTCTCTCATTCTGCCCCTTTCTCACTCATGCTCTCTCTCTCTCTCTCAAGAATAAATAAAACACTAAAAAAAAAAATCTATGTATATGTACATAGGAAACAGTCTGGCAAGAGAAACACTAAACTGTTCATGGTAGTTTGGGGAAAACATTCTCACATTTCTGTACTGTTTCAGCATTTTTACAATTAGCACATACTGTTTTTATATTAAAACTGATGTGTGATTGATTCCATTTTTATGCCATTCTGGAAAAGGCAAAACTACAGGACCAGAGAAGAGCACTACTTACCAGGATTGGGATTAGGGGGAGAAGGTGACTACAAAAGGAGACAAAGGAGCTTTTGGGGGTGATAGAAATGTTTGATATTTGATTGACCTTGGTACCAGATACATGTCTATATGAGTTTGTTAAACCATATGATAAAAAAGGTATATTTATATATAAATTACATGTCAACAAACCTGACTTTAGAAAATGAAATATAGGGAGAAAATATAGAAAGCAAGGACAATTTTTTAAATAATTTATTTATTTTGAGAGAGAGACAGAGACAGAGACAGAACACGAGGTGGTGGTGGGGCACAGAGAGAAGGAGAGAGAATCCCAAGTAGGTTCCATGTTGTCAGCACAGAGCTGAGATTCCATCCCGTGAACCATGAGACCATAACTTGAGCTGGAACCAAGAGTCAGATGTTTGACTGAGCCACCTAGGTGCCCTCAAAAGCAAGAACAATTTTAAAAATAATTTCAATTATACAAGTAATAAAATAGTTCATTATGCTTTTTAAAATAATTAGAATATTACAGGTAAATCTAAAGTCTTGTGTGTCATGAGTCTCATCCTTCCCTCCTTCCCAGAGGTAATCACTGATGTGTGTTCTTGCAAATCTTTTTTAGAAAGTTAATAAAGTATGTGGCGTCAGAAAACATATAGCACTGGGTTTTTATGTGCACACGTGTATGCTCTTTGTTAAACTGATCATTTAATGTGGTACCCTATTCAACACCTTCACTCATTTTTTTATATCTGTTGATAAAGATCTACTTCAACCAATCCAAATGTATTGATTTTTTTTCCCCTTCACGTTAATGGTCGTCATGCTGTACCTTATTCTGCATCTCTTGTCACTCAATGCTTTTTGGTGTCTAATTCACTCCTGGCAGCGCAGCAGATGTCGTTCCACTTTATGAACACACAACGCTCTGCTAATCCGTTAGCAGAAGAGTAGGTTCCTCCCAATTTTTCTCTTAATGGGAAGCTCTGCCTCCAGTGCTCGCCTGGTGGGGCCCCATCCGGGTCGATGGCTAGGGGTGGCACAAGTTTGTGCGTTTTCAATTTTAATAGGGTGGGATTCGTGTCTTCCGCAGACAGGTACCCAGAGCCGCCCAGAAGCGGATCTCCCGCGCAGCATACAACAGGTGCCACCCCATGCCTACTGCAGCTGGCGACATCTTCTCCCGCCCTCTCCTATAAACGCTCTTCCCTGCCACTCCCTCTGCGCCTGCCGGTCCCTTCCCAGCAAGCACCGCTCATATTTGCATATCAATTTACCTCCTTGCCTTTACTTCTATATAAAAACCAAAAGGGCAAATCATAAGTCTTTTTGTGAAGATTGCCCTCCGGGCCAGAATGTCTTGCAGTTCCTCCTTTCACCCTAAGAAACAAGAAATAGGAAATTGCTTCAGCTTTGTTTTCACCTTTAGCAAAAGAGGGATTCGCCAACGCTGCCACCCTGCTTTAGGTTCTGTTAAGGCAAAAAGGGCTTCTGTCGTGAGTGGCACACGTAGGGCAGCTCCATTGCTCTTCGTGCGGAATCGACATCAAGAGATTTCGGAAGCATAATTTTTTGGTACCTGGGCAGCTGGTGATCGTTGGTCCCGGCGCCCCTGTTTGAAGTAGTGTATTAAGAAAGAATTTGCAAGTCTGGTTTTGCTTGTATGACAATGTCGTAATTTCGGGCGGTGCTTATTATCCCTTTTTCGAGGGATCTGATACGAGTATGTGAAATGGTAGCTATGGAAAAAAATCTCTACGCAGGTCTTTTCCTAGGAAGTCAATCAGTTACGCAGGTCTTTTTCTAGGAAGTCAATCAGTTGCTGAAAAACGTCAAGGAGTTGTGATCGCTAGGGCGTATTCACGGCTGCGTTGGTTGTGGAAAAGCTGCTCTAGTGATTGCTGACGTAGGAAGAGCGGCTGTTTTCCGTATCACAGGTGAAGGAATTGAGGTTTAAGCCAAACAAGTTACAAGTCTACTTAAGAGTACTCTGAATTACACAGTGAGAATATCGGGCTTCCACCTAGGTACCTGTCTACAGGGGTGATTGAATCATCACACATAACTGATTTTGTAAAAAAATGTTCCCCCTTAACCAGGACTATATGATATGTATGCATATATCTATGCCTTTGTAAAGCTGAGTTAGGGCTGCTGGGTGGCTCAGTCGGGTTAATCGTCCGGACTTCGGCTCAGGTCATGATCTTGCAGTACATGAATTTAGGTCCCGTTTCAGGTTCTGTGCTGACAGCTCAGAGCGTGGAGCCTGCTTTGATTCTGTGTCTCCCTCTCTCTCTGCCCCTCCCCTGTTCACACTCTCTCTGTCTGTCTCTGAGAAATAAATAAACATTAAAAAAAAAAAAAAAAGAAAAATGCAGTATATGATACATCTAATACAAAAGACATGTTAGTCAACTGTTTTATAGTAAAGCTTCTAGTCAACAGAAGGCAATTTGGGAGGAGTCAAAAGTTATACTGGGTGAGGAGTTATACTATTTTTTTTTTTTTACAGTGGGTAAATGGTGGGAGGGTGGCACCCTTAAGCTCTGCAATGTTCAAGGTCAACTGTAGTAGTGATAGATCCAGGGCCTGACTTGACAAGGCTTAGTGAGGGGAGAGAATAGCAAACTGAGTACTACTGTGCTGAATTTGGCTGGGAGGAGGAGATCTGGGAAAGCTTTCCTGAAGCAAAGACTTTGTAACTGAAACCTGAAGAAGCAATAGAAGACCCCCACACAAAGTCGTCTGGGGGAAGGGCTGTTTAGGCAGAGGCAAAGTCTTGAGGGTGGAGCCAATGTGCCGCAGACAGACCAAGAGCTGAAAGACCAGAAAGGCCAGTATGAAACCAGCCGGGTGGCAGCCTGAAGAGGCCACTGACTTCTGGTCTCACAGGCCTTGGATGTTCCTTTGCAGTACTTTTTTTTTTTTTTTTTTTTTAATAAAGCATAAGGGATGAAGAGTTATCTCCACCATGTATCAGCACACTTTTTCTGTAAAGAGGCCAGATGGTGTATATTTTAGGTTTTGTGGTCATATGGTATCTACTAGCCACTCAACTCTGCTGTTGCAAAACAGTAAGAGACAATATACAAACAAGGGAGTGTAGCTGTGTTCCAATAAAGTTTTACCTACAGACACTGAAATTGGAATTTCATATAATTTTCGCATGTCATGAAATAGTATTATTTTGATTTACTTTTAAAATCCTGCAAGCCATTTAAAAATGTGAAAACCAGGGGTGCCTGGGTGGCTCAGTCGGTTGATTATCCGACCTCGGCTCAGGTCATGATCTCATGGTTCATGAGTTCGAGCCCCGCATCGGGCTCTGTGCTGACAGTTCAGAGCCTGGAACCTGCTTTGGATTCTCTCTCTCTGCCCCTCCCCTGCTTGTGCTCTGTCTCTCAAAAATAAATAAGCGTTAAAAAAAAAATGATTAAAAAAAATGTGAAAACCAGAGGTGCCTGGGTGGCTCAATTGGTTAAGCGTCTGACTTCTGCTCAGGTCATGATCTCAATGGTTGGTGAGTTTGAGTCCTGAATCAGGCTCGCTGCTGTCAGCACAGAGTCTGCTTCGGCTCCTCTGTCCCCTCTTTCTATGTTCCTCACCTGTATACGTTCTCTCAAAAATAAATAAACATTTAAAAAATAAATAGTGTGAAAACCATTCTTTTTTTCTTTAATGTTTATTTTTGAGAGAGAGAGAGAGGGAGAGTGTGAGTAGCGGAGGGGCAGAGAGAGAGGGAGAAACAGAATCCAAAGCAGGTTCCAGGCTCCAAGCTGTCAGCACAGAGCCAGACCTAGGGCTCAAACTCACGAACTGACCCGGGAGATCATAACCTGAGCCGAAGCTGGATGGCTTAACCAACTGAGCCACCCAGGCATCTCATGTGAAAACCATTCTTTGAGCTGTAGTTCACTGGCCCCTGGCCTACATATTCAAGAGCAGTAAGAACTCAAACCAACTAAGGGATAGCCACAAACTGAATACCATTTACTCATTAAAATGTTGCATAGAGGGGCACCTGACTAGCTTGTCAACAGAGCATGTGACCCTTGATCTTGGGGTCACAAGTTCAAGCCCCATGTTGGGCGTGGAGCTTACTTAAAAAATAATGAATAATAATAAAAATAAAATGTTGCATAGGAATATTTATGATAATGGTTCACCTCTATGGTGTGCTTATCGAGTGCCAGTCCCTATATTAAGCACTTAGCATGCATTAACTCCTATTACTCATCATAGAAGCCAATGATGTAGGTAGTATTATTTTGTTCACTTTACAGATTAGAAAACAGAAACTCCAAGAGTCCCAGATCACATAGTGAGAAAATAGCGAGTCAAAAGGTGAGCCCAGGTCTTCTGACAGGAATCAGGTCTCTGGCTGCCCAGAATGCCCCAGGAGAAAGTCAACTATAGTGGAATCTGTTAGGAAAGACTTATTGGGAAAGTGAAGCTTTTTCATTTTGCTCATCCATATTTCCCTCTATTCTTTTCTTCTTTTTTTTTTTTTAGTTTTATTTATTTAAATAATCTCTACACCCAATGTGGGGCTCAAACTCATAACCCCAATATCAAGAGTAACACACTCTTCTGACTGGGCCAGCCAGGCACCCCCATTTTTTTTCCTATTTTCTATGAAAATATGGGATATATGAAAAAGTTAGATAATGGAGACACATAGTCACTGGAATACAAATGATGACAAAATCAATCCCAGAAGACCACATTTTATATGATTCCTTTTATGTAAAATGTCCAGACAAGGCAAATCTATAGAGACAGAAAGCAGAAGAAAGCAGGTTAGTGGCTGCCTGGAGCTGGAGGTGGGAGGACCTTTATTTATTTACATTTGCAATATGAAATAGAAGCTGGGTGCGAACACACACACTCACACCAGCCTGGGGAGGGGGAGCTGGGACAAGGTCACTTGGCAGCTGGGCTGGACCCCAAACCCTTGGGCATAGGAAGGGGACCCCAGCCAGACCCCTGCCATTCCCCCACCTTGGGGTCTGTGGGAGGTACAGGGGGGTCTCAGTGAATGCATCAGGGCCCCAAGTGAATGTCACCAGAGAGACCCCCTGGGACAGGGACTGCCAGTTCCCACAGAGCCAGCAGGACCAGGTAGAGGGTCCTCTAGCTCCCAGCCTAGGTCAAAGTGCAGGGTCCAGGGCAAGAGTCTGGACAAAGGCATGGCCCCCACTTGGGCCCTCCCCCAAAGTGGACCTGAGCTCAGTGTGGGTGTGGGCATTTACACCGGTGGCTGGGCCATGGTGGGTGGGGAGCGTGGGCATGCCCTACAAATGGGCATGAGAGATCTTTTGGGGTGAAGGAAATGTCCTAAAAATACATTATGGTCACAGTCGTACATTTCTATAAATTTATTAAAAATCATTGAGTTGTACGTTTAAAATGGGTATGTTTTGTGGTATGTAAATTATACTTGAATAAGGATGTTAAAAAAAAAAATTCAAGGGCTAAAAGGAGAATATACACAGCTAGGAGCCTGAGCTGTAATCAGTTTATGGAATAAGTTCTCTAATTTAGAAACTTGACCTTAGTGGATTTCCTGCATGCTGAGTTTCTGTGTGTTAGCTGATTATGTCACTACCCTCCTCACTTAAGACCCTTCCGTGGCGCCTAACTAGTTTGGTTTAACATCCTGTAAGTCTCTGTGACTCACCATCCTCTTCGTTCTCAGGGCTCCAGCCACACTGGTCTTCTCTGTGTATCTCTGAAGCCACTACTCTCTCCTTGCCTCAGGGCCTCCAGAAAGTTCTTCCTCCTAGCTGGAAATGTTCTTTCTCAACAGGTTCTCCCCCTTTCCCATCATGGCTACTTCTTCTTTATTCTTTGCATCTCATCTCTAATGTTACTTCCTCAGAGAGGCCTTCCTTGACCTCCCCACCCCTCACTAGGTTAGCTCCCTCACACTCTGTTACACTCTTTCATGGCACCATCTACTTCGCAGCAGAACATCATAATTGTTATTAATGCATTTACACTTGATGTAAAGTTAGTTGCTCAATATTTATATTCCCCAGCCAGAATGTCACCTGTGTGAGGGCATGGAACCTGTGTCTTATATATCACTTGCATCCTTGGTGTCTGATGTAGTACCTGGCACTTAGTAGGCATTCAATACATTTGTAGAGCTCTTCATATGTCATGAAGTACTTATGTACACACATTTGCTATTTTTTTTATTTAAAAAAATTTATTTTAACGTTTATTCATTTTTGACACAGAGAGAGACAGAGCATGAATGGGGGAACGTCAGAGAGAGAGGGAGACACAGAATCTGAAACAGGCTCCAGGCTCTGAGCTGTCAGCACAGAGCCCGACGCGGGGCTCGAACTCACGGACCGCGAGATCATGACCTGAGCCGGAGTGGGACGCCCAACCGACTGAGCCACCCAGGTGCCCCATTGCTGCTATTTATTAAGCACCTGCTATGTCCAAGCATATGGGTGTAGCAAGACAGTGTGCTCCTGTCCATTCTCAGAAGTAGGACAACAGTCTTCCCATTTATAGGTAGTCTAAGTTTACACAACTTGTAAGGAAGTTGCCTTCTGTAACTAAAATGGAACTCCTACTCAGGTCATAGACTCCCAATAGGATGGGTTTACTCCAGGGGGTGGGGGGGGGGGCAGGGAGGTGGTTCAGGGAAATTGATTTCGAGGGGCCATGAAGCTTTGGCATTTTAAGGGTGGAGGGGAAGAGAGTGTCAATTTGTCAGAAGATAAGAGGAAGTTTCTAACCTTTAGGTAGGCAGATAGAAGTATGGCTCCTCTCTCAAAACTGACCAAATCTGGGGGCGCCTGGCTGGCTCAGTTGGTAGAGCATGCCATTCTTGATCTCAGGGTCATGAGTTTAAGTCTCATGTTGGGCACAGACCTTACTTAAAAAAACAAAACCAAAAACAGCCAAAAAGGTCCCTGAGCTCCCCTAGGTTGGGATAAGTGACCACTGAAAAGAAAGGATGGTCACATAAAAATTGTGTTTCTATACACTACTAATCCAAAAAGGAAATTAAGAAAACAATTCAATTTATAATAACATCAAAAAATAAAATACTTAGGAATAACATTAACCAAGGAGGTAAAACTAAACCAAGGATGAGTGTAACTTGTACACTGAAAAATACAAAACACTGCTGAGAGAAATTAAAGAAGACATAAATAAATGGAAACACATCCCATGTTCATGGGCTGGAAGACTTAATATTATTGTTGAGATGTCAATACTAGCCAAACCGATCTGTGGATTCAATACAATCCCTATAAAAATCCTAACACGTTTTTTGCAGAAATAGAAAACCCATCCTAAAATTCAGATGGAATCTCGAGACCCCTAATAGCCAAAATGTTTTTGTATTTTGTATCTTTTGTATCTTTTACAAAATACTGTTTGTAAAAGAACAAAGTTGGAAGAATACACTTCCTGATTTCAAAACTTCCTACAAAGCTATAGTAAGTAAAACAGTGTGGTATTGATATAAAGACAGACATATAGTCCAGTGGAAAAGAATAGAGAATCCTTGTATCAAATCCTGGTATTAAACAATTAAAAACATTTTTTTTAATGTTTATTTTAGTTTTGAGAGAGAGAGAGACAGAGCATGAGCAGGGGAGGGGCAGAGAGAGAGAGACACAGAATCGGAAGCAGGCTCCAGGCTCTGAGCTGTCAGCACAGAGCCCAATGTGGGGCTCAAACTCACAGACCATGAGATCATGACCTGGCTGATGTCAGATGCTTAACCAACTGAGCCACCCAGGTGCCCCTGAAAGCAGAGTTTCGAAGATAATTTTGTGCACCCATATTCATAGCAGCATTATTCACAATAGCCAAAAAGTAGAAACAATCCAAATGCCCATCAGAGGATAAATGGAAGAACAAAATGAATAAATATCCATGTCATGGAACATTACGTGGCCATTAAAAAGAATGAAGTACTGATACATGTTAGAACGTGGATGAACCTTGAGGACATTCTGCTAAGGGAAATAAGGCAGACTCACAAGGACAAATACCATGTTTTGATACCTAGAATGGTCAGATTCATAACATAGGAGAGTGGTTACTAGGCACTGAAGGGGGGTGGTATGGGAAGTTACTGTGTAGTGGGCATTGAGTTCCAGCTGAGGATGATGACAAAGTTCTGGAGATGGACAGTGGTGATGGTTGCACAACCATGTCAATGTGATTAGTGCCATTCAAGTGCACGCTGAAAGTGGTTAAAATGCTACATTTTCTGTTATATCTATTTTGCCACAATTTATTTTTTAATGTAAATTTAATTTTATTATTATTATTATCTTAAATATTTTAAGTAATCTCCACACCCAATGTCGGGCTTGAACTTACAACCCCGAGACCAAGAATCATGTGCTTTACCAACTGAGCTAGCCAGGCGCCCCTACCATAATGTTAAAAATTAAAAAATTAAGATTATAAAATTTTAAAGAAAAGAGAAGATGGTGAAGAGCAAGGTTTTGGGTGTGCCTAAGATATCTCCAGCACTGGGACTGGAAGCTGGTCACCAGCTCAGGGAGGTTGCCCTAAGTCGGCAAAACTGTGTGTATGCCAAGTGCCTGGTATACAGCACGTGCTCATAAGTGTAGCTACTAATGGTCCCCATCACAAATGAGAAGACTGAGGCCCAGAGAGGTCCTGTAGCCAATGGAGGCAGCTGACAGGACTCTGAGTTCTGTAAGGCAGGACGGTGGTGCCAGTTGGAATATTAATAGTAATACTAGCTGGTATTTCTTGAGTACTTACTACATTCCAGACGTTATTCTTAGTCTTTTTGTGAGTATGGATTCTTCATTTACTCTTCACAACTCCTCTGTGAGTGAGGTCCCATTACTATCTCCCTTTTTCAGATGAAGAATCTGACGCTGAGACAGAGACCGATCCAAGTTCACAGAGCCAGCATACCTTGATCTTGTCCACTCTGACTCCAAAAACAGAAACCCAGCCTTTTGGTTTGGTACTGGTGGTGGACAGTGGCTGAAGGGGTTTCTGGGGTGGGGGAGTAGGTGATTCACTTGACCAAATCTAGTTTCAACCCAGATTTTTTTTTTTCTGGTTCCTTTTTCTTTCTTTTTTGCACCCACTGGCAGGACTTCCTCCTTTTCTCTCTTTGCCTCTTTTTCTGATTCACTCCCCATCTGTTAGTGGGTTCTGGCTTCTGCGAATGTGATGCAGAAGATAGGGTAAGCTGTGGGGGAGGGGAAGTAGATACAAAAGGGTAGGCAGTCCTTAATAAACAAATATTTAAAAAATTTTTTTCAATGTTTATTTATTTTTGAGAGAGAGGAGAGAGAAACAGGGAGACAGACACAGATGCATGCTCCAGGATCTGAGCTGTCAGCACAGATGTGGGGCTCGAACTCACAAACCTCGAGATCATGACCTGAGCCAAAGTTGGATGCTTAACCGACTGAGTCACCCAGGGGCCCCAACAAATATGTTTTGAGAGCTATCTGGTACCAGGCAATGTTCTAGAGGCTGAATAAAACAGACTTTGTCTCCGCCTTCAAGGAGATTCCATTACAGGGTTTATATGCATGTGAGTGACAGGTTAGGGCTAGAGAGGGGGATAGGGTAGAAAAGGAAGTGAGAGAGGGGAAGGAGAGTGGATACAGACAAGGAAGATGTGCCTGGTGTCAGTAAGGGCTATAAAGGGGATGTGAGAGTGACTGGGGAGCAGACACAACTGGAGACAGTGAGGACAGGGCAGGCCTGGCTCAGCGGAGATGAGACCTGGAGCACAGAAAGGAGCCAGCTGAAGATGTGGGAGAAGAGCATTATAGGATTCTGTGGGGAAACAGCACGGGCAAAGGTTATGAAACCCATGTGTCAGAGGCACTTGAGGAAGGCCAATGAAGCTGGAGCAGGGTGACAGAGAGAAAAGGAGTCAAGCAGAGATCCCAGAGCCAGTTCATGAATGGTCTTGTAGACCATGATGAGGAGTTCAAGGTTAATTCTAAGGGGAAGAGAGGCCATTGGAGTAGTAAACAGTGAAGGCTGGGAGGCAGCATGGCAGGAAGTGGGGAGACCAATCAGGAGGTTCTGGCTGTAAGGCAGCAGAGGCAGGTGATGATGGTGGTGTGGACCAGGTGGGGTTCAGAGAGGAGGCGGTATCAGAGGGGTCTCTGGGAGGCGACTGAGTGATGGAAGTATCATTCTCTGAGGTGGAGGAGGTAAGAGGTGGGGGAAGGGAGGATCTAAGGTGAGATAGGGTAGAAATGAGTCAGGGTGGACATGCTGACTTTGCAGTCAGGCAGCTGGAGGCACTGTTCCAGGCTGGAAGCGGATGCCTGGGAGGCGAGACCAGACACTGCTACCTGGGACCCACAGGCCACACCTCTTTACAGATGGACAATGTAGAGCCCAGAAGAGGTCTGACATTTGGTTTTGTTTTCATTTTTTTTGAAATTGGTTATTGACGCTTACATATCCAGAGACATCAAATAAAACTTAGGATTTCTACCTCCTCTTCCAAATTGGGCAAGCCACACTGGGTCCACATTCTGGTTCCACGGCAGACTGGTAGAGGAGCTGCTGCCCCTCCAGATCGGGCACAAACTCTCCAGCTGGTCCACCCCCAGCTTGCCTGCTCAACGTCTGGTCCTGGTGGCACTGATTTCAACCTCTGGTATGGGTAGGAGGTGACACCAGAGAAGGGGAAAAAGTTGTCCTGGCACACAGCCTGGACTTTGGATGGATTCACTGGAAGTGGCAGCTTTCCTGTGTCTCAGCCTCGCAATGCCACCTAATTTCACTGAGCCTGTCTTGCCTCTTCTGAAACATGGGGCTAACACTCGCTACCTAGAATTTCATCTCTGGGAAAGCTCCTAGCACATTGGCAGACACAGAGAAGGGGCTCAAGCAGTGTTTGCTCCTTTCAATCTGATGAGCAACTAGTCTCAGGAAATCAGAATGGCTGGGTCATAGCATAGGCTGAGGTAAAAAGTCCAGATTCTGGAGATGCTGAGTGGCTCAGTCCATTAAGCGTCTGACTTTTGATTTCAGCTCAGATATGATCTTGCAGTTGGTGGGTTCCAGACCCATGCTGGGCTCTGTGCTGACAGCGTGGAGTCTGCTTAGGATTCTCTCTCTCTCTCTGTCCTCCCCCAGCTCTCTCTTGAAAATAAATAAATAGGGGCGCCTGGGTGGCTCAGTCGGTTGAGTGTCCGACTTCAGCTCAGGTCACGATCTCACGGTCCGTGAGTTCGAGCCCCGCGTCAGGCTCTGGGCTGATGGCTCAGAGCCTGGAGCCTGCTTCCGATTCTGTGTCTCCCTCTCTCTCTGCCCCTCCTCCATTCATGCTCTGTCTCTCTCTGTCTCAAAAATAAATAAACATTAAAAAAAAAAAGAAAATAAATAAATAAACATTAAAGAAAAACAAAAGTCCAGATTCTGGCTCTACCACTTACCAACTATGCAACCTTAGTTGTCCTATTTGTAAGATGGGGACACTACTCTTACCTACCTTCTGGGAATTAAACAAGTTAATACAAAGTGTTTAAAATGTCATGGCACTCAGCAAGGATTAGATTGGTTCTTACACCTGGATGGCCATTAAAGTCTTCTAGGGACATTTAAAAAAATATTTGGGGCACCTGGGTGGCTCAGTAGGTTGAGCGTCTGTCCGACTTTGGCTCAGGTCATGACTTCACGGTTCATGGGTTCAAGCCCCACGTTGGGCTCTGTGACGACGGCTCAGAGCCTGGAGCCTGCTTGGGATTCTGTGCCTCCCTCTCCCTCTCTGCCCCTCCCCAGCTCGTGCTCTTTCTCTCAAAAATAATAAACTCAAAAAACATTTTTTAAATAAAAAATATTCATATCTGGGCTCTATCCTCGGAGATCTCATCTGAATTCATGTGGGGTGGGGCCCTGGTACGGGTATTTTATAAAATCTCCACAAGTGAATCTACATGCAGCCAAGAATAGGAGCTCTACAGTAGAGAGATAATTAAGAGCATGGGCTCTGCAGCACAATTGCCTATGTTCAAATCCAACCAAGCCATTAAATAGATGTATAAATGTGGGCAAGTTCTTAACCTCTCATGTTAAACTGGGTTAATAAAAGGACCTGGGAGGTTGTATAGACCTTAAGTGCTTAGAGCAGTGTGTGGCAGCTAGCAAGCCCTTGGCAGGCCTGGACATCAGCACTCCTCAGTTGCCCTGCTATTTCCAAAATGAGTGCAAACACCGCAGGCCTACGTCCAGCTCACACTCATGGTCTCCCCACCCGGGCCTGGATACCTTGAACATCCCTCTCCTAACCCTGTTAGCTGACCCTCCCCCTGCCAAATTATTTTTATTTTTGTCCCTTCTATTGTTCAGCCTTTTTTATTCCCCCCCAAATTAACAGAATTATCCCCCCAACAAAATTGTCTGCTGAAAAATCAGAGAGACCCCCCCAAGGATGCTAGAGGGGAGGGCAGAGCTGAGTGGCCATTCAAGTGTCTCATATTAAAGAATAAGAAGAAGGAGAAGAAAAACCACCATCAATGTTTAGGAAACAATGTTTAGTGGGGGACAAAAGCACAACACGGAACTGTACATTGAAGATACTTCATCCAGGTAAAGAAAAAAAAATACATAGAAAAAGATTGAAAGGAAATATGCTAGATGCTAAAGAAACACTTTTTTCTCTGCTTCTCCATCCTCTTATGTACGTTACAATTTTGTATAGTGAATGTGTAATTCATAGGAAAAACAACTAAGTGAAAAAATAAAAAAGGAAAGCCTTCACATGCTTTCCTCTTAAAAAAAAATTATTTATTTATTTTGAGAGAGAGAGAGACAGCATGAGTGTGGGTGGGGCAGAGAGAGAGAGGGAGAGACAGAATCCCAAGCAGGCTCCATCCACACTGTCAGCACAGAGCCCAACGCAGCACTTGAACTCACGAACCATGGCTGAAACCAAGAGTTGGGACACTTAACCGACTAAGCCACCCAGGCACCCTTTCTTTCCTCTTAATCTTCTAATTGCCTTATGTCTTAGTTCCTCCTATCAAAAATTTTTAATTTTCTTAAATTTTACTTATTTTTAAAAGATTTTAAATTTAAATCTTTTTAAAAGTAATCTCTACATCCAATGTGGGGCTTGAACTCACAATTCCAAGATCAAGAGTCACACACTCTTACCAACTGAGCCAGCTAGGCACCCCCTCTATCGAAAAATTTTAAAGAATGGTCTCCACTGGCTGGTTCTTTCATTTCTCCCATTGACTACTTGATCCACTACAATCTGGCCTCCTCCTTAACTCTGGAGGTGACTCCACCCTGGAAGGATCAGCAATGAACCCTTAATTGCCAAATCCAGGGGCTTTTCCTTTTTCTTTGCCAGAGCTTTGTGCAGTATCAGACATGATTGGTGCTGTCCCCTTTCTGTAAGCTCCCTGCCTGCCATCTGGGCTTCCTTTCTCCCCTTTGTCCACGGACCTAATTTTCTGACCACTTCTGGTTGGTCCCTGCAGATTCCTTTCAGCTTAATGTTCCCTAGGTTTGGACATCTAGCCCCCTACCTCTCTGCACACTCTTCTTGGGTGGTCTCATCCACTCTTGGCCTGTATGATCCCATTTACATGACAGCTCCTATATCCCAGCCCTCGCCTCTTGCCTCGGGTAAGTCAATCCAAATTCCTTCTGAACACCTTCATTTGGATGTTCCTCAAACAACTCACACTGAACAAGTCCAAACCGACTCATCATTTCTACTTTCCCTCAACCCCAACCAACTCTTCCTGCTTTGTTCCTTCCCTGGAAGTCATCATTGTCTCATTCTTTCCCTCATTCTCCCCATGTCTAGTTGGTCGCTAATACCTGTTGGTTCCAATTTGAAACTGTGTCTGGAACCCATCAGCTCCCTGCTGGTATGTTTTCCTCTGCCCTGCAGGAGGCCCCCTCTTTCCTGCCTGGATCATAGTAGTCTCCCTGACATAGCTTCCATTTCCTGATCTTTCTCCTCCCCAGTCCATACCTTATAATTTTTCTGATTATTCGTTCCTTCAGTCAGTCAACAAACACTTGCTATGCACAAACTCTGCTCCAAATACTATGAGGGGTAAATCATACAGATTGACCCAAAATAGGTAAATAATCTAGGGGATTTCTTTCTTTCTTCTTTAAAGATTTTATTTATTTTGTTATTTATTTATTTTTTGGAGAGAGAGAGCGCAAGCAGAGGGAGGAGTGGAGGGAGACGGTGAGAGAGAATCCCAAGCAGTCTCCATGCCCAGCATGAGCCCTACATGGGACTTGATCCCACAACCGCAAGATCATGACCTGAGCTGAAATCAAGAGTTGGACACAACCGACTGAGCCACCAAAGTGCCTCAAAGTGCCTAAAATCACAAGCCACCAAAGTGCCTAAAACCACAAAAGATTTTATTTTTTTAAAGTAATCTCCATACCCAACATGGGGCTCAAACTTACAACCCCAAGATCAAGAGTCACGTGCTCTGCTGAATGAGCCAGCCAGGCACCCCTCTAGGGGATTTCAAATTATGGGGCTGCTACAAAAGTAAGCAGGGGGATTGAGAGAAAGTAGGGCATGGGGAGGGGAGTTCTCCCAGAGGTGGTCTTTGCCCTGGAATAGTCCCCCCAGATCAACATGACAGTTGTCCTGATGGAACTGGGGGCAGCGATGATAGAGAAGAATGTGGCTGGGACACAACTTCAGGTTGGGAGCCAGGAAAGGCCTGTGAGGAATGAAGGATGAGAATGAGCTCTGGAGACCTGAAAGAGGCACTTTCCAGGTAGAGGGAAGAGCTAGTGATAGGGCCCTGAGAGAGTTCCCAGCACACAAAGGAGCCCAGGATGTCTGGTCTGGGGCACAGTGAGGGGTGGAAGGAGGAGGGCAGGAAGATCATGCCTGGGGGCCCTGGTTAGGGGACTGGGTGTTATTCTAAGTGGAATGGGAGGCTATTAAAGAGTTTTTGGCAAGGAAGTCACATTTGACTTTGTCTCTTCAAAAGATTACTCCCTCTAGGTGCATAGGGTGGAGTGCATCTGGGGTTGAGGTGGACAGTGTGGCTGAGACTGCAGTGGCCTGGTCAAGCCCTGTGGGCTGGGTTGGCTGTTAGCAGTACAGTCAGAGAGAACATATGCCTTCTTTGGGTCCTGAATACCTGCAGGCTGGCTTCGTACTCCTTATGACAACCATCTGGTTCTAGCCTCCCTCTTCAGCCCAGCTCCCATCATTTCTTGTCTTTGCACCTGCTGTACTTTTTGGAATGCTCTTCCTCACTTTCCCTTTGATGGACTAGTCATTCCTGAGGCCAAGCTCAAATACCCCCTCCTCTCTAAAGCTGTTCAGGAATTTTCCAGGGAGAGCTCTTTGAACTTTTTCAGTGCCTAGTTTGTATCTCTAGGATAACATCTAACACACTGTACTGTCTTGTATGTTTACAATTCTGTCTCTGAAGAAGGTGAACAAGAGCTTCTGGAAGGTAAGGACAGTTCAGTGAGTGTTCAGTGGGTGTTCAATGCATGATCAAAAGATATAGATGGTCCCACTATGGAATAGTTCACATAGGTCCAGACTCCAGTCATGACCAGCCCCCATTATATTCAAAATCATCTGATAATGTGTAAGTCCTTGATCATAAGAACAGATACCAATGTGGGCACTAAGTCTCCTTATTTTGATATTGGAAACAGCCCTGAGAGGTTGGCACAGTGGGAAAATCATCTCTATTTTACAGAAGAGTAAACCAAGGCTTAAGAGAGGTGAGACTTGGGGCGCCTGGGTGGCTTAGTGGGTTGAGCATCTGACTCTTGATTTGGCTCAGGTCATGATCTCACCATTGGTGAGACTGAGCCCTGAGTGGGGCTCTGCACTGACAGAGTCTCTCTCTCCCTCTCTGCCCCTCCCCCACTCAGGCTCTCTGTCTTTCTCTCTCTCTCTCTCAAAATAAATAAATAAACGTTTTTTAAAAAAAGAGAGAGGTGAGACTTGGTCAACATCCCTGAGCCCCCAAATTCAGTTCTATCGTTGACCCCTGGGCATTCTTACCTGTCCTTGAATCAAGAACTTGTAAGACTTCCTGTCACCTCTTCCTGGTGGTGGAGGGGACATGACAGGAGGAGGCAAGACGGGGAATCAATTCTCCTACCCCCTTAAAAAAAAGCGCCCATACCACCACCTCATTTGTTCCTAATAAGAGGAACCATCTCAGCGGTTACAACCATGGGCTCTGGAGAATGAAGGGCCTGAATTGAGACCCTGCCTATGCCATTTAAGGTTATGTGACCTTGAGGAATTAACTAATTCTCTTACCCCCGTTTTGTTTTATCTGTAAAACGGGAGTGAAAAGAAGCTACTTAGTAGGGTCGCTGGGAACATTATAGGAGACAAAAGCATCTTCCCCAACGCTTGGCCATATAGAAAGGTTTTAATACTTGCTAATTACTGTTACTGGCTCCTAGAAATTTCCTAAGCACTTTTCAAGTATCACCTCTTAACACTCACGACAACCTTATACCTTACGCGAAATGCAGGTTTGGAGCTGTTAATAATACCCCTAAAGAAGTTAAGACTTGAATCCATAACCTCACTACCAGGCAAGGCTTGGCAAATGCGTGGGTCAGAGAATGCAAGCAGCTTGCTCAAGGACTCGTGACCAGTTACTGACTCTATACTCAACCAGATCTTTGATTCCGAATTGATAGTGGGGCATTACTTCTGAAGGTCTGTAATAAAACTGGATTTGGGGAGGTGAAATGGGCAGTCCTCCAGAGGAGTCGAGAGACCTGCCTTTGCCCCTGATTGCGGATGAGATGAACCTTTAATTTAGACCTCCTTTTCCTCACCTTGACGTTGGGGAAGAAGAGTTATTAGAGTCCCCAGAGCCCTTCCCAATACTGACTCTCCAGAGCAAAAGACCCCTTCTCAGGTAAAGGTTCATTCAAATTCCTCCGGCTGAGATTCCTCCTCCGCGGGGCCCGCAATAAGGACGCGTCCCCTTTAAGGCGCCAGCTCGCCGGCGGCGGCGGCCGGAAGTGTTGAAGCTCGGCCTGGCGGCGGCGGTGGCAGTAGCGGCCGTGGCGGCCTCTGCGCATGCTCCGTCGCCCGCCCGCCCTGGCCGCTCGCCGCCCGCCCGCCCGACGGAGACGGTGAGGAGGGGGAGGGGTGGGCGCGCGGGCGCGGGCGCGGGGTGGGGTGGGGGCGGGGGGGCGGGCGCGGGGGCCGCGCGGCGGCCGGCGAGGGCGGGCGGGCGCGCAGGGGGCGGGGGGCTGCTGCCTCCGCGGGCGCCTCCCCACGCCCTGTGCGTGCCGCCGCCGCCGCCGGGGAGCGAGCGGACGTCGCGGCGCCGCGGGGGGGTGGGGGGACGCTGCCGCTGGGTCCGCCCGAGCAGCCGGGCCGCCCCCAGCGCGGCCGGCCGCGCCGCCCGGGCTCGGCCCCTGGCCGAGGGCGGCGGGCGCCGGCGAGCGGGGCGCTGGGGGGGCCCAGCGCCCCCGGACCGAGGGCCCCGGAAGTCCTAGGCTGAGGGGCCCAGAGGGGCCGGAGCGACTCCGGACTGAGAGGCCCGGACGCCCAGGACCCCGACGAGGGGTCCGGGGATCCCGGGGTATCCCTAGAGGCGGGGCCTGGGGAGCAGCTGGCCCTTGGATACAGAGCTTGGGAGGGGCCTGGGTCGCGCTTGGCCGGGGGTGGGGTGGGGGAGGTGGGGGGAAGTAGGGGGTGGGTACGAAAGGTGAAGGAAGCCTGCACGCCCGCCCGGGAGGAGACCCTTGGAAGCTTGGCGGGGGAGAAAGAGCGGAGAGTGGGTTCTGCGGAGGGAAGGAGGCCCGAGTTTCACCCGAGGGGCGCATTAGAGGCCTCGGCCTTTCAGTCCAGGGGAAAAGAGGCAGGTGCTGTTCCGAAGGCGTGGTGACAGTATGGGTAGTGTGAGCAGGGGACGAGGAAGAAGAGCTCCAGGGGAAAGTGAACAGGCCCCTGCCTTTCCGGAGATGAGGGGGCGGTAGGAAGACGCCTCAGCCTCCTCAAGTAGGAAGGGGAAGGGTCCAAACCTGTGAGGGAATGAGAGACTGAGGGTCTTCTGAAGTATATAGGTAGAGAACGGAACAGTCTGGGATGTCAGGGGGTGGGAAAACCCGTGTTTTGGAGGACCGGAGAGAAGATAATTGAGGGGAAGAAATGACATTTCTACTTTCAGAAATGACAGGGGAATTGGCCAGCTGCCTCCTAATTGAGGGGCAGGAACGGTGAGAGCAGAATCTTACCTGAGAGTCCTGGAGAGTGATGATCCACCAGACCAGACTAAGGCGTGTCAAGCCTTGACCTAGTAGGGATGGGGGGGCGGGGGCGGTGCAGGGCTTGACCGTCCAAGGAACAGGAGGAGGTCTGAATTCTCTTAAGATGAGAGAAATGTCAAAAGCACTTCCTAACAGACACAGAAAGGGCCTTGTTTGGTGTCTATTTAGGAGAACCAAGAACTGGGTTTCCTCAACCTAGGGATTGGGGAAAGGGAGGATCAGATCGTTCTAGACTCTCAGAGGGACTCTTCCCCCTTGCCTCTGGTAATGTTACCGAAGTGCTTTTGGAGGACCTTTTCATTAAATGTTTGGACTGTCTTCCCTAATTCGTAAGCCTTTTATCAATTATGGATATTTAATATATACTTAGTATACACTGACTTGATGACTTTTTTCATTAGTCATGAGTCAACCATTCATATTTACCTCAACAAACCTATATCAAGTAGCTAATTTGTACTCAACTTCATTGGGTTAGCTTGGGCCCTAAATTGCTCTTGTCCTAGGCAGAAGTCCCCTAGAGTCTAGTGTGATGACGCTTCAAAGAACCCTTTGTCCCATCGCTTCCCCAAACACGTATATAGTAGTCTTCAAAATGTGACCTGTCCCAAACTTCATTTGCTTTGGCTCTGTCCCTCACAGTGGTCCTGTGTAGCCTTCTTGTCGGCTTTATTACATTTGATAGCACCCTGGATCACCTACCGAATGCGTGAGAAGGAATAAAGAAGGAAAAAAATCAAGGAGTTTTGGCCTCAAGTAATAATAAAGTTTTAATTTTATTGATTATATTGATGATTATATAATTTATTATAACTTGGGAATTTCTTAATAGACTACACAATCTACAAAAATTATAATACAGTATGGAATAAATACATTCTGGGGTTAGAAAGTTTCAGGGTATCTATTTCTTTTACTTTTTCCACTATCAACTCCGATGTCCCTGCAATCATGTGACACTCATGATTTTGCCACGTTTTAAACGTTAGTTTTCAGGGGTGCCTGGCTGGCTTAGTCGATGGAGCGTGGAGCTCTTGGTCTCGGGGTCATGAGGTTGAGCCCTGGGCTGGGTATAGAGATTACTTTAAAAAAAAAAAAAAAAAAAAAAAAAAAGAAACCTTTGTTTTCAGAACACAAAAAATGAATTTAATCTCGAGTAGGTCAGATGTCATTTGTTTAGTTTTCCAATAGTTATGTCAATGGTCATGTGCTTACTCTTGATCAAGGTGTCTTTTTTTGTCTTTGAAAAGAACTACAAAATAATTCTTTTCACGTGGATGTGACATCTTTCCTTTATGTGTGTTCCCCTAGAATTACAGTGTCGTGTGATTACACAGTGAATACTCTAAGGCCCCTTCCATGAAATACCCAAAGGAGCAGCTCAGTCATCTTGCCTCAGGAGTTTTTGTTGCTATAAACAAGAGCCACTTTTCAGTTCATACTCACCTCAAAGAGATGACCTTTCAGTTAGCTAGTGTAGTCTGTAGAGTCTGGTTTCAGGTTACTTGTTAAGAATGTGGTATTTAGGGTAAGGAGATATATTCAACCTAAACTTGCTTCTCTAAAGAATGTAAGAGTTGCCATGTTGGATCAGACCTGTGTCTCTTACTGACACTGAGAGACCTATTGTGGATGATTGTAATTATCTTCTCGGATAAACTCAGAAGGTTAGAGAACATTCCTCTTGGGTTCTAAGGAGTAGGAGAGCTAAGGAGTAAAATATGAGTTCCTATTGAGGAAAGTATTAATCAAGTAGTTAGTTAACCACTTATTCAGAGTATTGTAGAGAGGACTCAACCTTAGGGTAGAAGGTTAAAACTAGAAGCATCCTTCTTTTTTTTTTTTTTCTTTTTAAATTTTTTTTCAACGTTTTTTATTTATTTTTGGGACAGAGAGAGAGACAGAGCATGAACGGGGGAGGGGCAGAGAGAGAGGGAGACACAGAATCGGAAACAGGCTCCAGGCTCCGAGCCATCAGCCCAGAGCCTGACGCGGGGCTCGAACTCACGGACCGCGAGATCGTGACCTGGCTGAAGTCGGACGCTCAACCGACTGCGCCACCCAGGCGCCCCTAGAAGCATCCTTCTAATTCTCCTCCTCTAACCCATTTATTTACTTAAGCTACTTAAAAATTTTTAAACCACTGTTTTAATTTTTTTTTTTTTTTGACATTTGTTTATTTTTGAGAGACAGAGAGAGGCAGAGCATGAGCAGGGGAGGGGGAGAGAGAGAGAGGGAGACACAGAATCCGAAACAGGCTCCAGTCTCTGAGCTGTTTGTTAGCACAGAGCCCGACGCGGGGCTTGAACCCACGAACTGCGAGACTATGACCTGAGCTGAAGTTGGACGGTCAACTGAATGAGCCACCCAGGCACCCCTAAAACACTGTTTTAGAATAATAATTTCACAAGTTTGTTACATGCTAAAGTATTATATCTTTTAAATTCATTAAATATGTAATAATAACAGAATAGTGCTTGACAATAAATGTCCAACAAATGTTAGCTGTGATTATTTTAATTCAAGCTTTATTTATTTATTTATTTATTTATTTACTTATTTAGAGGGAGAAGCAGAGGGAGACAGAGAATCTTAAGGAGGCTCTGTGCTGTTGCAGATCAAGTTCCAAGCTTGATCCCAAGACCCTGGGATCATGACCTGAGTCAAAATTAAGAGTCGGATGTTCAACTGACTGAGCTACCCAGGCACTCCCAAGCTACATTTTAATGGTTCAAAATCTGAAGATACCTATTGGTTCAATTATTGTAGGATTTGATAGCATTTGTTATGCCTCATTGTATCCCTTTTTGTCTTTTTCTAGACTCTAAGGTCCTAATTGTTATGATTCTACTGTTGGCAGCCAGCTGAACCAGTCCATTGATTTTGTTTTAAAACAGTTTTTTTAATGTTTATTTATTTTTGAGACAGAGAGAGACAGTGTGTGAGCAGGGGAGAGGCAGAGAGAGAGGGAGATACAGAATCTGAAACAGGGTCCAGGCTCTGAGCTGTCAGCACAGAACCTGATGCGGGACTCGAACCCACGAACTGCAAGATCACGACCTGAGCCGAAGTGGGGTGCCTAACCAACTGAGCCACCCAGGCGCCCCTCATTGATTCTGTTTTTTATCCCTAGTTTTAAACCTTTAAATTATAGAAGTTCAGATAGTGTACTGTAATATCTTACAATTAATTTTTTTCTCTAGTATGCATCTCTTTCCCTTGTTTAGTTCCTGAAGAGCAGGTACTCTCCCTTTTCATATCCAAAGTAGACAGTTTTGTAAATAGTAGTCTGATATTTGAAAACTGGTTATTGTACTCCTGTGTCATGGGTACTGAGCTAAGAGTAGGGGAGCCGTTGAAAAACAAAGGCAATCCTTGCTCTCCCAGGATATAGTCTGGTGGGGAGAGGTTGACAAAGTGGGATGATGGTTATGACAGGGGTGCTGTAGGTACTAAGAACACAATCTCACATCTAGTCAAGGAAGTCACAGGCCTCCCTAAGGAAGTTATTTATTTATTTAAAGTAAACTCAATGTGGGGCTTGAACTCACGATTCTGACATCCGGAGTCTCTTGCTCTAGCAACTGAGCCAGCCGGGTGCCCCAGGAAGTAATGTTTTAAATAAGTTATAAAAGTTTAGCAGTGACTAGCCAAAAAGGAAGGGAAAGAGAATTCTAGGTAGAGGAAACAAGCGTGAAGGCTCAGGTGAGGAAATATGGCATGTTTGAGAAATTGAAAAAAAAAAGTGTGTGTGGGGGGGCATCTGCTCAGTCAGTTGAGTGTTCAACTTCGGCTCAGGTCATGATCTTGCAGTTCATGGGTTCGAGCCCCGCGTCGGGCTCTGTGCTAGCAAACAGCTCAGAGCCTGGAGCCTGCTTTGGATTCTGTGTCTTCCTCTCCCCCACTTGCACTCTGTCTCTCTCTCTCAAAAACAAATAAACATTAAAAAAAAAAAAAAATTCAATGACAGGAGACCACAATGTGAGAGGAAGAACTATGAGAAATGAGGTTAGCAGCGTAGATGGGACAGATTTGGAGGATTCTATAAGCACTGTTAAGATGCTTGTACTTTAATAGCAAAGGGAATCCTCTGAAGGATTCTGAAATGGGGAAATGGCTTGTGGCCTTTAGTAAGATCACTTTGTCTGCTCTGTAGATCATAGAGTGGAGAGCAAGATCAGAGATAAGGATACTGATGCGAAGCAGCTGCAAAAATTCAAGTGGTAGTGTGTGGCTCAGAATATGGTGGCAGCACAGATGGAGAATGGGGGATGGTTAAAAGAGAAATATAGATGATAGAATGGATAGGATTTGGTAGTTGATTAGATTTTATAAAGAGAAGAATGAAAAATAACTCCTTAGTTTCTGGCTTGAGAAAATGGGTGGAGGATAGTGCCATTTACTGAGGAGGGAAACAAGAGCAGGTTTGTGAGAGAACGTGAGTTCAGTTTAAGGTGCTTACAAGATAAATTATAAGAGGTTTTTGGGTACAGGTGGTAGAGAATTCAGGAATTTTTTGAATGTGAGAATCACAAAAGGCAGAAGCATAAGTCTGCTACGAGCAATTTTAACTAGATTATATACAAACAAAAATTGATTGAACCAACATGTCAGTGCCATGATGATCAGGGCTGTGGAGACCAGCTGTTTAGAGAAGCAGCACCAGCCCTCATAGAGAGTATAGTGCAGTTATGGAGATAGAGGTCTGTTCAGTTAACGACAATACAGAGCACAGTGTGATAACCACTAGAGGAAAGCTACATGTGAAGTGTTGGGGGACTGTAGGAAAGAAAATGGCTTGGCAGGGCCTCTGTGGAGGAGCGGGCTTTGAACTGGGCCTTGAAGGGAGACTGAGATGAGGGAGAAGAGAGTTTGGGCTTAAGGAATAACAAAGGTCTAAAATCCTGGAGGTACATGTTGTCTGTTCAGAGCACGGGCAGAGGCTGGGTTGGCTGGCACTTCAGATTCTCAGGGAATTACAGTTGCAGATAAAACGGGAAGAATATTTTGGGGCCAAATGAGGGAGACTTTGCTTGCTGTGCTTAAGTATGCATATTATAGGCAAATATGAGCCACGATGTGGATTCAGTTGTCTGATTATCAGTCACATATTCAAATGTGTGTCCACCGTGTCCCTACACGTGAAAGTAAACACAGTGCTCTTACCTGTACTCTTTTTAGTGACTCCCTTCTTTACAACTGTGAGGACTAACTACTGCAGAATATTCTGGGGCCCTCTGAGTTTTCATTAAAATTGGGATGATGCTGGGACGCCTGGGTGGCTCGGTCGGTTAAGCGGCTGTCCCTTGATTTTTGGCTCAGGTCATGGTCTGCACAGGTCATGATCTCACAGTTTGTGAGATTGAGCTCCACATCGTGCTGACATTGAGGAGCCTGTTTAAGATTCTTTCTCTCTTCCTCTCTGCCCCTCCCCTACTTTCTCTATCTCAAAAATAAATAAACTTAAAAAAAATTGGGATGATGCTTTGAGTTATGTTAGAGTTGAGGAGCACATGGTGTTGGACACTGGTTTCCCCAACAAGTCTGCAAGGGAGATGTCAAGCAAGATCATCTCGTCATTCAGTATGAGGCAAAGAGGTAGTAAGAAACTTCTAGAGGTCATACAGTTGGATTCAGTATTTATTAAACAACCACACAATGCAAGTCATTTTTCTTCCTGTACAGTTTCAGTTAGCAGATACTTATGAAGTGCTCACAAAGTACAGAGTGCTTGGTGAAGCACAATGGCTGGTTGCAGAGAAAAGGTGATTTCTAACTTTTTAGGAGTTTACTGATGGGGTTGGAACTAGTGGTGTGCTATAAATCAATTCTCCAGAAAAAAAAACAAACAAACCCTGATTTGTAGTGCTTGCCAATTTCTGTGGTGTATGTACTCCCAGCATCACTGATTTCAAGCTACCAACTTGCTGTCACTAAACTCAGATTTGGGAAGAGATGTGCACAATTGGTTCTCAGGAGCAGGCTCCAGCACAGCACTGGGTGAATCACATATACTAAGAAAACCTAAATCAGTAAGTGAGTACGAAAGTACGTCTGGAAAGATCAGAGCCTGTCAGCCCCTTCTCACAGTTCCCATCCTTTTCAGAGGACCCTGATCTTAGAATGGGTAGTCTTAATTATCCTGATGTTCCTTTCCTAGGGTTGCTATCTTTTCAAAACCAGACAGTCACTGATGCTTCTTGTTTCTGACAACAGCCCAGCTATCTGACTTCATGTGAAAGATGGCTAATGCAGAAGTAAGTGTTCCAGTGGGGGATGTGGTTGTGGTTCCCACTGAAGGAAATGAAGGGGAGAACCCTGAAGACACTAAAACCCAAGTGATCTTGCAGTTACAGCCTGTGCAGCAAGGGTAAGTAACCAAAGATTTGGGTAGTCTGAAAAATTTGGGAGGTTTAAAGAGTGGGGAAATTTTAACTTTATGGTTGCTTAGCACAATGGAACATTTAGCATCAATCTTTCAGAACGTATTTATAATGTATCGTGTGCTCTATTTGTTATTTTAATACTTATTACAACAGTAAACTGTGTCTTTGTCTCTCTCCCTCTTCTCCACTGTAAGCTCTTTGAGGGTAAGTTACATAGCTCCCTCTTCTTATTTATCCACACAGTTTAGCATAGGGACTTGATACATGTTTACCGAAAGACAGTGTAGTTAGAGTCAGAGGAGATTAGGCAAGGCAACTGCAAACTTTTCCTACCAGAAGGGATCTGGACCCTAAAGGATGGACAGATTAATCAAGCTTAGTTAATCAAATAATACTTATCGACCACCTACTATTATACGATATATTACAAAGTGTTGGAAGAAATATAGCACATGGTTCCCACCATCATAGAGCTTGCAGTCTAGTTGTACAAACCAAAAATACATATATGTAAATAAAGAGGTCACTTACATGGCAAAATCTAAGAAGTGCTGAGTGTCATGGTTAGAAAGTAGCTTGAATTCAGAGGATCACTATGAATTTGAAAGAAGAGATAAGATTTTTAAATGGTCTTGAAGGTTAAATAAGAATTAGATCTACAGAGAGAAGGGAGAGAGAGTTATTTTATCTTGAGGAATGTATAAAACATTCTTCATAGGATTAGAAATGTTCTTGGGGTGCCTAGCCAGCTCAGTCAGTGGCGTGTGCCACTCTTGATCTCAGGGTCTTGAGTTCAAGCCCAATGTTGGGTGTAGAGATTACTTACAAAAAGAAAAAGAAATGTTCTTGGGCAAACACATAATCCAATCCCAATCTACTAAGTAATGTACCTTGTCTTAAATACTTCTGGAGAAAGATAGTTAACCTCTCTCTTGGTAACATAAAAAACTTTTTAGTGTAAGAAATTTCATCAGGTGCCTGGGTGACCCAGTCAGTTAAGCGTCTGGCTTAGGCTCAGGTCATAGTCTTGAGGTTCATGAGTTCTAGTCCTGCATTGGGCTTTCTGCTGTCAGCAAACAGCCTGCTTTGAATCCTCTGTTTCCCTCTCTCTCTGCCCCTCCCCCACTAGCATGCACTCTCTCTCTTTCCCTCTCTCTCTCTCTTTCAAAAATAAACATTAAAAAAAAAAAATATATATATATATATCCATAGTTTGCTGACATTTCTGAATATTGAAGGAAATATTCTAAGATCTGTAAGGGAAAGTTGATATAAATAATTACTGACAGGGGCACCTGGCTGGCTTAGTAAGTGGAGCATGTGACTCTTTATGTCAGGGTTGTGAGTCCAAGCCCCGCTTTGGGAGTAGAGCTTACTTAAAAAAATAAAATCTTTAAATAATAATAATAAGTATTGACATATAATGGAGAAAGTGATTAAAAATTTTAATCAATTAAGTGGCACCAAAAGATTATGCATACTTATTCCAAATCACTTGTTTGGGATTTCATTTGTTACATACACACACATACTTGTAGTTGTTACCCTTTGAGGAACGGTAACATGAGGAAGATTCTTTTGTGCATGGCAGCTTTATTTTCTCCTGGAATCATTGTTTCTTCTATCTTTTCTAAAGTGCTCCAGTTGTCGCTTTCCTATCCCTTCTGGAGACAGAAAATGCTTCTCAGCTACTTAGAGACTTAATTATTTTGAAGATTAGTTCCACTTATTTTGTGTGTGTATATGTCTTTTTTAATTTTCCAAATGGCATTGTCTTTTCGGGAAAATTCTCGTTGCCTGATTAGACATCTTTGTACTACATATGGACTCCCCAACCTACTGGGTTTTTTTTTTTGTTTTGTTTTGTTTTAATTTTTTAAAAATGTTTATTTTTTTTTGAGACAGACAGAGACAGAATGCGAGTGGGTTGGGGCAGAGAGAGAGGGAGGCACAGAATCTGAAGCAGGCTCCAGGCTCCGAGCTGTCAACACAGAGCCTGACGCGGGGCTCGAACTCAGAAGCTGCGAGATCATGAACTGAGCTGAAGTTGGTCGGATACTCAACCGACTGAGCCACCCAGGCGCGCCCCCCCCCCCAACCTACTGTTTACACTGAATTTACCATATAAGCTAGTGCTACATTTTCAGGTTCTGCATTTTGACATGCCTGCCAATCAATGTTTAATTGATTTCTTTAGTTATATTTTTTAAAATTAATTTATTTTTAAGTAATCTCTGAGCCCAATGTGGGGCTTGAACTCACAACCCCAAGATTGAGAGTCCTAGGTTCTACGGATTGAGTCAGCCAGGGGCCCTGTGTTTTTTAATTATTTGGATATTTTGTTGCATTTTAGCAGAGAACAGAAATGTTGATACTAGTGATAAGAAGTGCAGGTGTGAAATAGAGGTTTCCACTAGGGAACGAATAAGTCACATTATAAAAGGGACCGCATTAAGGAATATAGTCAGTGATAATTGTAACAGGGATGTATACGGACAGATGGTAGGTACATTTGTGGCAGGCAGCATAATGTATAAATTTGTCGAATCCATTTTGTTGTACACAGTGAAACTAGTGTAATACTATATGTCAGCTATACTCCCCACCCAAAAAAAAGGTATAAGCCTCATCAATTTAATACTGTTGAGACAAAGATAGAGATCATGAGGTCTTTAGCCTCAGTCACACATAACCTGATTGGCTACAGATTCAACCATGAGGGAAAGAAACGATCAAAGAACATGTATGAATTGCTGGGAATAAATTGGAAAAGATATTCAAAAGGCAAAAAATAGAGATTTTCTATAAATGTTTTTTACTGTTTATTTTTGAGAGAGAGAGGCAGAGCGCAAGCTGGGGAAGGGTAGAGAGAGAGGGAGACACAGAATCTCAGACAGACTCTGAGCTCTGAGCTGTCAGCACAGAGCCCAATACAGGGCTCGAACTTTCGAACTGCAAGATCATGACCTGAGCCAAAATTGGTTACCTAATTGACTGAGCCACCCAGGCACCCCTCTATAAATATTTTTAGATTTCAGTATATAGAACTCCTCTTGTATGTCTTTTTTAACTTTTACATATATGATATTTTATACTTTTTCAAGTATGCATTATATACATGTTTCCAGGAATACATTATCAAGCAAAAGTAGAGTGTCTGGTAATGTTCTCTTGATATAAATACATAGAATCTGACATACTGAATAAGATGACACTTTTTTTTATGACACTTTCATAATAACACTAGATTGGCTTTAAAATATGTCCATATTTAACTCTATTATTATTTTTTTAATATAGATACTAAGGTATCTAGAAGGCTTTTAATCCTAGGAGATTTTCAGCATAGAAGATTTGTTCAGCATGTGCTTTCTCTAAAAAAAATAAAATGGCTATTAACTTTTTCAAATATAATTTCTTACACTCAAAAAGTTGTGGGAGCAGGGGGTACCTGGCTGGCACAGTTGGTAGAGCACATAGTTCTTGGTCTCAGGGTTGTGAGTTCAAGCCCCACGTTGGGCATAGAGCTTAGTTTAAAAAAAAAAGTTATCAAGGGGAGTGAAGGTACTATGATTCCTTCATTGTTCTTGGCTGTCCAATTCATTTTGGATTCATAATAGTTTTTTTTTTTAATTTAATTTAATTTTTTAATTTACATCCAAGTTAGCATATAGTGCAACAATGATTTCAGGAGTAGAGTCCTTAGTGCCCCTTACCCATTTAGCCCATCCCCCCTCCCACAACCCCTCCAGTAACCCTCAGTTTATTCTCCATATTTAAGACTCTTTTATGTTTTGTCCCCCTCCCTGTTTTTATATTATTTTTGCTTCCCTTCCCTTATGTTCATCTGTTTTGTATGGATTCATAATAGTTTTTAACATCACCAGGGACTGGTGATTTTAGTGTACTACGTAAATTTACTGAGCGTCCTGACTAGCTTTTTTTTTCTCCTGTAGAGGACATTCAATCCAAATGTATTGGAATAGTTCAGTTTGAAGAGTATTGGCCCTACTTTCCCTTTCATGCTCAGATCCCTCTCTCCCTCTCTAGCAGAAAGTTTAAAGCCTATATTATAAGCTCTTTTAAATCAGTAAGGTACCACTTAGTTTATGTAATAATCTTAATCTAACGTTCAGTTAATCAGAATTTCTTCCCTTAACATTCTGGATAAAAAGAACTTAACTATACGGGCGCCTGCATGGCTCAATTGGTTAAGCATCTGACTTTGGCACAGGTCATGATTTCACAGTTTGTGGATTCGAGTTCCGCATTGTGCTCTGTGCTTACAGCTCGGAGCCTGGAGCCTGCTTTGGATTCTGTGTCTCCCTCTCTCTCTCTCTGCCCCTCCCCCGCCTGTGCTCTGTCTCTGTCTCTCAATAATAAATAAACATTTAAAAAATTAAAAAAAAAAAAAAGAACTTAACTATATGTGGGTTTTCAGAGAATTAGAATACAATGATGCAGACTTAATTTTAAATCTCTAGTAAACATAATTTTACCTCCCTTTGGTGATTCACAAGGCATGTCACTATCTTACAGTCCCTTAACATTTCAACATATTTTATGATTTTTTACTATAGTTGTAGTAGATATAGAGAATTAAGCTAAATCCATTACTATTCTGAGTTGCTTTAGGAAATTTTTTCTTTTTCTTTTTTTTTTTAAAGTTTATTTTGAGAGAGAGAGTGTGTATGCATGCGAGCAAGATGGGGAGGGACAGAAAGAGAGAGAGAGAGAGAGAGAGAGAGAGAATCCCAAGCAGGCTCCATGCTGTCAGCACAAAGGCTGATGTGGGGCTCAGTCTCACACACTGTGAGATCATGACCTGAGCCAAAATCAAGAGTTAGACATTTAACCAACTGAGCCACTCAGGTGCCCTAGAAATTTTTTCTCGATAAAACCTTGTTTACTCATAAAAATATAGACTGTGCCCCTACTTCCCACTACAAGTGCAATTCACTGGTTGTTGAAATTATGTATAAATAAGAATTTCTTTTTTTTTTTTTTTAAGTTTATTTATTTTGAGGGAGAGAGAGAGAGCATGGCAGGGAAGAGGCAGAGGGAGGGAGAGAGTGACAATCCCAAGCAGGCTCCATGCCATCAGTGCAGAGCCTGATGTGGGTGTCCAAATCATGAACCATGAAATCATGACCTGAGCCGAAATCAAGAGTCAGCCACTTAACTGACTGAGCTACTCAGGCACCCCAAGAATTTCACCCTAAGGAAAAAAAAAAAAGGATTTTTGCACATATTGGTCAATTTAGAGTGTGTTTACTGAACTTATTTGAAGCAGTGATTATTCATGTTTATCATAATCCTCATTCACCAACCAACCACTTATTGGGTGCTTTGTCGTGTTCCAGTTAGTATTTGACACAGTAGACATACAAAATTGAATAAGTAAATAAGACATAATCTCTGCTCTCAGGGACCTCTTAGACCATGCCCAAGGGAAGGCAGACAGGTAAACAAACATATAATATGAAGTGTTATATGTGTTGTAACAAAGGAGTAAAGTACAGTTGGGTCAAAAGAAGGAAGTAGGTGATTATACTGGAGGGACTGATATGGAAGGAAAAGCATCATAGAGGTTACTGACTACAAAGCAAATAGATGGGCACCTTGCAGGCTCAGTGAGTAGAACATGCAATTCTTGATCTTAGGGTTGTAAGTTCAAGCCCCATGTTGGGTGTAGAGATTACTTAAAAATAAAATCTTGGGGCACCTAGGTGGCTCAGTCAGTTGAGCTTCTGACTCTTGATTTCGGCTCAAGTCATGATCTCACAGCTCACAGGATCGAGCCCTGTGTCGGCTCTGTGGTGACAGTATGTAGCCTACTTGGGATTTTCTCTACCCCTTTCCCCACTCATGTGTGCTCTCCTTATCTCTCACAATAAATAAAAATTAAAATAATAAATAAATAAAATCTTTTTTAAAACCCCACAAATACACAAATAGATTGGGAAGCATGTTCTGGGGAAAGCAGGAAATAAGAACAAAGATAGAAGGTATAAAAGAACATGACAGTTCTGAAAACCACAAATAATTTGGTATGAGTGGGGCTTGGATTATAAGGTGAGGTTTAGGGAGAGCTGAAACCAGGGGCCAGATCTTAGAGCAACTTAAATATCCTATTAAGGATTTGGGGCTTTATTATAATAGCAAGTAGAGGGTTCTTGAAGGGTTTTCCGAAGGGATTTCTGTGATCACTCTGGTAGGAATATAGAAGATCAGGTGGATGCAAGGAGACTAGTTCAGACTAGAGATGATGCAGCCTAAATTAAGGCAGTAGAAGTGGAAAAAGAGACAGGGAAGCTGGCTGGTGTTAAGGAGATACATCTGGTAGGATTTGGTGGCTGAGTATGTGGGAGGTGAGGAGGAGGAGGAGGGAGAAATCTGATAAAATTCCCAGGCTTCTGTCTTAGGCTATAGAATGCTAGGAGGTGCCATTAAGAAAGATAGAGAATAGAAGAGTGGTTTGGGAGAGGAAAGAGAACTTGGTTATTTTAGACATAATGAATTCCACAAAGTCCTGTGGTACATCCAAATGTATTTATTCATTTAGCAGTTAATTATATCCTGGTGTGAAATTTAGAGGAGAGGTCTGTGCTAAAGGTGTCACCGTGGGGGTGGGTGATCACTGATACAAGGGGTATTATTCAGGCAGTGCTTTCAAACAAGATGCAATAGTTAATGCATTAAGTTTATTATAAAAATTAAACAGAGGTCATCAGTGTATTTTATTAGGTTATTTGAGCACATTTCTTAGAAGGTAGAGACATTTAGAGACTTTCCCTGAGGTGGTATCTCTAATTAATGCTAGTTACTTTGGGCATAGTTTTTAACTAGGCTCTGCTCATGTCAATAGTTTGGTTATGAGTCTTTGAAAAATGCAGAAGTGCTAAAAAAGACTGAAGTGTCTAGATTCCAACAAAGGACATCAACTTGAGTAGGTCAATGGGTTCTTCCTGTCTTGAACTGTCCAACAGTATTACTTTTTAATCTTGCTAGGATAATTCTATAATATGACTTAGTCTTATAATTGAAGCAACATTTTATGTCAGAAGTGTTTAAATTTAGGAAGGGAAAAGTCTGATGTAAGGACAGTAGCAAGAGGAACTTGGCTTTGAGGTGAGGAAAGTTGTTGATTCTTGTGCATGGTAGTGGCTGCTAAGCTGTCCTCGGCAGCTTGGAATGTAAATACAGTGGGGAACTAGTCAAAGCACTAACATAGTGTTGTAAAGTGTATTTATTTTATTCCTTTTGAGATAGATTATAAGAAATTTCTTAACTCCATGCTGTGAATATTAATTTTTTCATGATTTATGTAGTTTGTTTATCGATGGACACTTTTACAACAGGATTTATGAACCTGGGTCCGAGAACAACACGGCAGTCGTGGCAGTAGAAACTCACACGATTCACAAAATTGAAGAAGGGATTGGTAAGTCTTTCGTTACTTTCTCGCCTTTGACCCTAGCTTCCGTGGTTGAAATTTGTTGCCTTTTATGCCTTATGTCCCCCCTCCCATACCCAGTATGCCCCACCAATGCTGCAGCCATTGATTTGATGGCGCATCTAGAGATACCACTAAGATGCTAGGGCTGTCAGTTGATTGTTTAACATCAATTTGCTAGGGTGCTGAAAACATTTTTTTATCTACAAAAATTCCACAAAGAAATTGGAGCCTCAAGGTTGATCCTGTCATTAGAGAAGTTACTGATGAGGACTTATCAGGTGTTGATTGGAAGGCAATCAGTGGAAAGAAACTGAAAAAACAAACAAACTTTGAAATTAGGCAAACCAGATTTTAAATCCTGTTTTCTCACTTCTTAGCTGTGTGTCCTTGGGAAGGTCACTTCACCTTTCCAAGTCCCACATGCCTACATAGGAAACAATCACTGCCTCACAGGATTGTTGTAAGAACTAAATAAGATTAAGCATGTAGAAGCACATAGGACAGTGTCTGACACATAGTGTGAGCTTGGTAAGAAAGCTGGTATGCCAAACTTCTTGCAGAAGATTCCTAAACAATACCAGCCAACGTGAACTGTTAGCTCCTTAGAGGAACCAGGAAACTAGAGATTTTGAATTAAGCTTTTGGGGGAAAAGTGTTCAATAAATAATTGATATTTTTTTTCCGTTTTCAGATGCAAGCACTATAGAAGCAAATGAGGATATGGAAATTGCTTACCCCATAACTTGTGGGGAGAGCAAAGCCATTCTCCTCTGGAAGAAGTTTGTATGTCCAGGAATAAATGTGAAATGTGTCAAGGTAATTGTCTTTTCTCCTTGCTGGGGCCTGTTTTGGGGCCCCTTGTTTTCAAAGAGTATAGTTTCAGTACCTCTTCTCTCTCGTCTACCGTATCAGTGTTTTCAGTTTTGTGGCTGTAGTCCCGTGCTGTCACGGTAGAAAAAATTAAGGACTTTGGAGGGAAATTGACTTGGATTCAAGTTCCATGCAGAATACAAGATCTATAAGAGCTGAGAACTCGTTTGTCTTGTTTATCAGTGTATCCCCAGCACCTAGAATGATGTTTGGTATATTTATCAATAAATATTTGTTGAATGAATGAATGAATGAATGAAGTCCCATCTCTATGACTGACTAGCTAGGTGACCTTGAATAAGTTATTTAATATTTCAGAGGCTCGTATGTTAAAATACGAATAATCATACGCACAACACACACACATATTATAAGGTTGCTAGCACATGAAATGAGATAATATGTGTAAAATGCCTTACACAAGGGTGCATTATGGTAGAGGTTATTGAAATTTATCACTGATAAAAATAAATTTTCAGGAGAGCACAATGTGGAAATAATTGCTTATTCTGTCCCTAGTGGTAGTCACGACGGTACCCATAGATAGTAGTCACCCACCACCTTTGGTATCATCCTAGAATCATGAAGGATTGCAGAATTTTGAAGCTCTGCAGTGATAATGGTTTCTATGCTAGTCTTTCCACCATATCTTGAATCTTGTCATTAGGGCTCGGTAGGTTATTTCAGTTTATTTAAACAGCCTTTGCAACATTGAACCCAAGTACCTGATTTAGGGCATAAATGGATTTCAGATGTTAATCAGTATATTAATCTCTGATCATCCTCGTGTCTTCTGTAGCTTTGTACCAAGACAGGGCACTATGCCCAGGGAAGGGTCATCTTCTCTGGCACAACAGGGCAGAAGGCTGGAAGATACAAGGCTATGACTTAAGATGCCATCTGGGCACTTTTCGTATGTAACAAGTAGAGTTACCTTTCTTTCCCTCTTGGCCTGCGTCAGTTGACCTTGATTTATTTTGGATTTTTTCCTTTTCCTTTAGTTCAATGATCAGTTGATCAGCCCCAAGCATTTTGTTCATCTGGCTGGCAAGTCTACCCTAAAGGACTGGAAGAGAGCCATTCGTCTGGGTGGAATCATGCTCAGGTGAGCTTTTAACAAGCACACACCAGGGTGCCTGGCAGGCTCAGTCAGAAGAGTGTGCACCTCTTGATCTCAGAGCTTCACGTTGAGTACAGAGATTACTTTTTGTTTGTTTGTTTGTTTTTTTAATTTACTAGATTACTTTAAAAAATTAAAAAATTTAAAAAAATAAGCACATACCTTTCAACTGACTTTGGGGCACTTAATCATGGTAGAATATAGATAATTCCATATTTTCTCTTCAGTTTGAAATTTTTATTTCTCTGAAGAATTGGCTTGAGCAACCCATGTATTGACTTTCATCAGTTTGTTCTTCATTTTTTTTTAAGTTTATTTATGTATTTTGAAACAGAGAGAGTACAAGCAGGGGAGGGGCAGAGAGCAAAAGAGAGAGAGAGAGAATCCTAAGCAAGTTCCGCACTGTCAGCACAAAGCCTGATATGGGGCTTGAACCCATGAACCATGAGATAATGACCTGAACTGAAACCAACAGTTGGATGCTCAATCGACTAAGCCACCCAGGCACCCCAGCTTGTTCTTAAAATCCCTGTAAGAAAAGGAAGATTGAATTAAATTAATTCTTCCCAGCATTTAAGGCAAATTTTTTCTAATGTCAGGATGTTAGGATCCTTTCTGGACAGAGAAGTTTGGGAGTAGATGACAGTCCTACTTGAGATCACCAAGGGCAGGCAGAGCTAAGCCTGGTGCTGAGGAAGCATGATGACCATGGAAAAGTGTAGGCTGACAAGTTCTGGGATAATATGGTAAAATGGAGGGTGCTGTTGATAAGTAACAGTCATGCTTAGTGAATGCAATCTTTGCCATCATTGAACCACAGAAATAAACTTCAGACTGTGTAATGCCCTTGAGATGCCGGGGTGGCCCAGTCAGTTAAGCGTCCGATTCTTGATCTCTGCTCAGGTCTTGATCTTAGTGTGTGAGTTCACTCCCCATGTTGGGCTCCATGCTGGGCATGAAGCCTTATTTTTAAAAAATGGGGCACCTGTGTAGCTGAGTCACTTGAGTGTCTGACTCTTGATTTGAGCTCAGATCAGGATCTCATGGTTGGTGAGCTCAAGCCCCACATTGGGCTCTGCGCTGACAGCACAGAGCCTGCTTGAGATTTCTGAAATCTCTCTCTATCTCTCTCTACCTCGCCCCCATTCAGGTTCTTTTTCTCTTTCAAAATAAATAAATAAACATGAAAATAAAATTAGGAGCACCTGGGTGGCTCAGTCAGTTAAGCATTGGACTCTTGATCTCGGCTCAGGTCATGATCTCACAGTTCATGAGTTTGAGCCCCTTGTTGGGCTCTGTGCTGACAGCATGGAGCCTGCTTGGGATTCTCTCCTTTACTCTCTGCCCCTCCCCCGTGTGCGTGCTCTCTCTGTCTCTCCTCCCTCTCTCTCAAAATTAATAAGTAAACATTTAAAAAAAAGTAAAAAACAAAAAAAGGATGTGTAATACCATCACCCCCATCTCTTTATACAGCAAATTTATTACTGCAATCCCCCCACCCCCCGTGAAGATTAACATTATTTGGTAATTCTTGAGCACTCACTTACTGATAGGAAATTTTAAATTGTGGTCAAGAATGGAAAGTGCCCCACAGAACATGTATCAACAGCTTTGAGAACATCTTACTCTTTATCTTTAATTTTTTTTTTAATTAATGTTTATTTATTTTTGAGAGAGAGAGCTTGAGTGGAGGAGGGGCAGATAGTGTGACAGACAGAGGATCCAAAGCAAAGTGGGGTGGGCTCTATGCTGACAAGCAGAGAGCCCAATGCGGAGCTTGAACTCATGAACCATGAGATCATGACCTGAGCTGAAGTTGGTCACTCAACTGACTGAGCTGTCCAGGCGCCACTTAACTGACTGAGCCATCCAGGTGCCCCTGTCTTTAATTCTTTTTAAGGAATCTGTCCTAAGAAAAATCTATAGTGCTTGTAGAGATTCAGGCATAAAAATGTTCATTGCAGGGGCCCATGGGTGACTCAGTTGGTTGAGCATCCGACTTCAGCTCAGGTCATATCTCACACTTTGTGCGTTCGAGCCCTGCATCGGGCTCTGTGCTGACAGCTCAGAGCCTGGAGCCTGCTTTGGATTCTGTGTCTCCTTCTGTCTGCCCCTCTCCTGCTCATGCTCTGTCTCTCTCTGTCACTAAAAATAAATAAAGGTCAAAAATATTTTAAAAAAATGTTCATTGCAACGTTATTTATTATGTTGAAAGTTATAGTCTGCTTTAATATATATTCAAGGTATATCTAAAGTAAACTTGTGGTTCATCTAAATATATATGAGTATATACTATGAGATATTATGATGTCATTAAAAAATGAGGTAATTAAAAAAAAATTTTTTTAATGTTCATTTCTGAGAACACGAGTGGGGGAGGGGCAGAGAGAGAGAGAGAGAGGGAGACGCAGAATCTGAAGCAGGTTCCAGGCTCTGATTTGTCAGCACAGAGCCCGATGCAGGGCTCGAACCCATGAACTGCGAGATCATGACTTGAGCCGAAGTCAGTCGCTTAACCAACTGAGCCACCCAGGCACCCTGAGGTCATTTTTTAAAAGATTTTACTTTATTTGTTTATTTTTAAGTTTATTATTTATTTTGAGAGAGTGAGTGGGGGAGGGGCAGAGGGAAAGGGAGAAAGAGAATCCCAAGCAGGCTTTGCACTGTCGGTGTAGAGCCCAATGTGGGACTTGAACTCACGAAGCATGAAATCATGGCCTGAGCTGAAGTCAGGCACTTAACCAACTGAGCCATCCAGGTGCCCCAAAATTTTATTTATTTTTAAATTTAATTTAATTAAAAAAATTTTTTTAACGTTTATTTTTGAGAGAGAGACAGAGTTCAAGCAGGGGAGGGGCAGAGAGAGAGGGAGACACAGAATCCAAAGCAAGCTCTAGGTTCTGAGCTGTCAGCACAGAGCCTGATGTGCGCCTTGAACTCATGAACTGTGAGATCATGACCTGAGCCAAAGTTGGACGCTTAACCAACTGAGCCACCCAGGTGCCCCTAATTTTTTTTTTTTTTTTTTTTTTTTTTTGAGAGCGAGTGAGCAAGTGGGGGTGGGGGAAGGGGCAGAGGTAGAGAGAATCCCAAGTAGGCTCTGCACTCAGTGCAGAACCCAGTGCGGGGCTCCATCCCCAGGAGCCAAAATCAAGAGTCTGCCACTCAACCAACTGAGCCACCCAGGCACCTCTTAATTTTTTTTTTTTTTTAATATTTATTTATTTTTGAGACAGAGAGAGAGCATTAGTGGGGGAGGAGCAGAGAGAGAGAGGAAGACACAGACTCCAAAGCAGGCTCCAGGCTCCAGGCTCCAGGCTCCAAGCTGTCAACACAGAGCCTGACATGGGGCTTGAACCCACAAACTGTGAGATCATGACCTGAGCCAAAGTCAGATGTTTAACCAACTGAGCCACCCAGGCGCCCCCTAGGCACCTCTTAATTAAGATTTTACTTTTAAGTAATCTCCTCACCCAACCTGGGGCTCCAACTCACAACCCCCAAGATCAAGAGTTCCATGCTCCACTGACCCAGGTGCCCCTGGGTCATTAAAATATTTCTGAAGATGGGGCGCCTGGGTGGCTCAGTCGGTTGAGCGTCCGACTTCGGCTCAGGTCACGATCTCGCGGTTCGTGAGTTCGAGCCCTGCGTCGGGCTCCGGGCTGATGGCTTAGAGCCTGGAGCCTGCTTCCGATTCTGTGTCTCCCTCTCTCTCTGCCCCTCCCCCATTCATGCTCTGTCTCTCTCTGTCTCAAAAATAAATAAATATTAAAAAAAAAATTAAAAAAAAATAAAATAAAATATTTCTGAAGAGTTTTTACATGGAAAACTGCTTATGATGTAATGAAAGAAAGAAAACAAAACATAGCATTGGGGGCACCTGGCTGGCTCAGTCAGTGGAACCTGTGACTCTTGATCTCAGGGTTGTGAGTTCAAGCCCCACCCTGGGTGTAGAGATTACTTAAAAAAGTGTGTGTGTGTGTATGTGTGTGTCTACACACACACGCAATTGATTAAACAATGTGATGACACATATGTGTGTTTAATCACAATTAATGTGATTTTAGTTGTGTTAAAAAACACACGTATGGGGACGCTCAGTCGGTCAAACGTCTGACTCTTGATTTCGGCTCAGGTCATGATCTCAGTTCATGGGATCAAGCCCCAGGTGGGGCTCCCTGCTGACAGTGTGGAGACTGCTTGAGGTTCTCTCTCTCTCCCTCTCTACCCTTTCCCTGCTCACATGCATGCTTACTCTCTCTCTCAATAAAAACAAAAACAAAAAAACCTAGACACCTATGTATGTAAACTTTAGTAGAAGAAAATATGCCAAAATGTTAGTTATCTCTGTGTTGTTGGATTCTTTAAATGGCAGTTGTTTTCTTTATAGTTTTCTGTATTTTCCACAGAAAATGTTAATTTTTTCTTCAAATATTATTTTAATAGAGACACATTAAAAAATTTTTCATTACAGATGATTTGTATGCAGAAATCAGTGGTTGAAGGAAATTGGGAAGGAATACTTTTAACTTTTATTTTTGTTGTTCTTGGCCGGTTCTTTTTTGCCCAAAAAAACAAGCACATGCCAACTTTCCCCAAATGTAAAAAGGAATTAGAATGCTTGAAAGATCTTTAGTGAAAGCCAAGTCATGTTATAACATAGAGTATACTATAATTAAAATACCCCATGGGTTTGTTCATAGCCTATAATAACAATCTCTTGTGAATCCAGTTATAAGGGCAATTTATAGTAGGGTTTAGTATAATCAACTTTGCTCTGTATTTATAGGGGAGTTGCTATCCATCTTTGCTCTGTGTTTATAGGAGAGTTGCTACCTTTTTTTTTAAGGAAAGTAATTGCTGAAGTTTTATGTCTCCAAAAGTAGCAACAGATCTTGCTGGTCTAGGAATACTAATACATCAGAATCTCATCACAAAATTCTTATTCCCCTGTAGCATTTCTCAGTTGTGCTGGGATATGAACTAGTCTTTTCCCTTTTGGGTTTGGTTTCAATGAGATTCTATGGGGAAACTCGGCTGTTGTCAGGAGTGTGGACCTAAAGCTTGGTGATAATGGGAAATGAGAGAATACTCATAATGAGCAGACTAGGAATGTGGGTGGGACCAATGAAAATTATAATCCCAATTAGAATTTTTGCAACCTAATGACTTAATGCTAATCTATAGAGTAGACTCAGCAACTTTGTCCCTCTTTGTCCCAGAGGCCTAGTTCCATCTAGATGAAGTGCAGGCTGAACTGATACTTCTTGTCTCCCTTTGCACAGGAAAATGATGGACTCCGGACAGATTGATTTTTACCAACACGACAAGGTTTGCTCCAATACCTGCAGAAGCACCAAATTTGATCTTCTTATCAGCAGTGCAAGAGCTCCGGTGCCAGGACAGCAGACAAGTGTGGTGCAGACACCCACTTCGGCCGATGGTAGGGGGTAGGAAACCACCTGAAAACCCACTGTGTTTTTTAGTAACACTTTCCCCTTATTTCTCTTTTGTGTTTCCTAATTTCAATTCTCATGAGCATTGTTGTCCCTGTAAAGTATGCTAATCTTGGGTACACTTCCATGCTTTAGAAATAGATCTGTTTTCTCCTAGATGATTCCTGTTGTCCAGACCTCCTTCCGTGTTTCTTTCCTATAATGCATGGTGAACATTAGAAAGATGGTTCAGTGGTTATTATGCTTATTCAGTGGTTTCACTTTGGTGCTACTTGGCGGATCTTTGAAATTAGATTGTTTTGAAAATCCTTTGCTCTACTAGTGGTCAAGGCAGGAAGGTGGATTAAAATAGTGAATGGTTTTCAACTGTTGAGCTGAGATGTGTCAAAGATAATGTATGGTTGGCTGGACCGGACTCTAGAGACTCTGATATAAGGATCAAAGAGCTCTGCCTGGAAGGGATCCATATAATCATGTTGAGGCTTCCTCACAAATGAGGCAGGATGGGCATACACTTAACTTTGGTATCACTGACCTTGGGATTAGAGCTCTCTATCTCCAGGGAAGATGGACTCATGTGAGATAATTATTAGGGATTCAGTTAGTCCCAGGGCACCTGGCTGGCTCAGTTGGAAGAGTGCACAACTCTTAATCTCAGGGTCATGAGTTTGAGCCCCACGCTGGGTGTAGAGATTACTTAAACAAACAAACAAATTTAGGGGAAAAAAAAAGGATTCAGTTAGTCCATCTGAAGACTTAGCACAGCTAAGATTCTTAGACTGTCTCGGCTACTTCCAGAAGACTTACATATGTGTTTCACAGAGTCACAAGGACACTAATGGATATAAGGGAAGTACATTTTTAAAAAATGACCTCTCAAGGTTTCTTGTGGTCAGCTCTAATATTCTGTGAGT
This sequence comes from Panthera tigris, assembly GCF_018350195.1. Taxonomy (NCBI): domain Eukaryota; kingdom Metazoa; phylum Chordata; class Mammalia; order Carnivora; family Felidae; genus Panthera; species Panthera tigris. The sequence continues at coordinate 21,434,400 of NC_056667.1, forward strand.
AACCACTGGGTGAGTAGAAGCCAAATCTCTTGGAACTTAAGTTCCCTTTAGGAAAGTATAAAATGTCTAGCTGTTTGAATTTTTGGTCATGTGATTCTTCCACTTGGAAAGTAAAAACGATGAAATTATTTACTTCCTTTTTATTTGGCAAAAATTCCTTTAGTTTTGATTGTCCATATCAATATTACTTTTTTGCTTCATTATTGATATCCTCTAGCATGGGGAGTCCATACTTGTCCATATATCTACCTGGATCAGTTTGATTTTTCTCAATTGTCTTTGTTTAAAATCCTAATATATGAGGGGTGCCTGGCTGGCTCAGTTGGTAGAGCATGCAACTCCTGATCTTGGGGTTGTGAGTTTGAGCCCCATGTTGGGTGGAGAGATTGCTTAAAAAAATAAAAAATAAAAAAATAAGGGGTGCCTGGGTAGCTCAGTTGGTTAAGTGTCCGACTTCAGCTCAGGTCATGATCTCGCGGTTTGTGAGTTCGAGCCCCACGCTGGGCTCTGTGTGACAGCTCAGAGCCTGGAGCCTGCTTCAGATTCTGTGTCTCCCCCTCTCTTTGCCCCTCCCCTGCTCCCCTCCCCTGCTCCCCTCCCCTGCTCATGCTGTCTCTCTCTGTCTCTCAAAAATAAGTAAATGTTAAAAAAATAAATAAATAAATAATAGGGGCACCTGGTGGCTCAGTCGGTTAACTCAGCCTCTGACTTAGGCTCAGGTCATGATCTCACAGTTCATGAGTTCAAGCCCCACGTTGGGTTCTCTGCTGTCAGCACAGAGCCTGCTTCGAATTCTTTGTCTCTCTCTCTGTCTCTCTCCCCCTCCCCCACTCTCTCTTGAAAATAAACGTTAAAAAATAAAATGTTATTATACAATATTAATAGCAAAATTTATTTTTATCTGTGAATCTGGTATTCATGGATCTCTTCTTTTCTGATTTGTTTTGGTCTCATTTCTCTTGCTTTCTCTTATATAGCCTGATAAATAAACGACAGCAACTTTTGATATTCTAGATGGTTAGTATCAAACATGCTTGTAGGAGGGCTCTTGGCTAAGCACCATACTTTTCTCTTAAATCATTTTAGATTCTTCTTATCCTCACTAAGTCTGGGGGAGACAGCCTGGCAATCGTGCTCTCTTTCAGTCTTTCAAAAACATACCTGCTCAGGGAGCAAATTGCTCTTTTGTGATTTTGTAAGTTGTCTTTCACTTTCTATTCAGAGTAAGAAGAAAGCATTCTCTTTTGCAAGGCAGGTTTTCTTTAGAAAATTCAGCATTTGGGGCGCCTGGATGGCTCAGTTGTTTTAAGTGTCTGACTTTGGCTCAGGTCATGGTCTCACGGGTTCATGAGTTTGAGCCCCGCATCAGACTCTGCTCTTAGCACAGAGCCTGCTTCAGATACTCTGTCTTTCTCTCTCTCAGCCCCTCCCCTGCTTGCACATGTGCACGCATTCTCTCCCTCTCTCTCAAAAATAAATAAACATTAAAGAAAAAAATCCAATATTCATCCTTGCTTACAATTCTAGTTTTTAATATATGGACCTACAGGCAAAAGGCCAGAATGTTAAAATAATAGGTTTTTGGGGTTTTTTTTAGCTATATGAGATAAAGGATAGCTATGACTTTTTCATGAAATTCACTGACTTTACCTCTAATGGACTGCTTTTAGGTAGCATCACACAGATTGCCATCTCGGAAGAGAGCATGGAAGAGGCAGGGCTGGAATGGAACTCAGCTCTCACTGCTGCTGTCACCATGGCTACAGAGGAGGGTGTGAAGAAAGACTCAGAGGAAATTTCAGGTACTTTACTCTGAGGCTGAGATATCTTGCAGGGTTTTGTGCCCCTTCTCACCATTATGATTATGGACACAGAAGGCCTCTTAATTACTTTTGCTGGTTTTTCTCATGCATATTAATACTAATTATAGCTGCAAACATTGTGTTTTAATGCATGCAACAACAGCCCTGCACAGTCACATTTTACATAGGAAGAAATTGAGATTCAGAAGGGTTCAGCAGCTTGCCTAAGACCTGTCACACCACCAGTAGTGTCAGAGCTGAATTCAGCTGTTTGACTCTGTAGTCCAATGCTTTTCATCCTGTCAGCCTCCAACTTTGGAACGTTTCTTAGATAAACCAAGCAGCAAGATGTTAGAAGAAAAAATTAGGTAGCAGGTGGTATAGAGGATGATGATTAATGATGATTCACTTACAGGGGACCAGGAGATGTTTCACATCATCCTCCATTCGTTAATTCACTTAAACAGTATTTATTGCTGCCTATTTTCAGTTGACACTGTTGCCAACATAGATGAAAACGCATAGCCTCTGCCCTCAGGGAGCTTATAATCCCCCCTATTTAGCTGTCTCATTTTATTTTTGCAAGTATAGTACTAGCGGGAGTATAGTTGACCTTTGAGCAACGTGGCAGTTAGGGACACCAACCCCCTGTGCAGTTGAAAATCTGTGTGTAAATTTTGACCCCTCCCCTGAGAACTTTACAAGCCTTACTGAAAACATAGTCAATTAGCATATGTTATATGTATTATATACTATATTCTTACAATAAAGTAAGATAGAGAAAAGAAAATGTTATTAAGAAAATCATAAGAAAAAAATAAATTTACATCACTTGTACTGTATTATTAAAAAAAAATCCGTATATGAGTGAACGCTCACAGTTCAAACCGTGTTGTACAAGGCTTAACTGTATATCTTTAATTTAATATCTTTATTGTTTAACTTGTAAGATATTAAATACTATTTAATTTTAAATTATTTAAATAAATAATATTTAATATTTGTTTAATGTAATATCTTTATTAGAGGAAGATACCTGCCCCCTATAGCCAGAGCCATGACAAATTGAGACAATTATCTCAAGTCCCTATGTTGCCAAAGAGGCCAAATAACTGGGTGCCAACTCAAGGAGGCAGCCGGTACCCTAAAAGCTTCTTCCCTTTTCCGAGAAATGGCCCAGCAAGAAATTATTTCAAATTGAAGTAATTTCGAGTTTAACTTGTAGACATGTGCCTAGGTGTATGTAGCATCCCTTGTTTACCCTCTGTCTTATCCCTCTTGTGTCAGAGGACACTTTGATGTTCTGGAAAGGAATAGCTGATGTAGGACTGATGGAAGAGGTTGTCTGCAATATACAGAAGGAAATAGAGGAGCTACTCAGGGGAGTTCAGCAGCGGCTCATTCAGGCTCCCTTCCAGGTAACAGGTAAGTACACCAATTCTAGCAATAGTGATCATTTTATTAAATGTTAACAACTATAGACAGATCTTGTTAGCCTCATGAAAACACTGGCATATAGGCATTATGATCCTAATTGTACAGATTAGGAAACTAAGGCTCATAAAGGTTGTTTGTCCATAGTTCATAATGAGGTTTTGAACTCAAGTCTGGTCATGCTTTTTCCATAGGTAATTTTTGCCTTTATAAATGGTGCCAGAAAGCATGCTCTCTATTGCATATATATATATACATATATATATATGGAGAGAGGGAGAGTGTGAGTCAGTCTAAAAATTGGGAAAAATCTATCTGGTTTTAGACAAGTCTCATCTTCTATTAGTTTAAGGTTTCCAGAACTATTGTGTTCAGTTAATAGCTGTTTCTGAATACCCATAGGGTTCTTGCTGCTGTGCATAATGTAAAAGGATGTTCTAATCATCTGATACAAAAGGGTCATGATGATGGGGCACCTGGCTGGCTCAGTCAGTGGAGCATGTGACTCTTAATCTCGAGGTCTTGGGTTTGAGCCCTACATTAGGGGTAGAGTTTACTTAAAAGAGAGGGGGGTCATAATGATATCTCATAACCTTGTGTGTCAGTGAGATCTTAAAGTTGTTAGTTGTGTCTTATTATTATCTTATTGTGTCTTTATAATTCATACATTATATAAATACACTTAAACTTTACAGTAAAACTTTATGTGCTTGGAGTGTAAAAAAAAAAGGCAAGTAATATAGAAAGCAGGATGACTCTTTTAGATAGGGTGGTCAAGGAAGGTTTCATGTGATGAGCTGGGAGAAGGAACATTCTAGGCAGAAGGAACAAAGACTTCGAAGTTGCAATAGGCCTGATATGTTTAAAGCATTATAGAAGCACTGATTGCACCACAGTGGAATAAGATACAAAAGTGATAGGTGATGAGGCTGGAGAGGAATAGGGAGCAAAGTTTAGATAAGCTTTGTTAGAACTTTGGTTTTATTTTAAGGTGATGCTAAGCTATCATACTGATTTTGAGCAGGAGAGTGATGTAATAAGATTTATATTCTTAAATTTTTATTAGTATTTTTTAATGTTTATTTAATTATTTTGAGAGAGAGGGAGAGAGAATGGGAGCAGGGGAGGGACAGAGAGAGGAAGAGAGAGAGACCCAAGTAAGCTCCACAATGTCAGCACAGAGCTCTACCCAGGACTGGATTCCACAAACTGTGAGATCATAACCTAAGTTGAGATCAAAAGCTGGACACTCAACCGACTGAGCCACCCAGGCGCCCCTATTTTTTATTTTTTAAGTAGGCTTCATGCCCAGCGCAGAGCCCAACATGGGGCTTGACTCACAACCTTGGGATCAAGACCTGAAGTAAGATCAAAAGTCACACACTTGGGGCACCTTGGTGGCTCAGTCGGTTAAGCATCTGAGTTTGGCTCAGGTCATGATCTCATGCTTCGTGGGTTGAAGCCCTATGTTGCGCTCTGCGCTGACAGCTCGGAGCCTGGAGCCTGCTTTGGATTCTATGTCTTCCTTGCTTTGTGCCCCTCCCCTGCTCACACTCTGCCTTTCTCTCTCTGTCTCTCTCTCTCAAAAATAAATAGGGGCGCCTGGGTGGCTCGGTTGGTTAAGTGTCCGACTTCAGCTCAGGTCATGATCTCACAGTCCATGGGGGTCGGTTAAGCGTCCGACTTCGGCTCAGGTCATGATCTCACAGTCCGTGGGTTCGAGCCCTGCGTCGGGCTCTGTGCTGACAGCTCAGAGCCTGGAGCCTGTTTCGGATTCTGTGTCTCCCTCTCTCTGTGACCCTCCCCCGTTCATGCTCTGTCTCTCTCTGTCTCAAAAATAAATAAACGTGAAAAAAAATAATAAAAATAAATAAATAAACGTTAAAAAAAAAAAAAAAAAAAAAGAGTCACACACTTAACTGACTGAGCCACCCAGGTGCACCAGATTTATTTATTTATTTACATATCTAAATTTACAAATATACAATTTACAAATATAAATTTTTTTAATGTTTATTTTTGAGAGAGAGAGAGAGAGTGTGCACAAGCGGGGGAGGGGCAAAAAGAGGGAGACACAGAATCTGAAGCAGGCTCCAGGCTTTGAGCTGTCAGCCCAGAGCTTGATGCAGGGCTTGAACCTACAAACTGTGAGGTCATGACCTGAGCTGAAGACAGATGCTTAACTGCCTGAGCCACCCAGGTGCCCCTATTTATAATTTTTTATATATTTATGTATTTTAGATTTTTAAAAGATCACTTTCGTTGCTATATGGAGAACAGACTGTATGGAGCAAGAAATCATTTGGGAGACTTCTGAAGGAATTGATCTAGACAAGAGATTATGGTGGCATGGATTAGGGTGAATAGTGGTAGATCTGGCAAGAAGTAATCATATCGGGGATATATTTTGAATGTGGAACTGACAGGTCTTGCTGATGGATTGGATATAGGGTAAAAGAGAAAGAAAGAAATCCAGGAGGACTCATACATTTTTGGCCTGAGCCATGAATGATGATACCATTTCCTGAGATGAAGATCAGTGGGAGAGGACATCAAGTTTTTGTTTTTGTTTTTAAATGTTTATTTTGAGAGAGAGAGAGAGAGAGAGCAAGTGAGTGTGGGGGAGGGACAGAGAGAGAAGGGGACAGAGTCTGTGGCAGGCTCCAGGCTCTGAGCTGTCAGCACAGAGCCTGATATGGGGCTTGAACTCACGAACTGTGAGATTATGACCTGAGTCAAAGTCAGATGCTTAACCAACTGAGTCACTCAGGCACCCCTGCTTTTTTTTTTTTTTTTTTTTTTTTTTTTTCCCCAGTTAGGCTCCATGCCCATTGTGGGGCTTGAGCTCGTGACCCTAAGATCGGGAGTTACATTCTTTTCCAACTGAGCCAGCCGGGTGCCCCTCAAAATTTGTTTGTTTGTTTTTAAAACTTTTTAAGTTTATTTTGAGAGAGACAGAGAGACGGGCAGAGAGAGAGGGAGAGAAAGAATCCCAAGCAGGCTCTGCACTGTCAGTGTGGTACCCAACGCAGGGCTTGATCCCACGAACTGCGAGATGATGTCCTGAACTGAAATCAAGAGTTGGACACTTAACCAACTGAGCCACCCAGGTGCCCCTCAAAATTAGTTTTGAGTTGAGACATCTGGCTGGCTTAGTCACAGCATGTGACTTGTGATCTCAGGGTCATGAGTTCAAGCCCCATGTTAAGCATAGAACTTACTTAAAAAAAAAGAAAGAAAAAAATGAATTTTGACTTGCTAAATGCTTATGAGGCCTTCAAATGGAGATGTCACTGAGCTAGATGGAATTATGAATCTGGTATGCAGGAAAGAAGTCAGGGCTGGAGACCTGCATGTGGGAGTTCTCAGCATGCATGTGTTATTTAAAAGCATGGAACTGAATGAGATGACTGTGGAAAAGAGTTGTAGGTGGAGAAGTGATCTGAGTTAAGGAAGTAATGACCACAACTAGTGACAACTCTTTCAAGAAGTTTTGTATAAAAAGGAACAGAGATAATACTATGAATAACCTTGCATACTAGTTCCCATTCCACACTTAAAATATGATATTTCTAATCTTCGTATCTGTCTTGCCAAGTAGTATTATTAATCCCCTTTGTTTCTGATGAGAAAACTAAGGACCGAAATGACTTATCCAAGTTCATACAGATAGGAAGAAATTGTAAACCCAAGATTCAAACTTAGTTCTATCTAGCACAGTCACCGTGTTTTCTAAACCAAAAGTCATAACTTACAGCCAGATACAGGATTTTTTTCTTATTTTTGTATTCATTTATATGGAAATATGTATAAATTTGTAACAATTAAATCAAAGTTAATTATACATGTGATAAATCTTGGCTAATTTTTTTTAGAAATGCAATTAGAATAGTCCCATCATTTCTGGGTTGTTTCATATTTATAAGGAGAACAACAGAAAGCTGGGGGAACACTTCTGTTTTAACTTGACAGGCATGTCTTTGTTTTAAATAGATGCTGCTGTTCTCAACAATGTAGCACATACATTTGGCCTGATGGACACAGTAAAGAAGGTTTTGGACAACAGGAGGAACCAAGTAGAGCAGGGAGAAGAGCAGTTTCTCTACACTCTGACAGGTGTGTATAACTTCTGTCTCTTCTTAGATGATATTATACTAATATCCTTGAGTCTTGCCATTTCATTTTGGACTTCTGTTGGGACTGGCTTCTTTCTTTCTTCCTCCTTCTGTATCTTTTGGAGGATTAAGATGTCTGCTCAATTGCTCCATTAATCCAATAACATTAGTGGCAGAAGAAACAAATTGGCCTTTGTCTTTGTTACATTATTGATACTACATCTTTTGATAAATATAAATTTAGCACCTTCTCCATTATTTGCAGTAATCAGAACTTATGAACACATAAATAATTTAACTCTTTTTATCAAGTAATTAATTTGTGCTAGTGCCAGACTAGGTTTTAGAAATATCATGTTGACTGAGACAGCCCCACTCTCCACATGGTCTTTAAGTAATTCAAGGAATTATCAGTAGTAACTGAGGCATATAGTGGGTATGGTAGAAGAAGAAAGGGAGCTGTCACTTATACCTGGAGAGAATTAAGAAAAGGTTTTGGGGAGGTAAGGCAGGGGAAAAATATAAAACAAGTCAGAGGTATGGATTATCACCCTTTGAATGATGTAAGATATATTATAGTCATGAAAGCAAAAGGCAAAAGATTATTCAGCAAGAGAAGAACAATTTATGTTGTCTTAAATTTATTTTTGTATTATAAAATATACGTTAAATATTTTAAAGTTCATTTATTTTGAGAGAGGGAGAGAGAGAATGAGCATGTGCGTGCGCATGGGTAGGGAAGGGGCAGCGAAGGAGGGGTGGAGAGAGAGAATCCCAAGCAGGCTCCACAGGCTTAGTGTGGAGCTAGATGTGGGGCTTGAACCCATGAACCATGAGATCATCACCTAATCCGAAATCAAGATTTGGACACTTAATGGACTGAGCCACCCAGGTGCCTCTTTTTTATGTTCTTTTAAACTACTTCCCAGGATTGGGGCGCCTGTGTAGCTTGGTTAAGCGACTGACTTTGACTCAGGTCATGATCTCATGGTTCATGGGTTCCAGCTCTGTGCTGGCAGCCTGGAGCCTGGAACCTGCCTTGGATTCTGTGTCTCCCTTTCTCTCTGCCCCTCCCCACCTCTCAAAAATGAATAAACATTAAAAAATTTTTTAGGAGCACCTGGGTGGCTCAGTTGGTTAAGCTTCCGACTTCGGCTCGGGTCATGATCTCACGGTTCTTGGGTTCGAGCCCCATGTCGGGCTCTGTGCTGACAGTTCAGAGCCTGGAGCCTGCTTCATATTCTGTGTCTCCCTGTCTCTTTGCCCCTCCCCCTGCTCACACACTCTCTCTCTCTCTCTCAAAAATAAATAAACATTAAAAAAATTAAAAAAAAATTTTTTTAAACTACTTCCCAGGACTAAGCTTCAGGTTAAATGGTATTAACTGTGTCTCTCTCTCTGTCTCTCAAAAATAAATAAACATTAAAAAAAAAGTTAAAAAAGAAATCGGGCACCCGGGTGGGTCAGTTGGCTAAGTGTCCAACTTGGGCTCAGGTCATGATCTCACGGTCTGTGAGTTCGAGCCCCGTGTTGGGCTCTGTGCTGACAGCTCAGAGTCTGGAGCCTGCTTCGGAGTCTGTATTTCTCTGTCTCTCTGCCCCTTCCCCACTCGTGCCCTGTCTCTCTCTCTCTCAAAAATAAATAAACATTAAAAAAATTTTTTTAAATGGTATTAAAAATTTTTTTATGCATTTTTGTGACCTGTTGCCAAATTTCCAAGATTATACCAATTTATGTCACCATTTTGAGCACACAAACATTGGATGCTGTTACTTAAAATATTCTCTGATTTAACTTTTTAAAAAATTATAGATGTAGTTGTTATCTTCTTGAGGTTCACATTTCTTTGCTTACTACTGACAATGGAAAAAATGCAGTATTGTGTAACTTATAAGGCAGTATTTAAAATTTTTTTAATGTTCTTGATTCCTACTTATTCCTTTTATTCCAAGCAAGGAATTAACTTGCTCTTGGTGTTCCATAGGGAACAAAGTGCCCTACAGTTGTAACTGATTATTTGTTGAATGCTTCTCAGGTACTAAGCAATAGAGGAAGTTCTGGTATAGAACCAGACTCACCAGTGGTCACCAGGTTGGATTGTACTTTGGGAGAGGGATAGTGATAGACATATTGTAGTGGGAAAGCACACCCACCACTTCTGTGGTTGGTCATCAGAAGACTTTTGCCTTGGCCCAAGTTCTGAGACCTTAAGTCACTTTACCTCTATGGATCCCTGTTAAAATTAATGTGTTAGAGGGGTGCCTGGTTGGCTCAGTTGATTAAGTGTCCAACTTAAGCTCAGGTCATGATTTCATGGCTCATGAGTTCAAGCCCTGTATTGGACTCACTGCTGTCAGCACAGAGCCCATTTCTGATCCTCTGTCCCTGTCTCTCTCTGTGCCCCATCACCTGCTTTCTCTCTCTCTCTCTCTCTCTCTCTCTCTCTCTCTCAAATAAACATTAAAAAAATAAACTCTAAGACCTCTTTTAGTTCTGTAATTCCTAGAGAGTTCTGTAACTTTCTGTATACTTCTCTGGGTGCTAATGGTAGACTAAGTCCATTGGTAGACTAAGATTACCAGCAAGATGATCCTGTCTTGAAAAACAGTTTAGGAATCATTGTTTTGTTTTGTTTTGTTTTGTTTTGTTTTGTTTTGTTTTGTTTTTTGGGTAGGGGGGAGCAGCCATTGTAGCTCCTCTGTAGGCCCATGTTAGTTCCAAAGGGATTGTGCAGATATTCCTTATTTTCACCTGTAGACCCAAGGTGGGTATCTATAAGCTGTAAAATCAACTGGAGGCTTGTTTTGCATTTTGGTGACAGGTGACAAAATGCCACAGGTGCTTCTAGGGTTGAGCTATAGTAGGATCACAGCCCGAGAAAGATTCTGAATCGTTGCCCTGCCTATAATCAAGCAATGAAATGCAATGGCTGCAAGGATTTTTTAAATCATCCAGTTTGGTTTCTTCTTTTGAGAACAATGAAGCTACACGGTGGCAAAACCAGAACAAGACCTCAGGTTTCCTGACTCCGTTTACTCTCTCCAAGACGATACTTCTCTCCATACAAAGTCTGTCTTTTTTTCCACAGAGTTGGAACGCCAGTTGGAAGAGCAGAAGAAGCAAGCTCAGGATCACAGGCTGAAATCCCAGACCGTTCAAAATGTGGTACTGATGCCTGTGAGCACTCCTAAGCCTCCAAAAAGGCCCCGGCTCCAGCGGCCAGCTTCTACCACAGTCCTGAGCCCTTCTCCTCCGGTCCAGCAGCCTCAGTTCACAGTCATCTCACCCATCACCATCACCCCAGTGGGCCAGTCATTTTCCATGGGCAATATTCCAGTGGCCACCCTCAGCCAGGGCTCCAGTCCTGTGACTGTTCACACACTGCCTTCTGGCCCTCAGCTCTTCCGCTATGCCACAGTGGTCTCCTCTGCCAAGAGCAGCTCACCAGACACAGTGACCATCCATCCTTCATCTAGCTTAGCACTGCTAAGCTCCACTGCCATGCAGGATGGGAGTACCCTGGGCAACATGACCACCATGGTGAGCCCCGTGGAGCTGGTGGCCATGGAGTCCGGCTTGACCTCGGCAATCCAGGCTGTTGAAAGCACCTCGGAAGATGGGCAGACCATCATTGAGATTGACCCAGCCCCAGACCCAGAGGCTGAGGATACTGAGGGCAAAGCAGTTATTTTGGAGACAGAGCTGAGGACTGAGGAGAAAGTTGTGGCTGAGATGGAAGACCACCAGCATCAAGTCCACAATGTGGAGATTGTGGTCTTAGAGGATTAACTGGGGATCTCAGGGCCAGGAGATATGCTTTGGTTTGGAATTTTAATTATTTGTTTATTTTTATCATTGTCCCACTCATTTCCACATAGGATCCTTTTTTTAAAACAAAATCTCATTGTTCTAACTGAAAATGTTGGGTCCCTCCCTCCCCCTCATTGAAAAACGGACAAAAACAAGCTGTCCTTCCGGAAGTTGAGAGTAGGTCACTCAATGTCTAAATCCTTTTATGCAAAGAAAGTTCTTTTAGGGGAGGCATCAAGACAACCAGAAACCCTGTCCGGAAAGCCCTTTCCAGGCTAGTCTGTCTGTGTACACGTGCGGTTTTATTTTTGTAAAGATGCATTGGCCAAACTCTGGAACGCAGATCTGACACTGGAAGGCAACCCACCTGCACATGGATGCAGAGGATACTTTATTTTGTATCCTGGAAAGGGCCCTCAGAGGCTAGTGCAAAACTCTGAAACAAAAGCAAGTTGAACTGTGCTGGGAGGGGAAGGTGGCATACCAGCAGCAGCTTGAAAAGGGAAGTGCTTTGGTCAAGATGGGGCAAGGAAATTATCTTACTTCCAGAAGTGCAACTGATGCCTTTTGATATCTCTAAGGGGTTACTACCATGGGTGCCATTTTGAGGAGAGGCCAGTAATAAGTGGAAGGCTACATCTCCGTGGAGCAAGTGGCATCAGGGGCCTGGGGCCTGTGACTTTGCAGAAATAGAAATCTGGGTTTCAAGCTCACTTTCCCCTCCTTCCCCAATTTTGTCAAAGCACTTAACCCCCCTAAACTAGGATCAATCCATTCATTTGCAAACTATGTGATGTGGTGTAAATTTCTCTGGTTCCTGGACTGTGGCTGTCATGGAGGTGGGGCTCCAAGGCCATAGTTTTTATTGCATGACTCCGGGTGCAGGGTAGTTCCTCATCCAGACCAGCTGCCCTTTTTGGTGGGGCCCTTTTTTGGCTTTGGAACCAAAAGCAGCCACCCATTTGGTGCTTCCTCTTGTTCTCCCTTCCATCCCTCAACTGTTAATGGCATCTGTCTCCTGGCTCCCACGCTCTTCAGCTTTTTGGCTGATTTGGAGAACAGTGACAGGTGTCTGCCTGCCTTCATCCTCTTTTAGATTCATTTATACCACAGATGTTTCTGTGAGATATTGAGCTCTTAAAAAAAAAAAAAAAACAAAAAACAAACAAACAAAAAAACACCTTAGGCTTGGCAGAGAAGACTCAATAGCCCCAGCCTATCCTGAGGCAACAAATAGATGTCTCCTCCTGAGCGAGCTGGACTCCCTGGGAAAGAAGCATTGTCTGCAACATTATATTATAGGAAATGTACCAGGAATGTCAATAATAATATCTTTGGGGGGTGTTGTTATTATTTTTTTTTTATCTTGTTTGTATGTTTAGAGCTGGGCCATTTTCTGTGCTGTGATTCCTGCTCTTTGACCATTTTCAGTGTTTGGGGCAAGAGTGGACCCTGGTTTTTCTTTCTTTGATTGCATTGTTTACTGCACTAGATAAAATATAGGGAAACTGCAGACAATTTAAAGGAAAAAGAGGTCAAAAGAAAGCACACACCTTAGGAGTGGGAGGTTTTTTTGTTTTTGTTTTTTAATTAAAAGCAAAACTTTGGCTTATACTTTCCTTTTTTTTTTTTTTTTTTTTTTTTTTTTTTTAAGAGGGCACCCACTTGAAGCCATGTTTCTTCCAACAGATGTTGGAAACCTTGTTGTCAAGCAAGTGAAGACTGCATTCTGCCGTCTTTCAGATGGCTTTAATAGCTAAAGAAGCCCTCTAACTTGGGAGGGCAATCTTAAAAGCCTTAAGGGTGAGATTTCTTAACCCCATATAATTGTGGCTTTCAGCTTTAAAATTGTCTGGGGTTTTACTTTTCTCTTCAAAATGTTCAATAGATGTAGCAATCAGCTTAGAACAAACCTTTGGCCCTTTAGCGAGGGAAGTGGCTTTTATTATTGCTTCTTTAGGTTTTCTGATGGTACATAAACAAAACCAAAATTTCAGTTTAAGCCTAAAACTGCTATTGACCCTAGGAAGGCACATGTCACCCCTATCGTGGTTTTTAGGGACACTTTTCTCTTTCCCAGAGATGCAGGGTCCGATTCAGGACAGAGGGGGAGCCCTGGAGAACACCCACACACTAGCTCAGGTTCCTTTCTTTCTTCTGTCAGCTGTTGTTGGTAGTGTTTTAAAGCAGTGTGAGCGTCATGCTTCCAAAGTCAAGAGATCTTTTCCTCCTAAAGACAGAGCCTGTTTACTTGCACTATCTGAATATTCCGGCTGGTGGAAATACACAAGCTTTGTTGTTTTCCTGGTCTTCCAATAGCCTGTCATTATTGCTAGCTGCTGTGGCACCTATTGTGTGGGGGTTTCCTCAGAGCCCTGGTCTAAATGATCTCAGACAGCGTGAGAAATATGCAAGCCATTGGTATGTGCACAAGCAGTTGCAATGAATCATTCCTCAGGCTGACTTGGCAGTAGCCATCTATATTTCTGTTCATTCATTAAATAAACATTTATAAGTACCATCTACGTGCCAGGCTTTGTGCTAGGCACTGGCAGTACAGAGATGAAGACAGAGTTCCTGCACTCAAGGACTTCATACTTCAGAGGTTGTCTGGAGTTAAGAACTATATTTCAATTTAATTGGTTTCTTTTGTAATCCTATGTATTTTATTCCATGCACTGAAAAACATTATTCTGCAAATTAGCCCATAGGTTTCGGCAGACTACGAGAGGCACAACAAAGTTAAGCCTTTTCTAGTGAGATACTGAAACATCATCATATTGGGGTAAGTGCAGCGACAGAGCTACTGGCTGGGAGCTGAGAAGAAAGGATCAGGGACCTGACCCAGCTTAGGGATAGGGGTCAGCAAATATGGGAGTACTTCCTGGAGAAGGCGTATACGTAAACTAATGTAGCAGAGACCATTTTTGGCTAGGTGTTTTTTTTTTCTTTTTTTGTACTCTATTTCAAGTAGTTGGTCTTATTTATACAAGAGGGGGAAAAATCCTTAGTCTTTTGCTGCCTCTGCCTCCAGAGCTAGGCAGAATCAGCAGCATGGGCTGTCTCCTGAGAGCATCCCACTGGGAAAAGCCGAGTCATGCGTCAGCTTCTCAGAATTTCCATCAGAGGAATCCAGTGCCAGACTGGAGGTTAGCTGGTAGAAGGTGAATGTCCCAAACCTTCCTGCCATGTGGTTTCCACAAAGGCCTTGGAGTCAACTGTACAACGGTCATACCTTAGTTATGTCCCTCCCTCATTCTTCTCCTTTCAGTTGCTAGGCTCCTTCCCTATTCCCACCCCCAAAACAAAACAACTCCCAGTTATTCTGAAGTAAAAAAATGGACAATATACTTGAATAATCAAGATTCAAAGCCACTTCACGTGAAGTTTCTTGCACGCTTCTGTCCACATTAGGGAAGGAAGACTAATGTTAATACAATTATCTTGGAAATTGATACTCAGTTCAGATGGTCTGCCACTGTGGTGGTGGCATTTTATCCCGTTTCATGAAAGGCCCTATGGTAAGTCTGTGTGGTGGGAAATACTAGCATTGGTAACATCTGATTATAAAGATAGTATAATCAAGCATGAGATACAGAATTACCAGTTCACTGAATTATAACTGGTCCAGGTTTTAGCACTATTAAGGAGGTGGAAAGGATAAAGAAAAGGCTGAATTCTGAAAATAGGCATGAGGTTGTGATTCACTTTGGGCAATACTCCTGAGGAAATAGTCCTCTCTGAGAAGAAAGTCGGATGCTAGGCTAGCCTGCATTTTCAGACAATTTCCCTAGTATAGTTGATTACGGATTCCCTCACCCCTAGGATACCTCTTGGGGAAATTCTTACCTAGTTTGTAATGTATTACAATAACAACCAAGGTTGTTACCCGAGACAATCAATTCTGCTAGATTTGGACTCTTTGCCCCTGGAATTTCTCTTCAGCAGCCCTAATTGAGACCTTTCTAGGGTTCCCTCCCAATCCCGGAACAACTTTCTTAGTCCTGATGTATGCAATTTAACTTCCTCTAGAAGGTTCTATTTTCCTCTAACTTCCATTCCCATACTACTACTTCCCTGGCCCTTGCTTTTGGGAGCCAAAGGTGAGTTAGTTCCTAAATTCTGCCATGTCAGTAATTCAACTTGAGACCATCGTTTTTGTCAAGGTACCTCCAAGAGCCAAACCTCAGTATACACCAATCATAGTCTGGGTCTTCTCTACTTAAAACAGCTTCCCTGACTCAATCAGGCACCTGAATTGAAGCACCTTTGGGATGTTCTTATGCAGTGACTATAGGTAAGTTCTCCAGAACACATAGATTCTAAAACCTGTGTTTATTTTTTTAAAAGGTTTTATTTCTTAGTAATCTCTATACCCAACATGGGTCTTGAACCCACAACCTCAACATCAGGAGTCACATGCTCCACCCACTCAGCCAGCCAGGTGCCCCTAAAACCTATCTTTTATACCCAATTGATTCTGTATCTATGGCTCATGGTCCAGGCTAAGACATGCCTGTTTCCTGGATAGATTATTTCAGCCAAGTATGATTCCTACTGCCTCTTCACAACTACTTGAAATTTCTGTTATGTTTTACGAGCCTCTCAGCCTAAAAGTAGACTACAACCTGCTTTGAAATTGCCTCTGGGTTCTCCTCTTGCATCTGTGGTTTCCAATTCTGTATTCTTTACTGATAGTTATGGCTTATAATATGGTATATATGGATTTATTTTTCTAGTTTTGAGAACAAAAATGAACAATAGTATTGAATCACATCTAAGGATAAACATGAAGCTGGGTAATGACCCAGAGGAAAGACAAATTCCTTAACGGGCTTTGTAGGAGCTTCCAAAGAAAGCATACAGAGAGGGTTACTTGCATTTTGAAGTATAAGTTTGTTTTTTAAGAATTTCTCTGCTGTTTTCTTTAAAGAAATCTATGTATTATAGAGCAGACTGGAAGCCCAGAGCCCTGATTCAGCCTGAGACTTTGTTTGGTCCACATTTTTGTTTTAACTTTTTGTGAAATATAAATGCATATAGGAAAGTGCACAAATGACTGTATAATTTGAAAAGGTTAAACTACACACACCCATGAAATCAGCTACTAAATCAAGAAGGAAAAAAAAAAAAAAGTTACCAGCATCTTACCCAGCCAGGATAACCAACATCTAGCTCTCAACACCACAGCTCAGTTTTACCTGTTTTTGAATTGTTTTGTGACTGGTGTTTTCTCACTCAGCATGATGTTGTAAGATTCACCCTTGATGTTGTGTGAAGTTGTAATTGGTTCCTTCTCATTGCTCTGTAGAAACTAACTGTGCCATAGCTGATCCATTCTAATGATGGGTGCTTGGGTAGTTTCCAGTTTGGGGGTATTATAGATAATGCCTCTGAACATTCTTGTACATGAGTTTTGATGAACATATATATGCATTTATGCCTACATAGTCTTTCAAACATTAGGCCAGTTCACATGTAAAATTCAAAATTCAAGATACACCTCTTTAAAAAACAAAAACAAAAAATATAATAATAAAAAAAAAAACCAGAAGAACTGACAACACTGGGTCCATATTTCCTCACAGCAACACTTGACTGGAACTGATTCCTGTCTCTGGTGGGGCATGGTTTCTTCACCATGTGACCCTGTTCCTATTATGGACCTAGACTTTCTTATTTGGTAGCCTGTTTTTTTGATTCAGTAATCTCTTAGGACACTCTTCCCCCAGATAATTGCAAAGCTTATTTCCTCACTTCCTTCAAGTCTCTGGTCACATGTTACCTTATCAGAGAGGACTTCCTTGACCACCCACCCTATTAAAAAATGGCAACTTCCCCTGCACTATGCTTTCTAGTTTTCTTTACCCTATTTTATTTTCCTCCATTTTACTTATCTGACATACTTTTTTTTTTTTTCCCTCCCCAAACTAGAATGGAAGCTCCGTGAGAGCAGGGGATCTTTCCGGTCTCTTACTCACTGCTGTTTCTACAGTCCCTGGAACAGTGCCTGGCATGTGGTAGAAGCTGAATAGATATTTGATGCATGAATACTAAATAGCCAATACTCATTGAAGGGGAACTATGTACCAAGCATTGTTCTAAGCACTTTACATTTGTTAACCCATTTGGTCCTCACAACAATCCTATGTGGTGGATAACATTATTTACTTCATTTTACAATGAAGAAACATATTTACATTCTACTCTAAACAATAGATACATTGGAAGCATTGTAACTCATGAAATTTATTAAACAGAGTCTTTAAATGTCCTACAGAACTTAATACCTAAAAGGAGCCCTTCAATGAATCATTTTATAATAATGGTGTTTTATTTGAAGACATGTTTAGTTACTACCGAAGTTAAAATTTTCAGTTGTAGGACTGAGTCTTGATCAGGCTGCAGCTTGGCTAGGATTGCAGAGATCTGGGGCAGTGGTAGCTGATAAGATTTTGTGATCTGTGCTAGGCAGCAAGTCGCCTGTGCCATCTCTCCAGAGTTCCAGGGAGGAAGTACTGGTGGGAGGGAAAGTTCACTTAATGAAGGATTTTAGAACCCAGATCATCTGTCAGTCACAGGAAGTACTGACTTACCACACTTATATTTCTATGTGTCTGTGTAATCTCTATGCCCAATATGGGGCTCAAACTCATGACCTGAAGATGTAGTTGCACACTCTACTGACTGAGCCAACCAGGTGCCTCTGACTTATCACTTTGTTAATGGCCCTGTTTGAGATGTTGCCGGTGTCAGGGTCCCTGCTTAGAACTCCTTTCTTTCTTTGTTAAGGTCCTCCTCTGTGGAGCCCAACCCCTTGTGCCAGTCGTTACATAGGATCCCTACTCCATAGAACATCGATAGCACTGTAAAGCCTTTGCTAACTGAGCAAAAAGCAAATATTCCCTTGGTCCAGGAACAAAATGGAACTTTTATGCCACAGAAGTGCTAGGTTCACACTGCTTTTGACTGAGACACTCCGGTTAGCCTTTCTGAGCAAACTGGACTCATTTTCTTGCCTTGTTTAAATTCTCTGTAGTTCCCGCCCAAGGACTAAGGAAGGATTTATCTGTAAAACATTGTCACAAATAGTTCAGACACAGTCATTGGTTTAATTATTTTTTCTTGGCACAAACTTAAAATTGAACCAGCCCTCCCTGGCTTCATTTCCCCTTGGCATTATCTCCAGAAATCTCATTTGCCCTCCATTTTTCTCTCTGATTATCAGATTGAGACTGTAGCTGTTCCCTGGTACACTGCTACTCAGACTTTTAGGTCTTATGTATCAATAAAAGAGGGGAAAAAATGGGGAGCCTGGGTGGCTCAGTTGGCTAAGCGACTGACTCTTGATTTCTGCTCAGGTCATGATCTCACAGTCATGAGATCAAGCTCTGCATTGGGCTCTTTGCTGAGAGAGGAGCCTGCTTTGGATTCTCTCTCTCTCTCTCTCTCTCTCTCACTCTCAAAATAAATAAACTTAAAAAGAGAGAGAGAAAAAAGTCTGAGGAACCAACCTGGAGTTCACGACATTACATTTTACCAAATAAAGATTTTTTTTTTTAATTTTTTTAATGTTTTATTTATTTTTGACAGAGAGAGAGAGACAGAGCATGAGCAGGGGAGGGTCAGAGAGAGAGGGAGACACAGAATCCGAAGCAGGCTCCAGGCTCTGAGCCGTCAGCACAGAGCCCGATGCGGGGCTCGAACTCACAGACCGCGAGATCATGACCTGAGCAGAAGTCGGACACTCAACCGACTGAGCCACCCAGGAGCCCCTAAAGATTTTTTTTTAAGTTTATTTATTTATTTTGAGAGAGAGAGAGAGAGAGAGAGAGAGAGTGAGCAGGGGAGGGGAAGAGGGAGGAGAATGAGAATCCCAAGCAGGCTCTGCATCCTCAGCACAGAGCCTGATGTGGGGCTTAAACTCACAAACCCTGAGATCATGACCTGAGCCTATATCAAGAGTCAGATGTTTAACCAACCAAGCCACCCAGGAGCCCCTTTAAAAAATCCTTATTTTAGGGATTTAATAAAATAAAAAACTTAAAAAATATATCCTTTCTGTGTCCACATTTTATTTTTTATTTAAAAAAAATTTTAATGTTTATTTTTCAGAGAGAGAGACACACACACAGAGTATGAGCAGGGGAGGGGCAGAAAGAGAGGGAGACACAGAATCTGAAGCAGGCTCCAGACTCCACGCTGTCCGCACAGAGCCCATTGCAGGGCTCGAAATCGCAAATAGTGAGATCATGACCTGAGCTGAAGTCTGACACTTAACTGGATGAACCACCCAGGTGCCCCTTATTTTATTTTTTAATACATGCTTTTTTTTTTAATTTTAAAAAACATTTTTATTTGTTTTTTGAGGGGAGGGAGGACCAGAGAGAGGGAGGCAGAGGATCCAAAGCAGGTTCCGCACCGATAGCAGAGAGCCTCATGCAGGGCTGACTCATGAACCATGAGATCATGACCTAAACTGATGTCAGATGCTTAACCCATTGAGCCACCCAAGTGCTCCTTGTCTCCACATTTTATTTTTTATTATTTTTTTTAATGTTGTTATTTTTATTTTTGAGACAGAGACAGAGCATGAGCAGGGGAGGGGCAGGGAGAGAGAGGGAGACACAGAATCTGAAGCAGGCTACAGGCTCTGAGCTGTCAGCACAGAGCACGATGTGGGGCTCGAACCCACAGAATGTGAGATCGTGACCTGTGAGATCATGAGCTAAAGTCGGACGCTTAACTGACTGGGCCACCCAGGTGCCCCCCTCCCCGCTGCCGAACATTTCAAAAGGTATACTGACTCAGCATATTTCAATTTAGAATTACAAAAAAGAAAGAAAGAAAGAAAGGAAGAAAGGAAGGAAAAAGAAAGAAAGAAAGAGAAAGAAAGAAAGAAAGAAAGAAAGAAAGAAAGAAAGAAAGAAAGAAAGAAAGAAAGAAAGAAAGAAAAAGAAAAAGGAAGGAAGGAAGGGAGGAAGGAAGGTAAATGGCCAACTCTTATTGGCATAATTTGAAAAGAAAGGCCATTTTTACATCAAAAAGAGAAATAATCTCGGAATAAGGAACAGTCCTCTGCATTGAATACATTTAGCTTTGTGAAAAACTCATCACATGACCATTACTTTTCTTCCTGGAGGACTGGTGAAAATTTCCTCTAGACTCTGAATTGAATTTTCAAGGCATTTTTACTGCTGGCTCTTTCTTGGTGCTTGTTCTTTTCTGCCCTTGATGTCTCTAACAGCTTCCTTTGGATATACACAGCTGTGAATAGTGTCCGAAGGCCACCTGGCCCAGCTGCAGGTTTTTTCTTCCTTTAGCCATGTTCTCACATTGCTCTTTCCATGCTTCCAGCCAGCCAGTCATAACCCACACCTGCACATAACAAAGCCAATCATCCACTTACCTTGGGATTTCCAAAGTGCCTTTCTTTTAACATTCAATTGAGCTAGTTAAGTCTGTACATTTAACTTTTTTTTTAAGTTTATTTATTAGTATTTTTTTTTTAGTAATCTCTACACCCAATGTGGGGCTCAAACTCACAACCCAGAGATCAAGAGTCATATGCTCTTCTGACTGAGCCAGCCAGGCACCCCTGCACATTTCACTTTTTAACATATGTTGGTCCCACCAGACTTTCATTGATAAAATGGGGATTGACATTACTAGGGAGAATTCTGAAAATAACAAATTAATTCAACAAATATTTACTTAGCTTTGGAATATAAAGATCAATAATAAAAATACTCCTTGTCCTATAAGAAGTCATACGTTTATTGAAGAAACAATATGTAAGCTAGGGGTTGGTTCTCTTAACCTGGGGTCCATGGGATAGATGGCTTGGGGATGGGACTGCTTAATGAGATTGTTGGCAAAAATTTGGGTGCATGTACCTTTTCCTAAGGAGAAAATTCATTATTCCCATTAGAGTCTCAACTGAATCCAAGACTTCCAAAAGAAAAATAAATTTTGAAGTAAGCAGTTTTAATACACTAAAATGTTACAGTAAGGAAATATGACTAATATTATGGGTGAACAAAGAATAGAGCACCCTTCTCCTTGGGGGAAGAAATAAGGCATCATTTGATGAGGGTCTTGAAAGACAGGAGCTGGGTAGGGGAGATGACAAGGGTATTTGAGGCAGAAAAAACTGCATGTGCAGAATTGTGGGTTCCAGGAAAAAAAAAAAAGTGTATTTGAGAAAAAGTTCAGTGTGGCTGGGGCACAAGTACACAGTGAGAAATAGACAGAGCCAGAGAGCGGCAAGCTTTGTACACGTTGAGTAGACTATAGAAAACCAGCAGAAATCTTCAAAAATAAGCTCTTACACGGTCAGTTGTGTGTAAACATTTCTCTATTCCTGCCTTACTAAGGGGGTGACTTGGGCAGTGAGGTCTACTGCTCCTGAAGGCTAGAAAGTTTTGAGAACTAGAGCTCTAGGACCCAGCCCCAGCCCATGGCAAAATTCTGGAGTATGTACAATCTGTCCTCTTTTTCACTTTTTTTCTGTCTTATCCCCACTCCTCACTTCAAATATAAGGAAGGATTGCTTAGGTTTCTACCTTCTAGACATCTAAAGTGGTGGAACCAGAAGGGACCTTAGAATTTATTTTGATCCAACTTCCTTATTTTATAGCCTTGGAAGTAGATTCCAAGTGAGGGAATTGTTTACTCTCCTCGTCTCCCCTTCTGTCTCTCTGGTAAGGTACTGGGCCATTTGCTATTCTCTCTCTCTCTTCTGAGGAAATTGCATGGATTCCTTTGACTTCCACTAACATCTCTACACCAAAGATTCCAAGATTTGTATTCCCAGCTATGTTTCTCTATGTCCTCTGCCCTTTGTTTACAGAACATCTCTATCTGATGTTTTATGTTCTCCTGAAAACTATGTCTAAAGATAAACTTATGATCTTTCTCCACTCCCACAAATGTCCCCACATTAAAAAATGCCACCTCTGGGTGCCTGGGTGGCTTAGTCGGTTAAGCATCTGACTCTTGATTTCAGCTTGGGTCATGATCTCATGGTTCATAGGATCGAACCCCGAGTTGGGCTCTGCACTGACTGCACATGGAGCCTGCTTGAGATTCTCACCCTCTCTCTCTGCCCCTCCCCTGCTCACACACACACTCTCTCTGTCAAAATAAATAAATAAATAGGCTTAAAAAATGCTACCTCATCCATCCAACTACTCAAATAAAATCAGGTATCATCTTTGATAACTCCTTCACCTTTAGTGCCCTTCCCCCAATCTAATCCATCACCAAGCCCTCTCATTTTACCTCCTAAAATGTTCATTTAGTCCATTTCTGTCTTCATTGCCACTATGTTAGACCATTATCTTTTGCCCGGACTTACTACAATCTTCTTCTAACTCCTAATTTACTCTCTTCTCCCTAGGTTTATTTTCCACACTGCAACCAGAAGGAACTTCTTAAAACACAAAACTCACACTGATCATTATTTGCAGCTAATGACTAAAGTCCCTGTTTTTCTCCTTTCTCCAGTCTCATCTGGTGCCACCCTCGCTCTCATTATATGCCAGGCATGCTGGCCTTCTTTCAGTTCCTCACCAGTGTTAAGCTCCTTCCCCACATAGGGCCTTTGCACATACTGTTCCCAACTTCCCTTCCCTCCCTGTGTGGTCAATTTCTGGTCACCCTTCAGGTTTTAGCTGAAGCTTATGAGCTCAGGGAAAAATTCCTTAGCTCCTTGACTAGGCTAGGTCCATCTGTGCCTTCTCATTGCACTTTGCACAACTGTAACTGAATAACTATTTGCTCCCTGTCATCTCCCCTGACGTATAGGCTCCAGAGGTAAGTGAACTCTTAAGACTCTCTCTCCAGCACATTGTCTGGACCTCAATAAATACTTGCTAGAAGAGGGATTGAGGGGCGCCTGGGTGGCTCAGTCAATTAAGCATCCAACTCTTTAAAAAAAAATTTTTTTTTTACATTTATTTATTTTTGATAGAGAGAGACAGAGCACAAGTGAGGGAGGGGCAGAGAGAGAAGGAGACACAGAATCTGAAGCAGGCTCCAGGCTCTGAGCTGTCAGCACAGAGCCTGACACGGACGGGGCTCACACTCATAAACTTCAAGATCATGACCTAAGCCGAAGTCGGACCGACTTAACCGACTGAGTCGGACCAGCTTAACCGACTGAAACACCCAGGTGCCCCAAGCATCCAACTCTTGATTTCAGCTCATTGTTTGTTAGATTGAGTCCTGCGCTGGGCTCTGTGCAGGGCAGGGAGCCTGCTTAAGATTCTCTCTCTCCCTCTCCCCCTGCCCCTCCACCCAATGGCAGAACTGGAATTAGAACCTAAATCCATTTCCAGTACAGTATTCTTTTCTCAAACCATGAAGGGTCTGTCCCTGTAAGATGATACCCCGCTCTCCAGACTTCCTCTTCCTTTCCCAGTGATTAAATTATCCCTCTTCTGTTCAGGGGCCAGTTATAGCCAATTTGGTGAACTAATCCAGGTTTAGAGTTTACCCTTCTTTCAAGGATATTTGCATTTTAACTGGGAAATCCTGGAGGACAGAAAATAACCCCAAAGGAACTACAGAAGTCCCCTTTTATCCACAGGGGATATGTTCCAAGACCTCCCTATGGGTGTCTGAAACTGCAGATAGTATTGAACCCTATATATACTGTTTTTCTTTCTATATATACATACCTATGATAAAGTTTAATTTACAAATTAGGCACAAGAGATTAACGATAATAATAAAACAATTGTAACAATATACTGTAATAAAAGTTATGTGGATGTGGTCTCTTAAGAATATCTTATTGTAGCTGGAGGTGCCTAGGTGGCTCAGTCAGTTAAGTGTCTGAGTCTGGATTTTGCCTCAGGTCATGATCTCATGGTTCGCGAGATCAAGCCGTGTGGCAGGCTCTGTCCTGAGAGTGCAAACCCTGCTTGGGATTCTCTTTTCCTCTCTCTCTGCCCCTCCCCCACTCAAAACGAGTAACTAAACACTTAAAAAACAAAAACCAAAAAATATCTTATTGTAGCTTTCTGCATTCGTGCTTGTGGCAGTGGCAGCAAGGGTGCCCTTGACATGTATAACAATGCTGGCAAGTTCATGGACCTGTATGTGCAGCAGAAATGCTCCGCCAGCAACCACATCATCAGTGCCAAGGACCACAGGTCCATCCAGATGAACACAGCCAAGATTGACAAGGTGACAGGTAAGTTCAATGGTGTGTTTATTTTTTTTAAGTTTATTTATTTATTTTGAGAGAGAGAGTGTGCACGAGTGCAAGCAGGGGTGGGGAAAAGAGTGAGGGGGAGAGAGAATCCCAAGCAGACTCTGCATTGTCAGCACGGAGCCTGAAGTGGGGCTCGATCCCCCGTACTGTGAAATCATGACCTGAGCTGAGGTCGAGTTGGATGCTTAACTGAGCCACCCAGGCATCCCCTCAATGGTCAGTTTGAAACCTTTGCTATCTGTGGGGCCATTTGCAGGATGGGTGAGTCAGATGACTCCATCCTCTGACTGGCCAAGATCCACAGCATCATTTCAAAGAATTTCTGACTGGAGAGGATGAAGGACGTGGGATATGTGTCATAAATAAGTAGCACCTCCCTCCCCCCCCCCACCATTCTTATTACAATATACTCACCCTTCTTGTGATGATGTGAGATGATAAAATGCCTGCATGATGACATGATGTGAGGTAAAAGATGTAGGCATTGTGACCTAGCATTAGCCTATTATTGATCTTCTGACACATGTCAAAAGAATCATCTGGTCTGGACCACAGTGGACCGTGGGTAACTGAACCCGTGGAAAGTGAAACCTCAGATAAGGGAGAACTACTGTAAGAAAAATTTCAGGCACCACAAAAGTCATTGGAAGGAGGGAATTTTCACTACTATCCCTTAATCGGATTATAGGAAAGGAATCTTCAATGTACCAGATTTGCTTCTGTGTATGTGTGTGTGTTTTAAACTTTACCTTCACAACAAACCTGTTAGGTAGATGTTATTATCCCTTTTATCAAATGAGGGAATCTCTGAAAGTTCTAGTAATTTACCTAATATTGCAAATCTGGTGGTGAAGCCTCCCCTTCCCAGGACGTGACTTTTGGTCAATCCTCTATTGATCATATCGTGCTGCTTTCAAGTATAGGCAACTGCTTACAATTTATACAAAAGTCTGGGCTATGAGGTTAACTGGCTGAATATCTTAAAAAAGAAAAAAAAAGGATTACTAGGTTTCTCTTATTTCCTTGGTGGGATCTATGCTCTGAGACTTGACATTTTATGGTTTCTGTCAGAAGTCCATCACATATTGATGCCTGGCCTTATTCATTCCAACCATAAATGTGATGGTGTGCAGAAAAAATGCTTTGAGCACTTTGAGCAAAATTATAATGCAAAATCCAAGGTGCTGTGTTATCATTTATTTTACTACTGAGTCCACCAAAGCCTCCTATTTCCAGAGAGTGGATGGTATCAAGTTGACACGGAATAGTGCATTATTTATCTGTTTACTACTATTTGCAATAACAAAAGCTATTAGGAGATGGGTGCCCTAGGATCAAATATCCCTACATGAATTAGGTTTGCTGCTGATTACAAATGTCTTTGCCCATATTTTGGATCTCCTCTGAATTATGATTCCTGAAAACAGGATTTCTTTTGAGGGTGGAAGTGCACTATTGTGTTTCTCTTAGTGTCAGATACACATGATTATTTAATAGCTTTGTGACCTTGGGCACATTACTTAACCTCTCTGTTTCTCCAGTTGTAAAACAGACTGACAACTATTTTGAAGCTGCTGCTAGCTTTTAAATGTTTTAAAGAACCTATCAACAATACCTAACCTACAGCAGGTATTCAGTTAGAATTAATCTCCCTCCTTTTCCAGAGTAAGGACATTCTCTCTTGGAAGTCCATAGTTTTATAGATTCTCTGGACTTGTTGAACATACATGGAAAATTTTGTGTAGATGAGTGAGGTCTGCTTTTCCTGAAAATAAAGCCACTCTTTAACAGAGTATCCTGGCGGGCCAATGACTTCCCTAAAAAGGAGCTGTAGATGATCTCTGCAATGCCAAATATCCTTTGCAGGGGACCAGATTTTTTGTGGATGTTTTAGTCTTTGGGCACTCTTTTTGAAGTCCAACAGAGGAGGATAATCAGGTCCCTGGTGGTAGTGGTGGCGGCGTGTCTTTCTCTGGGCAGGGCCCCCATTAAGTTTCCCTGGGGGCTGTGACCCCTCTCAGGGTTCCCTCCCACATGGGGGTGGGGTGCCATTTGCAGCTGGGAGGCTGGTTTATTTTGAGGTCTCTGGCGCTCCGGGGGTCGCTTTTTGAGAAAACAGGCTTTTGTGGGTTTTCTCAAGCTAAAAACTACTCTATCCAGGTGTTAGTCAAAACCTCGCGGCACGACCCTGGCCGCCCCCACCTTCCTACAGGCCCCAATCCTGAGGCGGTGGGGGCGGGGAGGCCGCACTCGCCGCTTCCGCTCCTCCAGACCACCAGGGGGCGCTGCACCCCCGCCTCTTCCTTCCCGGGGTGCTTCGCGCCGGGCCCCTTCCGCGTGGGTGAGTGAATGTGAGAGTCAGCGTCGCGCCGCGCGCGCCGTTCGCCTCCGCCGCTCGGCGCCCTTATTTCGGCTGCGAGGGGCGGGCGCGCGCGTAAAGGCATAGAGACGGGCGTTGAGTTCTCGGGCTAGAGCGTCGCCGAGTCGGAGCCGGAGCCCGAGCCGCGCGCTGTGTCTCCGCTGCGTCCGCCGAGGCCCCCGAGTGTCAGGGACAAAAGCCGCCGCCGCGCCGCCTGCTCCCGTCGCCAGGGCTCATCCGCCGCCGCCGCCGCCCTGACGAGAGTCCACAGCTGTCGCCACCCGTGAGGATCCGAGAGCCATGTCGGCCAGCAGCCTCTTGGAGCAGGTACAGGCCCGGCCCGCATGCCTCGGCCATTGTGTGAGGCGAGAGGTAGTCCGACTAGGCCCGGGCCCGCCGCCCCCGGTCGGGCCGAGCAGAGGCGGCGCCTCTCGCGGGCCGGGTTTCGGGCCTCTCAGGCCGGCCGCACCCAGCGCCTCGCCCTCAGCCCGTACTCCCCGCTTCTCCCGCTTCTCCCTGGGCCTCGGAGCCCACCGGCCGCGCCGCCTTCGCTCTTCTCAGCAGGCCTCTTTTCTTCCTTGTTTCCTTCCCCTTCCTTGAAGCCCTAGTCTGCTCGCGTTGTTTCTGGCGCGTCCCCCGCTTTCTCTCCGCGGGCCCCGCCGGCCTGCGCTTTTCCCCGCCTCCCGTTTTCAGCCTCCCCCTCACCACCATTCTTGACGCCTCCCCTCAGGCCTGCTCCTTTATTCCCTTCTCGGGCCCGGCTTTAATTTGTCTTTTCTTTTCCATTTCTTCCTCGGACGACTTGCTGCTCGGCGACGTTTCCTTCGCCCGCAGAGACCAAAAGGTCAAGGAAACAAAGGTGAGCCCAGCTCTGCCGGTAGCCCTGGGCTGGGGGGTGGGGGTGGGGGGGGTGGGGGTGGGGGGTAGGGGTTGGGGGTGGGGGACGCTGAGCAGTGGGGGCGGGGTCTCCGGGAGGCGCCCCAGGGAGAGGACCTTTCGGAAGCCGCTTAGTCCGCAGGTGCCTCACACTTAAGTATTTGACCCTTTCGGTGTGTTCTTGCAGCTGGCGAACAGCTTCTCAGTGAACAAGGAGTAATTCATTAAGGGTGGGGGTGGATTCGGTTTTGAAATGTCCCAGGTCCTTAGTTTCCTGTAGGTCTTAGAAGGCCTTTGTTTTTCATCCTCGTGGATCACACTCTGGAAGTACTCACATGTGGTGGGGGAGGGGAAGCGGGAGGGAATTGAAATCTAGAGGAGCCAATAAAATGACCTTTTTAGATCAACTTGCTCTGGGTGGAGGGAGACATTTTCATTGATTATTATTGCTCAGCAGTCACTCTCGTCTTTATCCGTTTGAAATTCACACTTACTTGCTCTGTTTAGTAAGGTTTTTCTCTGGTTAGAATATATTTGACTAATTTGGGAGGTAGGTGGTACGACTAAGACATTCCTGTAATTTACTTGAATTTTTTTCCCTTTAGTACAAAATGGATCTGTACATCAAAAGGATGGATTAAATGATGATGATTTTGAACCTTACTTGAGTCCACAGGCAAGGCCCGTGAGTAGTTAACCATTTACATGCCTGATCAAAGGGTGTAGTAAACCATATTCTTTCTCTGCCCTATTAGTAAATCTGATTTTCAGGGGTTGGCTTTCTTAATACCACTCAGTGTGTTGTAAGAAGAGTTATTACAAATGTTGCAGACAGTGTTAAGATTCTCATTTCTGTTGCCAGCAAACATTCTGAGATGAGACTGATAACACTTCAGGGTATACTGACAGCACTGTTAGTAGTTCTCCTTACCAAAAATGTAACAGTGGAAAACTGAAGAATACTTTCCAGTTTAAATATTCTGACTTTTTACCCCCAAAACCTTTTTCTTTTAGGAAAACTGGATTCATATGTGATGGGAAAAACTAATGTAAAATCACCTGAACTTTATTCAGTGCTGCAGAACTGGTCTCTTCCCTTTCATCTGGTCACTAGTTAGTGGGTTCTTAGATTATCCTAACTTTTAGACTTAGGTATTCGTTTTTCAAGTTGAAATGTATCTGTAGAGATCAACTTTGTACACCGCTGGTTTCTCGCTTATGGGAGCTATAGGATTTCTAAAATGGAGTTAAAGGAAGATAAAACACTTTGGCACACACAAATGAAGATCGAGAATGATTAAGGTTTTTGACATGTTATCTGTCTTCTGATGTTTTAGATGTAATCTGTTTTTATGTCTTCTAGCTCCATGTAAGTTCATACATTGACAAGACTTGTGCATATAGAAACTGCTTTGATTTGTCAGTTCTTTTAAATTAATATTTTGGGTTGTAGGTAATGTTTATAAATCCACAGATTAATAAGCCAAAAGGAAAACTGACAGCAACCCATCTAAAATACCCTAAAAGATGAAAAAGCTTATGGGGCATTTAACAGATGCTGTACGATAGATGCAAGTCTTGAGTAACTTGAGATATTGGTGCATGCCCGTATTTGGGCCTAATTCTTACATAAAACTTTTAGATCTCTTACGTAAAATTTTCTGCATTGAGAGTGTAGAAACCACTTAAGCAAGGGATTGGGAAAAGTTTTCAAAAATCAACCAGTTAATCAGGAAAAATGGGAAAGGAAGTAGAGGAATGAACTATTAATAGATTCCTGCTATTGAAGTAGTTTCCTTACATAATCATTATAACAGGGAGAGTGGGAGCATTTGGAAACATAATTCTAGGTAGTTCTTGTGAAATAATGTGTAGTTCAGATTTTTGAGCTCAGGGACATGTGGGAACCTGCCAGTTCAGGTGTAGGCATTCAGCTATATAATGGCATAACCTGTGATATTAAGTGCATGCTTTTTATTTCTCAAGTAAGCTAAAGCTTAAATGTCTTAAAACAATTTTGGGGAGGAGGGGAATAGAAATCATAGTTAAATAGATGGATAACCTGAGAATCTTTGTCCTTTGTAGTTAATCGTCAAGAGTAATTCATCTGCTTTTTAACCATTATTCATCGCCTTAATGTTGGAATAATCCTTCAGGCTTAATCCATTGGTTATAGACTGAATTTCTTACTCATAATGGATTTGAGTCTGTTAAATTTTAATACTGTCTTCAAGAAAAATAGACTTCCCTTAAACTTGAGGGTATGTGTGAAAAGGCTTAGCTTCCTTTCCTTTTTTTTTTTTTTTTTTTAAGGAAAATTTTGGCAGAGAGAAGCATTTTATCAGGCCGCATTAGTCGAAACATTTAATTTTAAAGAGATACGTTTGGCTAGGAGAAGTACTTTTGGCTTTGGGAATAGAAACTTAAGGCCTAACATAGTTATGGTCATCCAAGTCTCTTGAGAGTAAAATTCTCTATTCACTAGTTAATGGATTCTTATGTACCAGAGCTATTATTTTAATTCTAGTGTAGTTAACATACAGCGTTCTATTAGTATCAGGTATATAATACAGTGGTTCGACAATTTTATAAATTTCTCCGTGCTCATCAAGATAAGTGTACTCTTGTACTAGAGTTATTTTCAAGTTAGGGTAAAGTACTCTATTTTGAATTGAGCTGTATGTATATTTACAGAGATCAATTTTTTGTATCTCCAGCTTCTCACAGGACTATTCTGTGAATTCTAGCATTTATAGAAAAGTTAAGATACTGTTCATAAACTAAAGTAAGATCAAGAATGATGTCTTTACAGTGTAATCTGTCTTCCAGTGTGGAGACTAATTGAATGTAAGTTTATATTTCTGGGAAATTCTTTAGGATAATTCTTTTTTTTTAAAGAGTCGAACTTTACCATGTTTTTGGAATTCCGTTTTTAATGGAAAAGTTAGGTGTGCATTTGAGCTTACAGCCAATAATTTTATAGGTGAAGTACAACAGGTAACAAGGTTTTTCTAGTTTTAAACTCTGGAATCCATTGTACATTTTCTTTCCAGGTTATAATTAAATAGTGGCATTTGTTGATGTTCCCAAATGGTTTGCCAAGAGGCTGGCAATGTAAACTAGGTGTAATGAACCTTGGATTATGGTTGAGGAATGGCAACACAGATTTTTGGGATAGAACTTGTAATTTCCAGTTCTTTTTGTGTTGTTTTATCTATTGTATGGTTTTGATAGAAAACTCTTAGCAACACTCCTGATGTGTCAAAATTCCCACTCCTGAAATCCAGAGATAACGGGTTTTAGTAGAAGCATCATCTCAACAGTTCTGTAGAACTGTTATTAATACTGTCGTTAATACTGTTGATGAGATGCTGGGTTTTCCCTTCACTGAATGATAGTGCTTAAGTTGAGGTCCACATCACTGTATGTCACTTTAACTTGAAGTGTTTAAACATTTCACTTGTTAAACCAAAATCTCTTACAGTGTAAAAATTCCAGCAAGTTTGTGGGAAGAGACCACCTGAGGTGGTCATTTGCTTTTTTAGTTGAATTTGAGTTGTGTGAATAATTGGAAGAGGAAATGTCTTGATTGTTGTTTTATTAATTTTTGTGTTTAGTTGTGATTTGCCTGTTTGTTTTGTTTTTTTCCTTCCACAGAATAATGCATACACTGCCATGTCAGATTCCTACTTACCCAGTTACTACAGTCCCTCCATTGGCTTCTCCTATTCATTGGGTGAAGCTGCTTGGTCTACTGGGGGTGATACAGCCATGCCCTATCTAACTTCTTATGGACAGCTGAGCAACGGAGAGCCTCACTTCCTACCAGATGCAATGTTTGGACAACCAGGAGCCCTAGGTAGCACTCCATTTCTTGGTCAACATGGTTTTAATTTCTTTCCCAGTGGGATTGACTTCTCAGCTTGGGGAAATAACAGTTCTCAGGGACAGTCTACTCAAAGCTCTGGATATAGTAGCAATTATGCTTATGCACCTAGCTCCTTAGGTGGAGCCATGATTGATGGACAGTCAGCTTTTGCCAGTGAGACCCTCAATAAGGCTCCTGGCATGAATACTATAGACCAAGGGATGGCAGCGCTGAAGTTGGGTAGCACAGAAGTTGCAAGCAATGTTCCAAAAGTTGTAGGCTCTGCAGTTGGTAGTGGGTCCATTACTGGTAACATCGTGGCTTCCAATAGTTTGCCTCCAGCTACTATTGCTCCTCCAAAACCAGCGTCTTGGGCTGATATTGCTAGCAAGCCTGCGAAACAGCAGCCTAAGTTGAAGACCAAGAATGGCATTGCAGGGTCAAGTCTTCCACCACCCCCAATAAAGCATAACATGGATATTGGAACTTGGGATAACAAGGGTCCTGTGGCAAAAGCCCCCTCACAGGCTTTGGTTCAGAATTTAGGTCAACAGCCAACCCAGGGGTCTCCCCAGCCTGTAGGTCAGCAGGCTAACAATAGCCCACCAGTGGCTCAGGCATCAGTTGGGCAACAGACACAGCCATTGCCCCCACCTCCACCTCAGCCTGCCCAGCTCTCAGTCCAGCAACAAGCAACTCAGCCAACCCGCTGGGTAGCACCTCGGAACCGTGGCAGTGGGTTCGGTCATAATGGGGTGGATGGTAATGGAGTAGGACCGTCTCAGGCTGGATCTGGATCTACTCCTTCAGAACCTCACCCAGTGTTGGAGAAGCTGCGGTCTATTAATAACTATAACCCCAAGGATTTTGACTGGAATCTGAAACATGGCCGGGTTTTCATCATTAAGAGCTACTCTGAGGACGATATCCACCGTTCCATTAAGTATAATATCTGGTGCAGCACAGAGCACGGTAACAAGAGACTGGATGCCGCTTATCGCTCCATGAACGGGAAAGGCCCCGTTTACTTACTTTTCAGTGTCAACGGCAGTGGACACTTCTGTGGCGTTGCAGAAATGAAATCTGCTGTGGACTACAACACATGTGCAGGTGTGTGGTCCCAGGACAAATGGAAGGGTCGTTTTGACGTCAGGTGGATTTTTGTGAAGGACGTTCCCAATAGCCAACTGCGACACATTCGCCTAGAGAACAACGAGAATAAACCAGTGACCAACTCCAGGGACACTCAGGAAGTGCCTCTGGAAAAGGCTAAGCAGGTGTTGAAAATCATAGCCAGCTACAAGCACACCACTTCGATTTTTGATGACTTCTCACACTATGAGAAACGCCAAGAGGAAGAAGAAAGTGTTAAAAAGGTAACCGGTTTACCATTATTAAGACTTTTAGAGAAGGAAAAATGTACAAGAGGGAACAGGAGAGTTATTATACTGAATGGTTAATAAAAGCTCTGTAAGTAACAAGCGTATCACTTAACAGTTCAAGCCTTTGTGGAAGTATAATTGGTGTTACTGTTTGACTTAGTGTATAGAAATGTGGGCTTAAATTAACGGAAAGCAGAAACTGTAGAGAAACTGAATTTAAATGATGCAAAAGAGGTGAATAAGGCCAAAAGAAATGCAGAGAGCATAATTGAAGTGATAGAACCATGGAAATGAAAGTAGGAAAAGATTGAGGCTGTAATATGGCAGAGAAAAGGTAAAAGTTATGTTGTAATTAACTTTTGGCCTAACTTGGGTACAGTGGTTAAATCAGAGTTAGTGTGTCACCAGCCCTGACATCACTTTCTGCTTGCCTTTGACAATTGGCAGTATTAGTGTATTTTTCGGAACTTTCTTCCTTATTCCTATCCTTGGTGTTCTACTTTATTGTTTTTTCCCAAACCTTTTTCCCATTGGAAAAGTAATGTTTATTATATAAAACTTCAAAAACATGATTAGAAAAAGCTGGTCTTCTGCTCTTAAAATTCTCCTGTATTCTTGAGGAGTAACCTTCTCTTGTTCCTCTGTAACAAGTGAGTCTTGGGCAGAATCATGGAGAATAGGTCCAAACTAAAATGTTGGAATTTACTGGAAAGTGTTGGTAATGCTTGGTCTGTGTGTTTTGAGTGAATGTAAACTTTAAGACGGTAGAGAATGATAAAGTACTGGTTGGGGCAGAGCATACGTTATCTAGGATTTAGACATATTTAAATGTTGGAAGTAGGTGAAAAGATTATTGTGGGTAAAGAGAAGGTTCTTTTTCAAGATTATTAATGATTGGGAGAATTCTAAGTGGTCAGGTTTAAATGTAAGATAAAACCTAATAAACTTATGGAATATATTTTTCTTATGTTTGTGATGAATTCCTAGGGATTTTATATATTTGATCTAGGATCTGAGGTACTTGTTATATCTCTGTAAAAACTTTTGAGCACTGGGAGGATGGCTCTTTGGTTAGATTCTCCTTCTCCATAACACCTAAGAATCAGGGGCATGGTTGTTCAACTGAAGTAGGATGGTTGCCATTCTAGTGTGTGCAGTTGAATAAAAAATGGAGATATGCTTGTCAGTGATGCTAAAAGTATTGGGGATACAGAACCACATTACTGAAAAGTTGCCTGTCAGAAAAAAAAACACTCCTTTTTTTGTCCTTTAAATTCTCTTCCCTTCCCCAAACTTTAACAGTGTAACTTAAAACCTGCCCTCATCTTGTAGAAAGATAGTTTACTGATTAGTTTTGCTAGGGCATGTGAAAGGCTCAAAAGATGTTTTAACTGACTTCTGAATCTAGAGGAACAAGGAAGGGAGGCCTTTTAAGCATCATGTATTGACACAGCAGATTATTATTGTTTGTGAGGGCCATTCAGGTGCTTAGTTTAACCACTCAAAACATGCATAGTATCAATCCCGTATTATAAATCTGCTTGCATATATCTGCATGTTCTGTCTACATCTTGTGATTAAAAATAGGAAGGCAGGGGCACCTACATGGCTCAGTCGGTTAAGTGTCCAACTTCAGGTCAGGATATGATCTCACGGTTTGTGAGAGAGCCCCACATCAGGCTCTCCACTGTCAGCAGAGAGCCGGCTTCAGATCCTCTGTCCCCCTTACGCTCTGCCCCTCCCCCACTCATGTGTATGCGCTCTCTCAAAAAAAATATATTTTAAAAAGTAGGAAAGCAAAGATTTCAATGTTTTCAGGAATGTACAGCATAGATAATAAGATCGACCTGTAGGTGTTAGAACTAGTGGAGAAGCTTGGGTTTAAAAATGAAGTAGCAGGGGTGCCTGGGTGACCCCAGTCAGTTGAGCATCTGACTCAAGTCATGATCTTAAGGATTGTGGGGGTGGTGTTGAGCCCCAGGTCAGGCTCTGCACTGATCGTGTGGAGCCTGCTTGGCATTCTCTCTCTCCCTCTCTTTGCCCCTCTCCTTGCTTGCACATGCTTTTTCTTTCTTAAAATAAACATTAAAAAAAAAAAAATGAAGTAGCAAATTTAAGGGCTGTTAATTTATGTAAACTTTCAATCAGGTTTGTATTTGTATTAAATTCACTTGAGTGGTTCAGTGAATAATAATTGAACTTCATAAGGAGGTGTAAGATTCACAAATTGGAATTGACCAGTGTTGGGATGTTTTCACAGTGAGTAATAATAATCAAGGTTTAGCGTCTTTGTTTAGCCGATTAATGGATCAGTCTTAAAGCTATTCCATAAAGACTTTTGATGAATGAGTATACTAATTGTTCTCAGGTTAGTGAACAAACCACCAAAAGTAAAAACAAACAAAAAAAAGCTTCGATTATACTTGCGTGAGATTACTTTTTAGTTTACCTTTTGTGAGAAGAGATTGTTGGGGTTTCAGGAAGGTCCCTATGATTGCTTCTAAACCCAGTTACCATATCAGTCAGTATTGCCTTCTCTTGCCCGCTGTTATCCTTAACATCCTTACATAACTGACTCTAAAGCCAGTCTTTATTAGGCTTCCAATACAAAACAAGTTTCATGAGAGTGAAACTGATAGCTCATTGAGGCAGTAGACTCCTTTAGTTGGGGTGTTTGTATGTGCACCTTTGTGTTATTTACAAGATTGCAAAAAATTGTGCCAGATGGGCATGGTAACTCAATAAGTAGAGAAATACTTAAGCTTCATCCTGAAGATGATATCACAGCTATTCTAAAGTTCCATGATTGGGCATGTATCTTGGCAGAACACACTGAAGCAGAACTATAGCCATTTTTGCCTAGTATTACTGACTTGTTCTGTTCCATGATCTACTTCAG
This sequence comes from Panthera tigris, assembly GCF_018350195.1. Taxonomy (NCBI): domain Eukaryota; kingdom Metazoa; phylum Chordata; class Mammalia; order Carnivora; family Felidae; genus Panthera; species Panthera tigris. The sequence continues at coordinate 21,470,167 of NC_056667.1, forward strand.
TAGTATCATAGAAACTTCAAGCACTGGATCTATGGCTTGAAACTTGAGCAGCTTTTAGTGACATTTTCCATGTGTTGTTTATTTTGTATACTTCAGATACTATTTCGTAACCTGCTTTCTGCAATTATTTAGAACTTTTCCTTAATTGTTAAGTATTCTTCTGTGACATCACTTTTGATGGCTTCATAATATTCTATCATAGATTTATTATAATTTTCCAATCCTTAATTGTTAGGTTTGTCAGTGTCTTTATATTTTTTTCCAGCTGAAATAACACTGCAGTGAACATCCATGATATAAATACTGATTTACACTTGTCCTTTAGTGTTATTGTTGGGTCAAAGGGTGTATGCTCTTGAAGGTCTTGGCTGTGCTGTATATTGCCATATGGGGCTTTTTCTTTTTGAAAATTTTGGAAGAATCACTGTCAAAAGAAGTCAGTGAGTTAACTTCTTTATTTCAACTTTAGAATAGTCTGGCATAAAGGGAGAGTTACTCCTTGCATAAGCGATAATGTTTTTTTATAAGCTTCATAATAGTTTAATATTTGTCTTGTATGTCTAGTCTTTCAACTGTAGGTAAAAGTAGGAAGAGTAGAGGGGAACAAGGACTGCATAATTTTCTTAAAGCCTAGCCCCTGGGGTGCCTAGGTGGCTCAGTCTGTTAAGCGTCTGACTCTTGACTTCAGCTCAGGTCATAATCTCACAGTTCTTGAGTTCAAGCCCAGTATCAAGCTCTGTGCTGATAGCACGGAGCCTGCTTGGGATTCTCTGTCTTCGTTTTGTCTCAAAAATAAATAAACTTAAAAAAAAAAAAAAAGTTTTAAAGCCTGGCCTCGTGTTAGATTTAATCAGGCACTTGGGTAAATGATTTTTCTGAATAATTGGAAAGCTAATGGGAGAGAAATAGATCTAGAGAAGATGTGATTATAGTGACAATGGCTCAAGGTATGTATTTTTAAAAATTTCGTTGTTATTAAATAAAAATAGCGGGATTTCTTAAATACTTCTAGAGTTATTCCTATTTTCAAGCAGAAGACCTAAAAATAGTGACTTGGAATGTGTTTGGATATATTTAAGATTCATTATGCTGCTTAAGAATTGAGATGAAGCTATTTGCCTTTTCTTTGAACAATTTTTTACTCTGTGCTAGATATTACTGAGAAAGCAGGAGTGTGTTGTCAGGGAGCCTTATACTCATGACAGGTAACTGTACAAAACAGTATTTTTCTCAAGATATGCACAGAATGCCAATTTGGAAGCTTGACGATTGTCTAACCCAGCCTGGGGTGTATAGGTGGATTGGTCCCAGAAGAATCCTGGAAGAGGTGACTTTTGAGCTGAGCCTTCAAAGATGTATAGAAGGTTGCCAGAGATGTTTGGGGAAGAATGAACACAGATTCAGGACAGCTCACGTCTATGACACTGTATAGATAATAACTTGGAACAAGAAGTCCTGTACAGTCCAAGAGCTAGTCTAATTGGTATTTGTGGAGTGGGTTTCCCTACAATGGAAGTTTGTTGGAGATGAGGAGAAGGAAGTTGAATGAAATGTTTATGCAGTTAGTTTGATATAGAAGGAACTTACTGAGTCAGGTACAAAGTTGGCTTAAATTCTAGAGTTTAAAAGAAAGAATAAGACCTAATTTGAATCAGAAACTCATTGATGTTACTTTTTTCTTAAGTTTTTATTTTAATTCCAGTTCATGTACAGTGTTGTATTAGTTTCAGGTGTACAGCATAGTGATGCAACAATTCCATATACCAGCCCATGCTCTCCTTGATGTTAGCTTTGCATGGAAGGCAATGGGGAGCTTGTAGAAGTAAAGGTGAACGAGTATATGGTAATAGATGCTATTACTAAATACTAGCAGCTTACTTTTTCCAGTGATGTGTTTCATACACATTATCGTATTTCTCATCAGATGCCTTAGTGTGCTTAGAAGAGATGATTTGGAAGGGGAATATGATAAGTGTAATCAAATACTTTTAAGACCAGTAGGTTTAGGGGTGCCTGGCTCAGTTGGTAGAGCATGTGACTCCTCATCTTAGGGTCATGAGTTCAAGGCTTATGTTGCTTACTTAAACAAACAGACAAAATCCCACAACAACTTTGTAGGTTTATTCTCCAAGCCAGAAAACAGCACCAGAACCAATGGATAGAGGTTATAGGAAGAGTTTTGTAAATAAAAGGGAGAACTTTCTAAAAATGGAGTTCTTAGTCACAAGAGGGTTTCAAGAAGGGACCAAAAGAACTTTAATTAGATACATTGTAAAGAAAGTTTATATGTGGAATAGTCTAACCAGATAAACCCAGGGTAAGGTTAGCCAGCCCAAGATAACGTGTGAAATTCACGGAGAGGAATTGATGCTCCTAAACAGGTCTTTTTAGGAAGGTTATTTCTGTTCTATAATTTTTGACCTAAATATTTATTACTTATAAAAAGAATAAAGGTCTTAAGGCTAGAAGGACATGAATGACAGAAAAGATTGGTAGATTTCCAGTAAATCTTAGCACAGATAAGGTATGTGGATGGTTATTTTTAATATAGTTACTGTATTAGTATTAATGAAAAAGTTATCTAAAACAATACTAAAGGTTTATTTTTTATAAACTTTTTTTAATGTTTATTTTTTTTATTAAAAAAATTTTTTTATGTTTAATTTTGAGAGAGAGAGAGAGAGACCGCACGAGCAGGGGAGGGGCAGGGAGAGAGGGGGAGACAGAATCTGAAGCAGGCTCCAGGCTCTGAGCTGTTAGCACAGAGCCCAGCGCGGGGCGAGAACTCATGAACCACGAGATCATGACCTGAGCTGAGGTTTGACACTTAACTTACTGACCTATCCAGGTGCCCCTAATGTTTGTTTTTTATTTTATTTTATTTTTTTTAAATTTTTTTTCAACGTTTTTTATTTATTTTTGGGACAGAGAGAGACAGAGCATGAACGGGGGAGGGGCAGAGAGAGAGGGAGACACAGAATCTGAAGCAGGCTCCAGGCTCCGAGCCGTCAGCCCCAGAGCCTGACGCGGGGCTCGAACTCACGGACCGCGAGATCGTGACCTGGCTGAAGTCGGACGCTTAACCGACTGCGCCACCCAGGCGCCCCCAATGTTTGTTTTTTAGAGAGAGTGAGGGAGGGGCAGAGAGAAAGAGGGAGGCAGCATCAGAAGCATGCTCTGCACTGTCAGCAGAGCCTGATGCGGGGCTTAAACCCATGAACCATGGTGAGATGACTTGAGCCTAACGCAGACACTTAATCAATTGAACCGCCCAGGCACTCCAGGACTTTTTTTTTTTTTTTTAAGTTTTTGGGTTTTTTTAGAGTGTTCATATGTGTGTGTGAGGGGGAGGGGCAGTCAGAGAGGGAGAGGGAATCTTTAAGAGGCTCCACGCCCAGAATGGAAAACATGGGGCTCGATCTCACCACCATGAACCGAAATCAAGAGTGGGACACTTAACCGACAGAGCCACCCAGGTGCCCCTAAAACATACTAAAGCCTTTTTTTTTTTTGAATTTTAAGTTTATTTTTACTTTTTTGAGAGAGAGTGTGTATGTGCTGGGGAGGAGCAGAGAGAAAGGGAGTGAGAGAATCCTAATCAGGCCTCACACACAGTGCAGAGCCCCAAGTGGGGCTCGAACCCACAACCGTGAAATCATGACCTAAGCTGAAATCAAGAATTGGACGCTTAGCCTACTGAGTCACCCAGGCGCCCACATACTGAAGACTTACTAAAAAAATATAGAAGTGATTATTTAAGAGACATGTTTCTTTTTTTTTTTTTTTTAATATTATTTTTTGAAGGGTGCAAGCAGGGGAGGGGCAGAGAGAGGGAGACAGAAGTGGGCTCTGTGCTGACAGGCCAACAGCAGCGAGCCTGATGTGGGGCTCAAACCCGTGAACCATGAGATCATGACCTGAGCCGAAGTTGGTCGCTCAACCAACTGAGCCACCCAGATGCCCCTGTTTCCTTTTTCTTAAAAGTAGTTTTCCTGTGGTGTTGGTGCAAGTAATGCTTGTCTTTATAAGGACGTTTTTTTTTTTTTTTCTTTGTGGCCATCTTTTTCCTCCCTAATTCTTTGATTTGGGCATTTAATCCCTTGGGAAATATTTGAAGCAAGCAACCTTGGCTCCATATTCTTTTCTTTTTATTTTTTTAAAAATTTTTTTTAAAGTTATTTTTTTAAGTAATCTCTGCACCCCACGTGGGACTCAGACTCATGACCCCGAGATCAAGAGTCATGTGCTCCACCTACTGAGCCAGCCAGGCACCCTGCTCCATTTTTAACTTTATTTTATTATTATTTATTTAAATGTTTATTTTTGTGAGAGAGAGCACGCGCGCGTGCACAAGTTGGGGAGGGACAAAGGGAAAGAGAGGCACTGAATCAGAAACAGGCTCCATGCTCTGAGCTATCTGTCAGCACAGAGCCTGCCATGGGACTTGAACTCCTGAACCCAAGAGGTCATGCGTGGCCTGAGCTGAAGTCATATGCTTAACCGACTGAGCCACCCAGGCGCCCCTCCATTTTTAACTTTAGAAAAAAATTTAAAATATGTAAGTAAAACTTGTGACATAAAAGAAAGAAAATATCACTTTAGCCAAATATGTTTTCGTATTAAATAAATACGAATAAATACCCACGGTGTATTGGTCCTTTCCATTTAGTATTTCTCTGCTCCACCACTGGCTTAAATCGCCTCTTCAGATGCCAGGCACCCTGTTTTAATGGGGTAGCAAACCTGAACTTTTTGTAAAATTGTAAGGCCATTTATGTCTACTTCTGTTTTGCAGATAAGTTTATCTGTCTTTGCCGAAAGGGTTGAAGAAATTCTGTTTGTGTTACTCATCACCTTCCTTACTTTGTGGATAGATAAAATGCCTTTCCGCAGCTTTCTTAAAGGAGCACTAGAAGAGAATAGATGACACTGAATTTGGATCTCTTTGAGCAAATATTTGTGTTAATTGATAAACAAGGCACCATCTTTGCTTTAGGACCAGACAGTGTTGTTAGGAGGACAACAGAATGGATAAAATATGGGATATTAGCTATAGTAGAGGAATGAAAAAATAGCTTTCTGAAGAGAGTGATAAATGAGGGAAATTAAAGAAGGCTTCATAGAGAAAATAACTTTTTTAGATAGAGCATGATAGAGTATGAGTGGGGGAGTGGGGCATAGGGGGAGAGAATCTCAAGCAGCTCCATGCCCAGTGCAGAACTCAGCGTGGGGCTTTATCTCACAAATGTGAGATCATGACTTGAGCCGAAATCAAGAGTTGGATGCTTAACTGAGCCACCTAGGTGTTTGGAAATAGCATTTGAACCATGTCAAATAGAATGAGTAATAAGCACTCAGATGATAGCACAGTTCTTGGCACATAGTGCACATAAAAGTTTAGTATATTCTCATTTTAGATGAGGAAGAGGCTCAAAGAGGTTATTTATGTAAGGTCTCATAGCTTAATAAGTGGTGGAATTGATATTTCAGTTAGGTCAGTGATGTGCTGGGGCTGGCTAATTGTAAGTTAAATTTAGCTTTCAAGAATTTTAGTAAGCTGGCTGTTAAACAGTAGTTTTTAAAAAGTCATTATTAAATGACATAAAATTTTAAATACATTGTATTAAAAGATTAAATGCCTTTGTATTAAAAAAATTTTTTTAATGTTTATTTTTGAGAGAGAGTGCGAGTGGGTTGGGGCAGAGAGAGAGGGAGGCACAGAATCCGAAGCAGGTTCTAGGCTCTGAGCTGTCAGCACAGAGCCCAACGTGGGGCTCGAACTCACGAGCCGTGAGATCATAACCTGAGCTGAAGTCGGATGCTCAACCAACTGAGCCACCCAGGCGCCCCTTAATGTTTATTTTTGAAAGAGAGAGAGAGTGAGCGCGCACAAGCAGGGAAGGGGCAGAGAGAGAGAGAGGGAGACACAGAATCCGAAGCAGGCTCCAAGCTCTGAGCTGTCAGCATAGAGCCCGACACGGGGCTCGAACTCACGAGCCGTGAGATCATGACCTGAGCCGGAGTCAGATGCTTAACCGACTGAGCCACCCAGGCGCCCCTAAATGCCTTTGTATTTACATTAAATGCATTATAAACTGGTTTATAATAAAAATTAAAATTAAACAACATAAACTTAGAATGCCACTGTTACTATTCAAACTAATACTCAAATCTATAACCAAATTCTTGAGGTTATTTACATCTGTTGTATCAATATATGATACTGTGCAATTGCACATCTCTTCTCAACCCCACATTCAGGGGTGTCAACATTGGTAGCTTGAAATATGCCATGTTACTTACACCATGAAAATTGGGAAATGCTATATATACATATCAGGGCTTGTTTTTTTTAAGTTGTCTAGCCTTACAGTGATAGAGAAAATATGAATGCAGATTAAATTAAGCATGTCATGTCTGTAGCTCTGACATATTTCGAATAACACAAAGAATTTGAGGAAATACTCTTCCAGAATTTGAAAATTATTATCCAGTTTGGCAGAGAAGTTACTCAAATCATTGATGAACTAGTGAAGTTCTGACATGTTTTTGTTTCATTTTTTTCTTTTTAATGTTCATTTTTAAGAGAGCATGAGTGAGGGAGGGGCAGAAAGAGAAGGAGACACAGAAATTGAAGCAGGCTCCAGGCTCTGAGCTGTCAGCACAGAGCCTGATGTGGGGCTCGAACTCACGAACCGTGAGATCATGACCTGAGCTGAAGTTGGACGCTTAACTGACTGAGCTGCCCAGGCACCCCTGTTTTTGTTTCATTTTTGTCTTAATGATAAATGAAAATGTTGGAACTACACTTGAATAGACACAGAAGCCTCTATCCCCCAAAGACCATGACAATTATGTGGTATATGGAGTTTGCCAGGTAGAGAAGTAGGAAGAAAGACATTCTAGGAAAAGGAGACATCGTGTTTATAAACATGATCTCATGAATGCTTAGGTTATGTTCTCAGAGTAATGAGAAGTCTAATGTGGAAAAGAATGATAAGTGATAAAGCTGGAGAGGTTGGTTGAGCCCAATAGTATATTGGAAGGGCTTTGGATTTTTATTTTATAGTTAGTTGGATTGTAAGGGATGATAGTTAATGTGGAGTTAGTTTGGATCAGAAGGGTGAACTACTTATTGAGCACTGCTTTTGTTAGCCACTTTCATAGTCTTCTAATGCTCATGCCAACCCTGGAAGGCAATATCCTATATGTACAAATAGAGAAATGGAAACTTAGTTTAGCACCTTATGTAAACTCATCTATTATATGATAGGTGTAGGTGACTCAAAGACCAAATCAGAGGCTTTTATAATAGTTTGGAAGAAAAAGACCCAATAAGGATGGAAAGGTGGATTTGAAGAATGTTGACCTGTTTGCTGAGTAGTTACTGCAAAAAAAAAAAAAAAAAAAAATAGAGAATATAGGATGAGCACCAGGTTAAGGTTAGGGTTTGGAGATGTGTTGGTTGTTGGAAATAGTGTTTGGGGTACCTGTGGGGGACAATAAGGTAATGGTAGGGTCTGGAGCTCAGGAGAGAAAACTGTTGATGGAAATTTGTATTTATAGACCTCAGTATAGCTAAAGGCATGAAAGAGTTTAAGATTATTTAAGAATATTGGTAATAAAAACAATGGCTGAAATTGAACACTATACAATATCAAGCATGCATCTGTCCTGATTAATTTACATATTTGTAAGTTTTCATTTAATTATTATGAGGTAGGTACAACTATCTGATTCTGCAGATAAAGACACTGAAGCACAAAAAAGAATAACTTTGGAGACACCTGGGTGGCTCAATTGGTTAACCGTCCGACTTAAGCCCAGGTCATGGTCTCATGGTTTGTGGGTTTGAGCCCTGCATCAGGCTCTGTGCTGACAGCTCAGAGCCTGGAGCCTGCTTCAGATTCTTTTGTCTCTTTGCCCCTCCCCTGCTTGTGCACGTGCTCTCTCTCTCAAAAATAAACATTAAAAAGAAAAATAATATTAAGAATAACTTTGTGAAGTCAGGTAAGCCGAGAAAGCAGAGCTGTTGTACTTGTTTCTGCAGTCCGGTTCTAGAGCCAACACACAGTAAGAGAAGAGGGCCAGAGAAAGAACCCCCATAACCCAGTTTGCAGGATGGGTTAAATAGAGCAGTGGAGTATAATCGACTTATTCAGAGACTGCAGAGAGGTAACTGATGATTGGGAATGCCAATGGCTCTCTTGAATAACAGTAACATGAGAGCTCTTTGTTGTTAGGTGTTTCAAGGTTTTGGTGTCTATATATCATTCAACAGACTTTGTTTTTGTTTTTTTCTGTATTGTTTCCTTTCCACCCACAAAGTGTTCCAAGCCTTAAAGAGATTTAGTGAAGTTTGAGCTGCTGGAAGTAAGACCTTTTTTTTTTTTTTTTTTTTTTTTTTTAGTTTATTTATTTATTTTGAGAGAGTATGTGCACAAGTCGCGGAGGAGCACAGGGAGAGAATCCCAAGCAGGCTCTGCACTGCCAGCAAAGAGCCTGACATGGGGCTGGAACTTGCAGACTGTGAGATCATGACCTGAGCCAAAGTTGGACGCTTAACTGAGCCACCGGGTGCCCCAAGACCAGTTTTTATATAGTTAGTATGGGCTCTTATGATAAATTAGACCATATAAAAATGTCTGAAATTCAATTAGGTATTAAAAATGATAGTATTCTGGTTTTTGTTTGTTTTTGTTTTTGTTTTTTGATATGGCTAAAGATTGATCCAGAGGGGACTGTTGTTTTTCCAAACATCACCATTTTGGGATAAGGTTAGTTAGCAACTCTATAATCATTTACTATCTACTCTGAATAGTGTAAACCAAGAATTACTCAGATGCAAGCCTTTGTGCTTACCTGCCAGGAGTAAAGATTAGTCCCATAACAATTTTTAACCTTTTTAGCTGTGAATTTTTCTTTTCCTCCCAAACAAAACCTTACTCAAAACCCCATGAATTGCTAACTTTTGGTGCTCCCCCACCCCTCGCCCCCGGAGATCTCCAAAACATCTCCCCTATGAAGCATAATTTGGAACCTATTGGACGATATGAATTCTTTTAAATGAAGGGATGGTACATGGAAGTTGGGGTGGATCTGTTTTGAAATTGAAGAAATGTAAATTTCTGCAGCTTCAGCATCATTTAGGTGTGTTGGTTTGTTTAGTCTGGGGGGAGGGAGATATGAGGAAGACTACATCTCCTAAGAAGTGAGTAGGCTGCAGCATTGGTTTTGACTGCCCTAGTATGACTACCCTATTACCTGCAGACTGTTCAGGAGTTTCATGCAGAAGAGGAGGAAGAAGCTCTATTCCCTGAATTAGGGCAAACAAAAGTGATCTTTTTCTTCACCATTGAATCCTGCAAGTCTGCACATGAGCAAGGAGAAAAGCCTTGAGTGTATCAACTCAGATCATCTCTCCTGCCTTTCTCCACAGAAGCAAGTAATTCAGTTTAAATTTGCTTGCTGCTGCCACCTCTTGTGGACCAACATCTTCTCTCTATAACATAACTAGTTCAGTAAATAGTGCCCTAATGTTTTTCATCTGTTGTTGAATAAATAGTTCCTAATTGAACTGATTTAACTCCAGTTAGCTATAGGGAGAAGAAAAGAAGCACTACAGGACAGTGTATATTAAAAAGTTAATTTTACAATATGAGACCAAATGTAGAAGAGAAGAATAACAAGACTAGTTAGGGCTAGAGTCAAGACATATTAATGGAACACTGGATTTGAGTTGGGGTGAAGAATGGATAGGAAAGATAGTGGAAAAACGAAGGAAGAAAATGTCTAAACCCCAAGTTTCAGCTGTTATATAAGGTAGGTGGTGAAAGGGAAGAGGCAGGCAGTTAATCTTTCCGACTCCTTTGCACTGCTATTATAAGGTCTGATGGTTCTTATGCGATATTTACTTTGGTACTATATATGTCAAAGTTAAAAATTTGGCCATATCACTTATGTAATACACATTAGATTTACTAATAAGTTTTTTGACTTTATGTGAACTTTTTTGGTAAACAGAGTATGGGTAGCATATAGAACTTTTAAAATGTTTGTATGTGAAAAATTTGCAGTGTGCAAGTTTTATATTAATAATCGCAAATTTTGCCTTTACATTTATCTCTTGTAAAATAGAACCAAATTATAAAACGTATAGAAAATGGAAAAAGTCACCTGTGATTTCTTTACTCTGACGAAACCACTTATTGTTTTGACATTTTTCCTTGTCTTTATTTTATTCAAGTGGTTTATACGATAATAATCATATTCTGTATAGTATTTTGTCTTGCCTTTTCCTCTTAATACTTTAGTAGGTATATACCCATATTTAGCCATATTTTAGACATCTGTGTATTAGGCACTTTTCATATCTTGTCTCTGATCCCTTGTAATAATCTTTATAAGATTATCTTCATTTTACAGTTAGGGAACTTGTAATTTAGAAGGTATAACTTCCTGGGCACCTGGCTGGCTTATTCAGTAGATCAGGTCTTGACCTAGTAGGGGTTGTCGGTCCAACCCCCACGTTGGGTAGAGATTACTTAAAAAGAAGTTTCTTAAAAAAAAAAAAAAAAAAAAAAGGGAAGGTGTAAGTTCCTCAAGATCACCAGCTAAGTTGTAGATGAGCTAGAATTTATTTTGCCCTAGCGCTTTTATTGTTCTGCTTTGCTGCATCTTTACATTTATCATTTTTTTATGTTTATTTTTTATTTTTAGATATGAAAATTTTTTTTAATCTTTTTTATTTTTGAGAGAGAGAGAGAGAGAGTGCAAGTGGGGGGGAGGGTCAGACAGAGAGAGAGACACAGAATTCGAAGCAGGTTCCAAGCAGTGAGTGCAGAGCCCAGCGCTGGGCTCAAATCCACAAACTGCAAGATCACGACCTGAACTGAAGTCTGAGGCTTAACTGACTGAGCTACCCAGGTCCCTCTGTTTATTTTTGAGAGAATGAGAGAGCGCATGCTTGCGCATGGGTGTGCACAGGGGGAGGAGCAGATAGAGGGATTCAGAGTATCCAAAGCAGGTTCTGCACTGACAGCAGAGAGCCCAATGTGGGGTTTGAACACAGGAACCAAACCGTAAGATCATGACCTGAACCAAAGCCAGACACTTAACAGACTGAGCCACTCAGGCACTCCTTCATTTGTCTTTTTTTTTTTTTTTTTTTTTTAATATGGGGTTCCAGCTCACAACCCTGAGATCAAGAGTTGCATGCTCTACCAACTGAGCCAGCCAGGTGTCCCCACATTTATCATTTAAAAGCTAACAAGGATGTTCTGTTACCTACTGATGCCATTCACCTCTCTGTGGGTATATGAGGCGAGCATAATTAATTGAAACTTAAACCTTTGTTTAAGCGCTCAGGCTGTACTTCCCTGATCACTAGCATCAAAATGGAGCTAATTAGATCTACTCTAACCTTGTTTAAGTTGCTGCTAATGACAGGCATCGGGAATAAGGAGGAACACAAGTAGCTCTGGCTATAATGTACACTGAAAAGCTTATAAAGTTGAATTGGAAGGTTTTGTTCTACCCCACTCTTTATTTTGTACATGAACTTGCAAGATTATCTCTATGTTTATTTTTGAGAGAGCATGAGTGGGAGGGGCTGAGTGAGACAGAATCTGAAGCATGCTCTGAGCTGTCAGTGCACAAAGCCCACGAACTGTGAGATCATGACCTGAGCCAAAGTTGGACACTCAAATGACTGAGCCACTGAGGTGCCACAAGATTATTTCTGTTTAGTGGGAGAGGCAGAACAAGCACCTAGACAAGTTCTTGGGTAATTCAAGTCATTTATGATAAATGTTACTTTACTTGGAATCCATAAGCCTGTAGAAGAATGAGGAGGGGAGCAGGGTGGACCTATGTGAGTGCTTCAGAGAATACACACAAAGATGGTAATAATTACTTACAGTCAAATTTGAGTCATCTGGAAAGTATTTGTAAAAATACTGATAACTGGGCTCTGCACCCAGACTTACTAAAGTAGAAATTTAATTTAGTAAGCTTCCTGGGCATTTTTTATGGGATTAAAAGTTGATGGAAGAGAAGTTTCTCAATTTACATAAATTACCATCTGTGAATACTTAAACTGCAGATTCTTGTTCTCTCTCACCTACTCAATAAGCATCTTTGGAGCCAAGGCCTTGGAATCTGCATTTTACCAGTTCTGTAGGTGACTCTCATATTTTTAAAGTTTGAGAACTTGTAGATTATGTATATCATTAGTCAGTGGTTTGTGTGCCTCTTACCTCAAGTTCCTCATGCATTTTTTTCTGCCAAGTTTGGTTTCTAAAGTTTCTTTGTATTGTAGTCCTGTCTTCCCCCTCAAAAGTCTCTGTCTCAAGACTTTATCTTTAAAAGCAATGTTAGAATTCACCTGTGTCTGATAAGCCTGGCTGTGCCTTTCAGTACTGGGGTTGGGGTCTGTCTTAAGGCTGAAAGGATGATCTTTTGAGCAGTTTGCCCATTTTTTTTTTTAATTGAATTTTTTTTTTTTTTTTTTTTTTTTTTTTTTTGAGAGCTGGGGAGAGGTTCAGAGGGAGAAAGAGAATCTTAAGCAGGCTCCATGCTCAGCACAGAGCCCAATATAGGGCTTAATCCCATGACTCTGGAATCATGACCTGAGCTGAAATAAGAGTCACTCAACTGACTGAGCCACTCAGGCACCCCAGTTTGCCTTCCCTTTTTTTTTTTTTTTTTTTTTTAAGTTTATTTTGAGAGAGAGCCTGTGTGTGTGAGTGTAGAGGAAGAGAGAGAATCTGAAGCAGGCTCTGTGCTGTCAGTGCTTAACCAACTGAGCCACCCAGTCACCCCTGCCCATTTTTAATTTTTTTTTTTAAGTTTTACTTATTTTAGAGAGAGAGATTCAGCAGGGGAAGGGCAGAGAGAGAGGGAGACACAGAATCCAAAGCAGGCTCCAGGCTCTGAGCTGTCACCACAGAGCCCGACAACGGGACTTGAACTTGTGGACCACGAGATCATGCCCTGAGCTAAAGTCGGATGCTCAACCAACTGAGCCACCCAGGTGCCCCTATCCCTGCCCTTTTTAAATCAGCTATCAATGAGTCTCTAGTGAGTTGCCTATTTTTTTTTTTGTTCATTAAAAGGTGGCAGTCTCTTTGGCTTAATATCCTACATCTGTAACTTGATGCTATAATCCACTTTTTAGAGGCATTATGGCTCTAAGGGGCATTAACTTTTTTTTAATGAAACTTTTTTTTTTAAGTTTATTTTGGGAGTGAGCGCAAGCGGTAGGACAGCGAGAGAGGGAGAGAATCCCAAGCAGGCTTTGCACTCGATCTCACAAACTGCAAGATCATGACCTGAGTTGAAACTAAGAGTAGTTGGATGCTCAACTGACTGAGCCACCCAGGCGCCCTGAAACTTTTTTTTTTTTTTTTTTTAAATGTTTGTTTATATATTTATTTTGAGAGCCAAGAGAGCAGGGGAGCCCAACTCAGGGCCAGACTCACTAACCGTGTGATCATGACTCTGGCCGAAATCAAGAGTTAGACACTCAACTGACTGAGCTACCTAGGTGCCCTGGCACATTAATTTTTTAGAGAGTTGTTAGATAAGATTTAACTACAAGATTTTGTGGCCACCAGCCATCTTGAAGTTGCCCAAAGTAAGATGTTTCAAGGCTGATTTTTAAAGGTGATCAGTTTTTTTCTTCAGATGGGGGAAGGGATTCTATAAAGTATGTTACATATTGTGGGCCTTAAATTATTTAGGTGTGTATACTAGGTTGATACTATTTATAGAGAGCCTGAACCCTAGATTCTGTGGTCTTGTTAATGTATCAAATGTATAGTAGCAGAAAGGCTAAGGACTCTAGAAGAAGATCTGATACCGTATCTACCACTATGATTAGAGCAAGTAAACTCTGAGTCTTAGTATTTTTTAAAAATCAGAAAAATACCATAATACTATTGTGTTGTTAAGATTAAATTATATATGAATTGTTTGCATATAGGTCTTCTATGAATGATTGTGATTTGTGGTATTAGGCATATACACATGTATGTATATATGCACATACTTTTGTTTATTTTAGATCATTCATTAAATTCTTCAACAACTTTTAGCATGGTACTTAATAGTGCTGAGTTTCTATTTTAGGGTCCAACCCTTAGAATACATGAAGAAGGCATGAGAGTAAAAGGGAGGTCAGTTAAGAGTTTGGCAAATTCCAGGTGAGAGATGACCATAGCTTGGACTAGAGAGGTATAAATGGAGGTGTTGAGGATGGTTACAGGAAATTTTTGGAGGTGGAGCTGGGGAATATCATCAGAATGCTGGAAGCATATTCTAATGACTACTTCATTCTGAATTTATCTGTCGAATGCAAAATATACTTGTACTGGGAACAGGAGGGGATTTGACAAGCTATTAAAAACTTATTTGTTTAATTGTATTCTGAAGTGTTTTGAGAAATTGGTTTTATTGTGAAATTAGTTTCGGTTCAAATATAGGTTTTACTGGAAAGCCAAGGAGTGATTCAGAGAGTATCAAGCCTGTCAAACCATTTCATTTGATTTGGAGCTAGTGTTTGCTAATTTTACTTTCAGTTAAGCTAAAAAATGTTAATGTATCATTTCTTTTACCCTTTGTTCTGTTATTAGCTTTATTATTCAGGTACTGAATATAGTGGATTATCTAGGCTTTTTACTTCTAACCCTTTTGGTAAAATGTGGATAGGAGTTCAGCTTCTAATTAGCAGTCTTGAAAAAATTTGATAGTAGGAAATGTTATTAGTTAAGGCATTAACTTCATCTTGTTGCTCATTTCCCAGAAATTCATTCCAAATAAGTATACATTTCTGTACCTGTAAAAACTTAACAGGGGTTGAGAAGGTAGAAGGTAAATATTTTTGGTAGAAGATTAAGATTTATCTATCTTTAAAAATACATATGTTTTTTAAAGACTTTATTTTTAAGTGATGTCTACACCCAATGTGGGGCTCAGACTTACAACCCTGAGATCAAGAGTCTCATGCTCTACCAACTGAACCATCCAGCAGTGCCCAGTAGAAAATATTCTTAATAAAATACTATAGCTCAGCTTTAAATTGGAAAATTGATGGAAAATATTTTTATTCCCTCCACCTATAGATGGTGGAATATTGTATATAACTGTCATTAGGCTCGTTTAACTCATTCACAGCACCACAGACTACAAAGGTTGATTTCATAAGCCACATAAAGCCATGAAAGTGATTTTTTTTTAACTTTTTGTTTTCTTATCAAATTTTTAAAATTTAGGTCTAATTGACACACAGTGTTACATTAGTGCAACATAGTGATTTGACTAGACAAGTCTATATGTTACACTCTGCTCACCACAAATGTGGCTACCACCTGTCACCATACAAGACTATTATAGTACCATTTGACTGTATTCCTTTTGCCATACATTTTATCCTCTTACTCATTCCATAACTGGAAGACTATCAGTCTCCTTCACTTATTTGCCTACTCCTCCCACCTCCCCTCTGGCAACCATCAGTTTGTTGTCTGTATTTATGGGTCTGTTTCTGCTTTTTGTCTTTTTATTCATTTGTTTTGTTTTTTTAGATTTTACATATAAGTGAATAAATCGTATGGTATATGTCTCTGTAAAAGTGATTTTAGTATAGGGGCACCGAGGTGGCCCAGTCATTAAGCATCTGACTTTGGCTCAGGTCACGATCTCGCAGTTTAGTGAGTTCGAGCCCCTCATCGGGCTCTGTGCTGACAGCTCAGAGCCTGGAGCCTGCTTTGAATTCTGTATCTCCCTCTCTTTCTGTCCCTCCCCCACATACACACTCTCTCTCTGTCTCTCAAAAACAAACATTAAAAAATTTTTTAAAAAGTCATTTTAGTACAATCACATTTTTTTCATGTTAGCCTATCAGCATTTTTAAATTTTCAGCCAGAGACACTGAAATTTCTGTTCTATCAAGGCCCCTGGGGACATAGGAAAATCAGTTGAGGGCTTATAAGTAAATTTAATTTGGGGGGTGAACATCAGATTTTAAAGTTAATAAAATCATAACCAACAAATAAATATATGCCTCACTTGTGTTTCATGGCTTCTTAAAAGTGTAGGGAGTGGGGTGGTAGAAACATGAGAGAAGGGTATTAAGCTAAATGGAGGAAAAATGAGATCTATATGTATTCTAGGAAGAGTTTTCAAACGTGCAGATTTTAAGTAACATTGCCACCTTGTGGCTTTTAGGATATTTTTAGGAAATTTTGTGTTTTACAATAGTAGATGTAAAATGGGGAGGGGCTCAGGAGGGATGCGTGGTTACTTCTATTTAAGTGGCAGGCCAGATACTGAGGGCTAGAAACTTCTTCCCTTGGTTTACACTTTCTTACTATATTTAAATTTATTTCTTAAGACTGTTTCTTCAGTCTCTTCATTGTTCTTGTTGAGATGGTGGATTGATTCAGAGATTAGAATGAATGTCCTAATGGGGATTTTGGGGATGGGTGTGAATTCAGTAAGATCTTGCTCTACGATTTTCCTCTATTCTTTGTTTATTAGCAGCATAATATCCTAAAGCTCTAGGAATGCATGTATCTGCCCTTCTAGCATTTGGGCTGTTTTCTGGTTTAACTGGGACTTTATAATTAATTTTGTGTTTGTGCTTGAGGATCTTAGGTTTACCTCTCTGTGGACAGCAAATCCATGGCAAGAGCTTAACCTCGACTGACCGCTTCAGCCTGTTCTTAACACGGATATCCTTGTAACTGTCTAGCCTGTGGCTCTAGGAGCAGTAGGTTAAAAAAAGGGGTAGGCAGGTTCCACATGACAGTACCATGGGTGAAAAACAACTTGACTTACCACTTTCCCTGCTGCAGTGAGTCAGTAGCATCTTTATGTTAAAAGTTTGAGTGTTCCAACAAGACAAATGTATGTTTTGCTCATGGCAATTCTGGCTGGGAGTTGGACCCTTTTGCTTTTATGTGCTCTTCTCTCTTTCTTTTATTATATATCCACCATCACTTCCCTAGTTCCCCCATCCTTTGCTTTTTATTTTTACTAGGGTAGGATTGGTTGATTAGAAATGTCAATAAATACAGCTGATTTACAAGTGAAGCCCTTTGACCATAAATTGTCAAAGCATTTAGTGGAATTGTTCTCAGTGGTAATAGGAAATAGTCATAAAAGTGAAAGCTGCTGTAAGAGAAGTCTTCTGTTTTTAATGTTTACTTATTTTTGAGAGAGAGCACAAGTGGAGGAGGGGCAGAGAGATAGGGAGACACACACTCCGAAGCAAGCTCCAGGCTCTGAGCTGTCAGCACAGAGCCCGATGTGGGGCTTGAACTCACAAGCTGTGGAGATCATGACCTCAGCTGAAGTTGGAAGCTTAACAAACTGAGCCACCCAGGTGCCCCGGAGAGTAAAAGAGAAGTCTTCTATAGAAACCTAAAGGGTTTTATTTTATTTATTTTTATTTTTTAAAGTTTATTTTATTTGTTTATTTTGAGAGAGAGTACAGGGAAGGCGGGGGAGAGAAAGAGAATATCCCAAGCAGGCTCCCAAGACAGTGCACTGTCAGTGCAGAGCCCGACATGGGGCTGGAACTCAGAAACCACGAGATCATGACCTGAGCTGAAATTAAGAGTCAGACACTTAATCAACTGAGCTGCCCAGGTGCCCTGAAGCCTAAAAGGTTTTAATGTCCAAAAGCGTATAGAAATATGATGGTCTTTGTGTTAGAACCTTCTCTGTCTTCTTTTCTCATTCTAAAAGACTTGTAAAAAGCTGCTAGGTGTAAACTTTTTGGTTTTTTATACTCTTTTTAAAAAATTATTATTATTTTTAAGTGATTTCTACACCCAGTGTGGGGCTTGAATTCACAACCCTGAGATCAAGAGTTGCATGCTCTGTTGACTGAGCCAGCCAGGCACCCCTATTTTAATTTTTGCTAAAATACCCTGTGTTTAATGACTCAGTGTAGGTCTCAGGAAAAACTCATTTCAAAGTTTTGTGAATTATTAAACATAACTTTTAGGGTAGTCACTCTTTGCAGAAGAATAAATGAAGACTGTCAATTTTCTTCCCATTTTTATTAACTTTACTTTGAAATAATTTCAAACTTCGAGAAATTTCAAGAATAGTACACAAATGCCTGTATACTCTTCACCCAGATTTGCCAGTGTATTGTTTTGCCCCATTTACTTTATCGTTCTCTTTGGAGAGATAATTTGAAGTGTAATTTTCTGACCATTTGAGAGTAAATTGCAGCTAGATCCATTTCTTCTGAATATTTTGCTGTTTAATTGTTAAAAACAACATGCACTTAAAACCACAGCACAGTTATCAACATCAGGAAGTTTAACATTGACACACAATACCGTTATCTACAGATCTTATTTATATTTTACCAGTAAATCTTAATGTCCTTGATAGCCATTTTTTAGTGGTCCAGATTCCAGTCCAGAATCTTATAGTTTTCATGTCTTTTTGGTCTTTTTTTTTTTTTTTTTTTTTTAACATTTATTTTTGAGACAGAGACAGAGCATGAATGAGGGAGGGTCAGAGAGAGAGGGAGACACAGAATCCGAAGCAGGCTCCAGGCTCTGAGTTGTCAGCACAGAGCCTGACGCAGGGCTCGAACCCAACAAACAGTGAGATCGTGACCTGAGGTGAGATTATGACCTCAGCTGAAGTCAGACGCCTAACTGACTGAGCCACCCAGGTGCCCCTATGGTGTTTATTTTTGCAGGATGTCCTTCAGTTTGTCTAAGGTTTCCTCATTATGGACATCGTGATTGTGGTTCTGGCAGGAATTACAGAAGTGATTTCGTGTCCTCAGTGCCTCACATTAGAATACAGTTTATTCCATCACTGGGAATGTTAATTTTGATCACTTATTTAAAATGTCATCAAGTTCTCGAGGATAAAGCTATTTTTCTTTTAATTGGGAAAATAGTTTGAGATTGTAAACATCTTATTCCTCATCAAATTTTCACTCTTTAGTTTTAGCATCCATTGCTGATCGTTGCCTAATTCAGATATTACTATGATAGTTTACTTATTATATTAAGGTTATGTAATGCTCTAATTGTCACAGATTTGGGTAGTGGGAAGCCCTTCAAGCAAGATTCCACTGCTTCTGTTTCCAATCTATAATTTTTTAATGAAAATATTTAATTTTGATTTATTATTATTTTTTTTATTTTTAAGTAATCTCTACACCCAGCATGGGGTTCAAACTCACAACCCCAAGATCAAAAATTGCAAAGTTGCATACTCTACGGACTGAGCCAGCAAGGCACCCTAATGAAAATGTGTTTAAAATCTAGTATTTAAAATCCTGTGAATTGTTTTTTTATTGGTGCTAAATTTATTTTACTTTCAAGGTAGTGTGATGTGAATGCTTAAATATCTTTATAATCTCTGAGAAGATGGATGTTATCTTTATTATTTGTAAATATATAAGCTTAATTTTCGTGTATACATCAAAGCTGTATTTGGAAGTAGAACACCAGTTAATTCAGCTTGCTGAATTGTATCAGTGTGATGTTTTCTTGATGTTGATCAGGAGATTAAGACCACTAATGTCATGTATTTGTATGTAATTTGTGTAATTTAAAATAAACCTGGCATACAGGTTTACGTTAGGACAGAAGTTTGTACTTGCCTTCTTGGTATCATTGTGTAGTTAAGATTCAGGAATAGTTTTATATTGTATTTGGCAAAACTGAGCAGATATTTGTGGGACTTAGCACATTATGAAGAAGAAAAGACTTATTTTTAAAAATCTGATGATGCAGTAAGTGCAATTGCACAATGCTGGTTTGAGTTTCTTCTGACTAAATACTGTAAATGCTGTTACTAAGCATGCTGATAAACTTACATATAACTGTATTAGGAAAAAACAGATTTAGCAATGTCTAGGTTTTTTTTTTGATGATTACATGATATGTATACACACACAAATATATATATCTTTTTTTGTTGTTGTTTAAGTCCAAGTTAGTTAACATATAGTGTAATAATGATTTCAGGAATAGAATTTAGTGATTCATCACTTACTTATAACACCCAGTGCTCATCCCAGCAAGTGTCCTCCTTATGTCCCTTGCCCATTTAGCCCATACCCCCACCCAGTACCCCTTCAGCAACCTTCAGTATGTTCTCTGTATTTGAGTCTCTTACGTTTTGTCTCCCTCTGTTTTTATATTATTTTTGCTTCCTTTCCTTTATATTTATCCATTCTGTATCTTAAATTCCACATGAGTGAAATCATATGATATTTGTCTTTTTCTGACTTATTTCGCTTAGCATGATACACCCTAGCTCTATCCATGTTGTTGCAAATGTCAAGATTTCATTCCTTTTGATCACCAAGTAATGTTTCATTGTGTATATGTACCATATCTTTATCCATTCATTCATTCATCGCTGGATATTTGGGCTCTTGCCATAGTTTGGTTATTGTCAGTCGTGCTGCTATAAACATTGGGGTGCATGTGCCCCTTCCAAACAGCACTTCTGTATCCTTTGGATAAATACCTAGCAGTGTAATTGCTGGCTCATAGGGTAGGTCTATTTTTAATTTTTTGAGGAACCTTCCTACTGTTTTCCAAAGTGGCTGCACCAGTTTGCATTCCTAGCAAATTCTAGTTTTTCTAATTTAGCAGTACAGTTTGGGGTACATACGTTTATTTGTATTCCTAGGGGTTACATTATATTAAAATAAGAGATAGTAGGCAGAATTTTTTTCCTGGTTTTATTGAGATGTAATTGACATAACAACATTGTATTAGTTTAAAGGTATACAGTGTAATGATTAGATATAAATGATTGCCACAATAAGTTAACATCTGTCACTTGACGTAGTTAATGATTTGTTTTCTTGTGATGAGCACCAGAATTTTATTTAAAAGTCATCTGTAGCGAAGGTGCTTGGGTGGCTCTGTCAGTTAAGCATTGGACTTTGGCTCAGGTTATGATCTCATGGTTCGTGGGTTCGAGCCCCGCCTTGGGCTCTGTGCTGAGTCAGTTCAGAGCTGGAGTCTGTTTCAGATCCTGTGTCTCCTTCTCTCTCTGCCACCCTCCCCCCCCCCCCACCCCTGCTCATGCTCTGTTTTTCTCTGTCTCTCAAAAATGAATAAATATTAAAAATAAATAAATGTCAGCTGTAGCCTGTTACCTATTGCTAAATTCATAAGTAGTTTGTGAGTGAGGTTAGTTGAAGACCTATTATTTGCTTTGTAGGAGCTCTTGATTGAGTTGGGACTAATTTTACATAAAACAATAATGCAATTTGATTTTTTAATTGTGGGTGCAGATTTTACAAGGATAGTGCAAGCTGTGGTAGTTAAGTATCACGGAAGGAAGGGGTTCGTGGGTTCAAGCCCCACGTTGGGCTCTGTGCTGACAGCTTGGAACCTGGAGCCTGCTTCAGATTCTGTGTCTCCCTCTGCCCTTCCCCTGCTCGTGTGCAGTATCTCTGTCTCTCTCTAAAATAAACATTAAAAAACAAAAACAAAAGAAAAATCCAGATTTTCTGAAGCCCAAGGGTAGATTTTGGTCCATAATAGAAGACAGGTTATTAGGTAAATCGTATCCATCCAAATTATGAAGGATAAAACCAGGTAGATGAGCTTAAAATTAATGAGAAGTGAAGTGCTGTTTAAAGTTTGACTTACAGGGCGCCTGGGTGTCTCAGTCGGTTGAGCGTCCGACTTTGGCTCAGGTCATGATCTCACAGTTTGTGGGTTCGAGCCCCACGTCGGGCTCGGTGCGGACAGCTCAGAGCCTGGAGCCTGCTTCGGATTCTGTGTCTCCCTCTCTCTCTGCTCCTCCCCCGCTTATGCTCTGTCTCTTTCTCTCTGTGTCAAAAATAAATAAACAATAAAGCTTGACTTTGGTCAACTGCAGAGATTTTTTTTTTAATTGCAATTTCCTATTATAACCAGTATGTTTATTACCAAAACTTTGGAAGATTATACAGGAAGGGCAAGAAAATGAGGGGAATCAAAACTTTTGAGGTCTTTTTTGTGTTGGACTGAATTTCTTATTCTTTTTTTTTTTTTTTTAATTTTTTTTTAATGTTTTATTTATGAAACAGAGAGAGACAGAGCATGAACGGGGGTGGGTCAGAGAGAGAGGGAGACACAGAATCCGAAACAAGCTCCAGGCTCTGAGCTGTCAGCACAGAGCCCGACGTGGGGCTCGAACCCATGGACCGTGAGATCATGACCTGAGCCGAAGTCGGACGCTCAACTGACTGAGCCACCCAGGCGCCCCCTGAATTTCTTATTCTTGAATTGGGTTTAATTTCAAGAGATAGGAGTGTATGGGTGAGTTATTTTATTAAATTTGAAATGTCACAATGTCTTAAATAATATCCCAGGAGCACCTGGGTGGTTCAGTCAGTTAGTTAAGCCTCTGACTTTGACTCAGTTCATAATCTAACAGTTTGTGAGTTTGAGCCCCGCATGAGGCTCCGCACTGACAGTGACAGCCTGGTTGGTATTCTCTCTCTGCCCCTGCCCTACCCTGCGCACTCTCTCTCTCAAAATAAATAAATAAAACTTATATAATCTCCATCCATCCATCCATCCATCCATCCATCCATCCATCCATCCATCCATCCCACATCTTGGTATGTTGGTGAGTTTATCCCTGAATTCCAGATATGTGAAATGGAACATCAGAAATAGGTAACTTGGTACCTGGGTGGCTCAGTGGGTTAAGTGTCCCAACTCACAATCTCTGCTCAGGTCTTGATCTCAGCATTGTGAGTTCAAGCCCTGCATTGGGCTCTATGCTGGGAGTCTATTTAAAGAAAAAGATAACTGCTCTTAATACTGTTTTTATATCTATGGGTTAAATTAGTGGTGGGGGTAGTCTGTTCATCACAAAGCTTCACTTTGTTGATTTTTATATGAATATTTGTAATAACTTGTTGTAGAGAAAGAGCCTATATAGTCGTATATAGCCCTTGGTTTGAATCTTGGTTCTTATTAGGTAATCCTGGTCAAGTAAATTTTTTGAACTTTAGTTTTCTTATCTCAGGAATAATAGCCTTTACAGGGTGGTTATGAAGATCATTATTACGTACAGTGTCTGGAACATGGAATCCCATAAGTGATAGTTGCTGTTCTTAGTAGGAATCGTATTTACCATGGGGTAGATGGGAGCAGATGATTGATTCTACTCCAACAGATTGATGAATCAAGTAATAAGTTCAGGCCTTGTGCTTCTTAATGTTTTTGCTTTTAAAAGGCACATGGATTGAATCATAGTTTAAAAAATTCTAATACATGAGGTAGTGTGTGAAATGGGAGGCTGTTTAGGATAAATTTATGAAAGGCACATAAAGAATGATTTTTACTAAGAAATGAGCATGTAGATTTTTTTCAGGGAAAACTTAAGTATTGCAGTCAATTTTCAAAATTCTGTCTCTAAGTGGATTTTAAACTGTCCCTAGGGGTTAAGAGGATAATTTTCTTTCTTGCTATGGACTAAGAGCTTTCTGTATGTCAGTCCATTAATTCGTCCACAGTCTTGTGAGATATGTATCCTCATTTCATAAAAGAAGGAAATTGAAACCTGTGAATATGCCTAGAGCCTTAGGACTAGTATAGGATGACTCTAGTACTGTTAGGTGTTCTTTTTTTTTTTTTTTTTTAGTATTCCTTATATGCTGCTTTCCTTCTTTAGGCTTTTGATTATGTTTGAATTACTTCCAGTGGTTCATATTTTGGGGAAATGACAAGTATTAGCCTAAACCAACTATAGTTGGAAAACAAATCTGCTCAGTCATGTCAGAAATTTTAAAGTCAAAAACATTTTTTTTTATTAATTGGTGTGATTGAGTGTTACTACTTTGGTTTAAAATACAGGAAATAAAAGTTTTTATTTGTAAGGAATATTCTATCTAGCACAAATAACTAAATTTCTGTTGAATTGTTTATAAAGTTCTAATTTTTAAGCATGTTCAGATAAGTTTTAACTAATGATTTCAATTTTTTTTTAACCTCTGTAGGAACGTCAAGGTCGTGGCAAATAAAAGGCAGTTCTCCACAGACTGCAGCAACGGTTGCATCTGCATATCCTAAGAGGAAAAAAATGACCTTCAAGAGAATTAGGACTTTTTTCTTAATCTCATTGACTTCAGAGACGATTGCAGACTTGCAGTTTAAGTATTGGAATTTCACAAAAGACATAGGACTTAACTGGAAAATGAAAAAAAAAAGAAAAAGAAAAAACTAAACAAAAAATCCCTCTAGGTAGTTTAGGTGAAAAATGTCCCTTTTATTTTGGCTTTGGTTGTGATTTCAGAGCATAATGCTTTGTTTTTTTGTCTTTTTACTATGTTTTTCGGATTTTAAAGTCCGTAAGTGCATACAGTTTTCTCTAATTTTTAAACCCTTTCCTCTCCCCATTTTGACATTTGCACTTGGAGAACACTTGAGTTTCGAAGATTTTGGGCCTCCACCCCAGAAAGTGGGAATTTGGTTTTTCCCCTTCCGAACTGGAAGAACATTTTTATGAAGAATTTTTGTCTTGGAGAATTTAACAGTGTTACCCAAGGTTGTGTCTTTAAGGGTGGTTCATTTTCTCTGACCCTTTGTTACTCAAAGTAAACTACTAGGAGTCCTAAGAAATTTTCTGTTCTTGTACATTATACTGATTAAGTCAGGATTAATTTGATTTCAAAGCTAAGAACAGTGGTAAAAATTTGTTTACAGAAATGCATTTTGGAAGAGAAAAATATTGTAAAACGTGTAGTGAATGTTTCTTCAGTTTCTTGTTCAGCCAATGAGGAAAGGGCATTGCCTTTCTTTTTACCATTAATCACTTCTCAATAAACGTGAGATCCTGTTGAGCATCACTTCTAGTACCATTTATTAGTATGATTTGAGTCTACTATCTTTAATGAAAGATTTGGAATGTAAGGACTTTTAAGAGGTGAGATGGCAACTATGTTTAGAAAGTTTGCTGAAATGAAATAGTTCAGGTTTGCTTTTGTATCCGGGACCTCTGTAAAGAAAAAGGTGGGCCAGAATTCATAATGCTTCCCAGAGAAGGTAGAGCCATTGGGAAATCATTCAGCAAATATTTGTGAGTGCTTATTAGGTGCCAGACACTTGTCTAACCCTGTAGAAATCTGGCCAGATAGCTTATAATTTTATTTGCAGAGTAGGTAGAGTCCAGTATCAAGGATCTAAGTGTTTAATTTGAAATGTGGCTTATCTAAAGAGTAATTCATGTGGATGCAGGTCCAAGCATAAATCCCAGTAAGGCTTGGGTCTTTGTGAACCATAAAAACATAATGGTATTTGGTTCATCTTTGTTTATTTCCCAAGGTTTGGGGCTTCTCTGCCTTAAAGAGTTTAAGCCCTTGGGGTGCCTGGCTGGCTCAGTTGGTAGAACATGGGACTCTTGATCTCCAGGTCGTGAGTTTGAGCTCTACGTTGGGTGTAGAAATTACTTTAAAAAATGAAATAAATAAGTAAAAGATTTTTAGTTCTTAAGATGTCCCAGTTGTGCTAAATGTGTGTTAAATGTGTGAAAACTCATGTAATAAGAAAAGGTACTGAAAATGGGTTTTAATGATGTTGGACAGTGTTTTGTCCTCAAATGACTTACTCATTTGGCTATTCTACACAGCCCAGGCTACTAAATATAGGATGTGATAAAAGTAATAATGCTAATTAGCGACTAGCGTTATAGTTGTCACTTCGAGTTGAGAACTTTTCTCTGCTTGAGGCACAGTACAGTATACGTAGGTATTCCTGTTTGCCAAACTTTTTCTAAAATACATTTCACCCAAAATTGGGGAGTCCTTTGCTCAGTTTGAAGATGCCCAATTTCTGAATTTAGAAATTTAACATTCATTGTTTACAGTTTTAGTTCAAACTTCTGTGACATGTAGAGCACTACCATGGGCTTAATTGTCCAGTATTTCACCTTCAAAAGGGAAAATATCCTGAGAAAAGCAAATTCAAAAGCAATTTTACTTTCATTTTTCTACCTTGTGTTCAAGTTGGATATGAGATCATTCAGGATGTTGTTTTTGCAATTTGAAATGTAAGTTTAAGCCAGTGCCTCCCAGTTTTTCTTTTCACATCATAGGAAATACTGGAATGATTTTGGGGGCAAACTGAAAGGAATTTGGAGCCTCTCTAAAGGCTGCTCACCTAGCTCTCCCTGAGGGTTGAGAAGGTCCACATGTTGGATTTGTGTATTTAAAAAACCACACACACACACACACACACACCCCCACATACACACACACACACACACAGGCTTTCTTTTGTAGTATAAAAAACGAGATTATGTTCACTCTATAAGTTTGGTCCAAAAGTTGGTTTGATGAAGAACCCCCAGTGCAGCTAAAATGAATTATCTTACTTGCCAATGACCGCTTTGCCAGTGGAAATTGTTGACTTTTGATAATTGCCCTCAGTGCTTTATTTTGTTCTGTCATTTGTGAATGTAAGATTTTGGATAGCCATGTTGTTTCTCCTTTGTTGAGGGGGAACTGAACAGTCTTTTTATGTTTATTTTTGAGAGGGAAAGGGAGAGATACACAGTATGTGAGCGGGGGAAGGGCAGAGAGACACAGAATCTGTAGCGGGCTCCAAGCTCTGAGCTGTCAGCACAGAGCCCAAAATGGGGCTCAAACTTACGTACTGCGAGATCATGACCAGAGCCGAAGTTGGACACTTAACTGACTGAGCCACCCAGGCGCCCCGGGAACTGAACAATCTTACCACACATACCAGTGTTGATTCAAAGCATTCTGACTTTTAAGATGAACAAAATGCATAAATCTTAAATTCACTCAATTTAATCTTAGTCACATTTGATTGGCTACTTTCCCCTAACATAATTCCATTAAAAAAAAACAAAAACAAAACACTTACTTTGGAATAATTTTAGACTTTTGTCAAAATAGTACCAAGAGTTCTCGTACACCCTTCACTCGACTTTCCCCAAACTGTCAACGTTTTACATAACCATAGTACAATTATCAAAAAACTAAATACTGATAGAGTACTATTAACCTATGGATTGTGCCAGTTGTCCAAGGAATGTCCCTTTTTCTCTGGCTCAGCATCCAGTCCATGATTCCATATTACATTAGTTGTCTTTAGGCCTCTAGCCTGTGAGTTCTTCAATCTTACCTTTTATGATTGACACTGGAGAGAACTGGCCAAGTATTTTATAGAATGCCCCTTGCGTTGGATTTGTCTGATATTTCCTCACTATTAGATTGAGGGTTTTTTGGGCAAGAATACCAAAAGAGTTCTGTGCCCTTCTCACTGCATTGTATTAACAAACATGATGTCCGTATGTCTTACTACTGTTGACTTTGATCACTTGGTGTTTAAGGTAGTGTCTGCCATACTGTTCCACTGTAGTTACTGATTTCCCCTTTGTAATTAATAAGTAACTTGAGTATACTTTAAAACTATCAGTCTTGGGTTCACTGATTTTGACATCTGGATTGTTACTGCCTGTATTACTGTGGCATTTGCCACATGTTTATTCACTATGCGTATTTTACATTTATACCAACTAGAATCCTATAAGGAGGAGCTGTCTTCCCCATTTTTTAAAAATTGTATCAGTGTGGACTCAGGGATATTTAATTCCATGGGTCAGTGCTGTCATTTACTCTGTTGCACAAATTGTCCCAGCTTTGGCAATTGGGAGCTCCTTTATTATTTTTTAAATATTTATTTTGAAGACAGCATGCATGCAAGCAGGGGAGGGGCAGAGAGAGGGAGAAAGAATCCCAAAGCGGGTTCTGCACTGTCAGTGCAGAGTGTGATGCTGGGCTCAATCTCATAAATCATGAGACCATGATCTGAGCCCAAATCAAGAGTAGGATGCTTAACCAACTGAGCCACCCAGGCTCCCCTTTTCTATCCTTTTCATAGCAATGTATAAATCTTCTGGAGTTACGGAGAGAACTTTCACTTGGCATCATGGTTCACCCAGAGTGAGGCCCAGTAAATGTGGGTTGGTTTGTGGCCTTCCATAATTTTTACTTTTGGCCTTGTAAATAGAGACCCCAAATGTTGGAAGAACTATTTTCCACCCCACCTAACTTATTTTTCAGAGATTTTTCTACCTGCATGAAAATAAATGAGTACTAAAATTTTCTGTATTTCATGAGTTAATATGGCATTTGGATACTGCCAATTCTTTTGACTCTTGTTTGAAAAATGATTTATAGACAGTCCCTGACTTAGGATGTTTTGACTTAAGATTTTTCAACTTTACACTGGTGCACAAGTGATAGGCATTCAGTAGAAATCATACTTTGAATTTTGATATTTTCCTAGGCTAGCATTATGCCGGAAGAAAGATACTTTCTCCTGGTGCTGGGCAGCACAGCTGGTGTGACTGCCAGTCCCATCACATGATCAGGAGGGTAAACAACTGATATACACTTAAACCATTTAGCGCCCACACAACCGTTTTGTTTTTCACTTTCTGTAAAGTATTCAGTAAATTATATGAGGTATCCAACACTTTAAGATAGGCTTTATGTTAGATGATTTTGCTCAACTATAGGCTAATGGAAGTGTTCTCAGCACATTTAAGGTATGCTAGGTAAAACTATCATAGGTTAAGTGTATTAAATGTACTTTTAAGGATATTTTCAACTTGATGGATTTATCAGGAGGATCTAACCCCATCAGAAGTTGAGGAAGATGTGTATTTGAAATGTTTGTGTCATGAATGTAGGACCCTTCTGATAAAGAGTAATAGTGTCCCTAGGATTCTGATAGGTTTTTTTTTTTTTTTTTTGCCTTGGAAAGTAATGCCACTTTGAATGAATAACTGTGTCATTCATCTTTAGTGGTTTCTAGGCAGCTGGTGACACTCCTTACTTCTGAGAAGCCTTCCTTTAGAACCATTATGTTACAGTAGCTGCTGGGCTTGCTTGTGGAACGCTGACGTCATTGTGGGGTAAGATACCACAGCGAGATTAACTGAATTGGAGAAGGTTTCACAAACCTGCAGGGCACTGCCTTCACGTTTCCGGGACTGGCTCTGCAGCCCCCCTGCCGCGGAGCTTAGGGCGGACCTTCCGCCCTGCCCCGCCCCGCCCCGCCCAGCCGCCGGGTTAGGACCCTGGACGGTGCGTGCGACGCTCCCTCACCAGCGGTCGGGCGGGCGAGCCTGCGTCCTGCTAACCTGATTCTCCATATTACTGCGACCTGGCTTGCAGTAGGCCGCCGCAGCCTAAGGGGCTGTTCTGCATACCTTCGTTTTTGTATGCTTTTCCCCTGCCCTGACGGAATGGCTATTTTACCTCCAGAAACTGGGCTCAAGATGGGGTCTCTCCCCCTGTGCCAAACCCCTTACCTTCACAGGTAAGCCAGGTAGCCTGAGGGACGGGCAAATGGGATTTCGCACTAACTTGCTAACGGGGCAGAGATGTCATTAGTGTCATGCATGGTTTATTGCTTTTTAATACGTTTTCAAATAATGCTCATGGGGCGCCTGGCTGTCTCAGCCGGTTAAGCGTCGTGGGACTTAGGCTCAGGTCCTGAGCTAGTGGTTAGTGGGTTGGAGCCCTGCCGCGGGCTCTGTGCTGACAGCTCCGAGCCTGGATCCTGCTTCGGATTCTGTGTCTCCCTCTCTCTCTGCCCCTCCCCTGCTCGCGCCCTCTCTCTCTCTCTCTCTCTCTCTCTCTCTCTCTCTCTCTCTCTCTCAAAAAAAATAAAAAAAAAATTTTTTTTTTTTAAGTTTAAAATAATGTTCAAATATGTGGCTGGCTAGCAGAAGCTTGGAAAGCTGTTACCCTGAACCCACCTGCTGGCCACAGGAGCAGTTCGTGTGCTCAAAAAAGAAAAAGTTACTTAAAAATTGCCCTTTAAGGGGAAGCTCCTTGAAGAAACTCAGTTTTACTGTTTGTCCAGTTTGCCGTGTGAGTGTACTCCTGGTTTATCCGTCTATTTGGCCTGTATTTTGTGAGCCCCTGTGGGTGCTATTGTTGGGCACCGGAGAGAGGGAAGTAGGAGGTTCCCGTCCTCTCAGACTTCAGTTTAAGGATTCCTCTGTAATACCGTTTGATGCTGGGGGAGATACAGGATGCTGCGAGAAGAGAAAAGGGGCATCTATCCAGAAGATAGCCTTTTCTGTGTTGGATTTTCCTTCCTCGCCTTTTTTCACTCAGTGGAAACTGCATGCGCCCCTTGCCTCTTCATCCTCCTCCACAGCTTCAGCTCAGTCCTAGGCACTCTGCTTCATGACGAAGGCGCTGTGTGATGTTTGGCAAGTCAGGGAATTGCTCTGCACACGTTTCCTCACTGGAAAAAGGAAGTGACCTCTGAAGCTCGTTGATGTATGATTTTTGAGAGATTTAAATTCATTTTAACTAGGAGTGCTTTTCTGATGAAAGAAATGACATAACCAGTTCAGACAGTTACATATATAGAATAAAAAGGTGTGTATCTTGGTATAGCAGTTTTCTATATATCTTTCTAAACTTAAATTTTTTTTTGCTTTATGACACATACAAAATCAGTGTATACATATAGCATGTGTGTATTCCTAAATATATGTAACCCACATAAGTTATTTTATAAAAATAGAACAACACCAAACCATCTGCAGGGTCCTCCTCCCTCACCACTCCCAGTCACAATTCCATGAATTTTTTTATTTTGGTTTGCTAAAGAAGGACACATGTCTTCTATGACCATCTAATATGGATGGTCTTCTAGCATCCTGGGGTGAGCAGCACTCCAAGGGCCTAGGTCTCTGTCATCAAAAGCAACTTGGCAGAAGCCTGTCCTTCTAAGCTTGTTCCTCTGAAGCATTGGAATCCAAATTTTTCCCAATTTCTTATTCCCCAAAGCCTTTCAACTTGAAGAGTGAGGCACTCCCATTTTTTACAAAAAAAATTTTTTTAACGTTTATTTATTATTGAGAGACAGAGAGAGACTGAGCATGAGCAGGAGAGGGAGACACAGAATCTGAAGCAGGCTCCAGGCTCTAAGCTGTCAGCACAGAGCCCGATGCGGGGCTCGAACTCACGGACCTGAGCCGAAGTCGGACGCCAAACTGACTGAGCCACCCAGGCGCCCCTCCCATTTTTATTTTTAATGTTTATTTTTGAGAAAGAGAGAAAGTGCATGCAAGGGAGGGGCAGAGAGGAGGGAGACAGGATCCGAAGCGGGCTCTGTGCTGACAGCAGACGACCTAATGTGGAGCTCGAACTCACAAACTGTGAGATCATGACCTGAGCGGAAGTCGGACGCTTAACTGACTGAGCCACCCAGGCACCTCTCACTTCATTGATTTTAACTGACAAACTACAATCTATGTTAACATACAACTCTTCACTACCTGTACCTGTGCCATTTAGAGTGGTTGGAGAAAAACATGCAAGCAGTGTCCTATTTTAATTTCTTGATTATCAGTTTCAGAAGGGGAATCACTGACATTTTCTCCTCTATTCACGTTCCTACTCACGAGACAACCATTTCATACCTTCTCCCTTTTCTCAAACCTTCAACACCTCAGATCCCACTTTTACTCTCAGTTACTGTTTTTACTTCCTACTGACTGAGGAAGCTGAAGCAATCAAAATGAAACACCACAGACTCCCTCCACTACATCTACTCACTTACATCATGTAGATCAATGTTTCTTGAAGCCTGGTCTCCAGGCCAGCAGCATCAGCACCATCAGGGAACTTGTCAGAGGGCAAATTATTGGACCCTAGACCTACAGAATCAGAAGTTCAGAGGATGGGGTCCAGCAAGCTGTGCTTTAATAAGTGCTCCAGGTGATTCTAATGAACCTTCTAGTTTGAGAAGCAATGCCCTTGGGCTATGCATGTTTCTGCCTAGAAAATCCCTCTGGCTGTGCACTAGACCCCAGTTTCTCACCAACTCAACATGGTTCCACCACATCTCCCCTCTTCCACATCCCAGTTTTACTTGTTTCTATTGGATCATTCCTATCAGCGTGCAAACATGCTGTTGTTTCCCCCCTTTCTTCCTGCCAGTTACCACCCATTTCTCTATTTGCAGCAAACCCCCAAAGAGGAAGCTGTTACTCTCTGGCTCTGTTTCTCCTTCCATTCTTTCTAACCCACTCCAGTCAGGCTTTCATCCTCTTCATCCCAGTGGAACTGGTCTTGTCAAGGTCATGAGGGACCTCACATTGTTAATTTTCAGTCCTCATCTTATTCGACCTATAAACAGCATGTGGCATTGTTGCTGTTTCCTCCTTGGTAAACTTTCTTCCTTTGGATTCTAGCACAGCATACCTCCTCTGATTTTCATCTGGTTTCACTGGTTGTCCCTACTTAGTCTCCTTGGCTGGTTCCTCCTCTGCTTTTTTGTCCTCTCGATACTGGAGTGACCCAGGGCTCAGTCCTTGACCCTGTACACTCACTGGATTTCATCCAGTCCTGTGACTTTAAACACCATCCATGTGCCAATACCTCTCAAATAGAACTAGTTTATTTTTTATTTAAATTAAAAAAAATTAAGTTTATTTATTTTGAGAGAGACAGAGACAGTGCAAGTTGCAGAAGGGCAGAGAGAGGGGAAGAGAGAGAATCCCAAGCAGCCTCCATGCTGTCAGCACAGAGCCTGATGTGGGGCTTGAACCCACGAAACTGTGAGATCATGACCTGAGCTGAAACCAAGAGTCATGTGCTTAACCAGGTGCCCTTAACCAGTTTAAATGTGTCTCCTGAACTCTGGTATGTTCGGCTGCTAGCCCAGCCACTCCACTGGATGACTTACCAACAGTTCAAACCTAACACTCCCAAACCCAAACCCCTTCCTTCCTCATCTGCCCCATCTGATTTAATGTTTGTTTATTTTATTTTTGAGAGAGAGCAAGTGAGCATGCATGAGTGGGGGAGGGGCAGAGAGAGAGAGAGAGAGAGAGAGAGCAGAAGAGAGAGAATCCCAAGCATGATCCACACTGTCAGTGCAGAGACAGACTCAGGGCTCCATCTCATGAATCGTGAGATCATGACCTGAGCCGAGATCAAAAGTCAGACACTTAACCGACTGAACCACCCCAGTGCCCCTACCACATCTCGTTTGGTAACAAATTCATCTCTCCCATTTCTCCTGGGAGTAATGTTTGACTCCCTTTCTCACATATTGCATCATATTTGTCAGCAGATCTTATTGGCTGACCACTTGTTGCCACATCCTATGGGCCAAGTCACTCTCCTCTCTCACTTTGATGACTGCCACAATCTCGTAGTGGGTTTCCACTTCTACTTTTGCTTCCTACAGTCTGTCCTCCACACGGCAGCACGGAGCTCCTGTGAACATGCACGTCATATCATGCCACTTCTCAGCCTACACCCTCTCATGGCTCCCGTCTCACTCAGAATAAAGGCCAAAGCCTTCCATGGCTCACAAGGCCTTATGGCATCTGACCCTGCATTCCCACATTTCATCCCACTCTTCTCCATGCTTATTTGTGTACTGCTCTCAAGTGTTCCACTCACCTTGGCCTCCCCGAGACCCTCAAACATGCCAGGTTCCTGTCAGAGGGTCTTTGCTCAGCTGTGTCTGCCACCTGGAATACCTTTCTTCATATATCTGGGAGGCCCACTCACTCCTTCATGTCCTTCCGGTTTTTCAGCAGGGTTGTCTTTATCAGCGAGGTCTCTTCTGACTACCCTGTTTACATTCACTGTCCCCATCTCACACCCTGTGTCGCCATAGCCAGCAGTGGACCTGAAATTGCACCCACCCCGGATCTGTCTCTTTCTACTCTGAGGCAGGGAGACCAGGAAGCTAATAAGAAGTTGTCAAGCAAGTTTAAAAGTTTTAAAAGTTGAATCCGAAATTTCTGGTTAACAATTAAAAAACAAAACAAAACAAAACGATTTCTAACCTTAAATCCCAACTCCTGCTTTCCTAGAGTGATAGAGCACTGCTGGGAGCCAGAAACCTTGGGAACTAGGCCTGGATCTGTCACTAAGCAGCTCTGTGACCTGTGGCAAGCCAGTCATTAGGCTTGGTGAGCTTGGGAAGGGCAGGAGCTGGGCCCAGTGACCTATGAGTTTCACTCACCTCCAATCCTGCCAACTCTACTTCCAGAATCCACCCAGCGCTGTCAGTGATTCTCATCCCCCTGCCATCACCCTCTCTCCGTGCTGTTGTTCTCTCCTGTTTGGGCTACTGCCTCAGCTCCTTACTGATCTCCCTAGTTCACTTCCGTCCTTTATTCCACTTTTCACATAGCTGCCCAAGTAAAGTGTTTTTACAAATATAAATGCCCATTTCTCTCTTGAACCCTCCACTGGCTTCCTGTTGCACTTGGAACCTCCCCCGTGCTGCGCCCTCTGGCCTACAAGGCCCCTCACCATCTGGTTCTGTGCTTCCTCTCTCCCATCTGGTTCCAGCCATAGTTCCAGCCCCTCCAGTATGCCAAGCTCAGTCCTGCCTTGGCAATCCTTTGTTTTGCGTGCATGTTCTTCCTCCTTGTGTTCCCCTGGTGGATTCCCTCTTATATTTTAGGACTCGGTTTCAGTGTCATTTCCTAAGTGCAAACTTCCTTTCCTGACCACCTTATCTAAAGCCAGATCTCCCTTGTTATTTTAAAATTCAGCTCACTACTTACTTTCTGTTTGCATGGTAACATTGATCACAATGTAACATTATTTTCAGTCATGCAACACACAGTGGGATACCATGCCACTGTAAAAAAGATAGGAATCTATGTGTTGATATAGAATGATGTCTTAAGATAAACTGTTAAGTGGAAAAAAAAAAAAAAAACCCAAAGTGCAGTACAGAGTGTATAGCATACCACCATTTGTATAATAAGGGTGGGGGGAAAATACACTTACTTGTATATACATATGTTATCTCTGGATTGGTACAGAAGAAATTGGTAACATTGCTTGCCTCTATGGAGGGGACTAGGTGGCTAGGGGAGGAGTGGGGGGCTTTTCACTGTGCATCTTTTTGTATTTTGAATCACATAAAGTACCACCTATTAAAAATCAGTAAATATTTAAAAGTTGTGTACTTTCTCTGTTTCCTATCTCCTTAAAGAGAATATAAAAGTTATGAGAGTGTATACCATGACTTTCCTTGTTCACTTTTATATCCTCAGCACTTAAAACCATGTCTGGCACCTACTAGTACTCAGTAAGTATTTACAGAAATAATGGAAGAAA
Source organism: Panthera tigris (assembly GCF_018350195.1). Taxonomy (NCBI): domain Eukaryota; kingdom Metazoa; phylum Chordata; class Mammalia; order Carnivora; family Felidae; genus Panthera; species Panthera tigris. Next base: position 21,505,325 of record NC_056667.1, read on the forward strand.
GAATGAAGGTCTCTTCCAGCTCTAACACTGTGGTTCTAATCTTAGGGCTTCAAGAATGTAAGACATGGAAGGGTGCCTGGGTGGCTCAGTCGGTTAAGGGTCCGACTTCGGCTCAGGTCATTGTCTCACAGTCCGTGAGTTTGAGCCCCACGTTGGGCTCTGTGCAGAGCCTGCTTCAGATCCTCTGTATCCCCCTCTCTCTGCCCCTCCCCCCTTACTCTCTCAAATAAATAAACATTAAAAAAAAAAAAAAAAGAAAAAAAGAATATGAGACGTGGATCCCAGGACCTAGCCATTCAGAGGCACCAAGAGAGATACCAGAATGTTCTGTGGTGTGGTGTACTGTTTTTCTTTGTTGTGATCAATAAGCTAAAAAAAAAAAAAAAGTGTGTGGAGGAGTGTGTGGAGTGTGGAATGGAGTGTGTGGAGAACCTGCCTGGCACAGATATACTTCCCAAGTGAGAGCTCAGGTAGCCACAGGAGGGCCATGTCCTGTTTCGGTCATGCTCTAGTCATGGCCTCTGGGGATGGCAGCCTCAGGGACTGGCAAAGCAGCCCCTTTCCTGCCGCCTCAAAACATTCAGGATCACAGATTGTAGTAGCACGCTCCAGTTATGAGACTTCTGCACTAGATTCGGAACTCCCTGAGCTCAGGAACTGACTTTGTCTTGCTCACTAGTACACTCAGAGCCTGGCATAGAAAGAACAAAAGAGTGAATGAATGGAAGAATAAAAGCTGAAGGAGAGGGCACCAAGAACAAGGAGAGAAAGCCTGGAATCAGGAGCTATCATACCCCATCTAGCCAGGAGGTGGCGCTGGAGGAGTGTTTTCTGAGTTGTTGGCTGAGCCTGAGCTTTTCAGTCTGGAACACAGCCCTATTTTGACCAAGGAAGAGAGGGTAGTTGATTTTTGACAAATTTAAGTGCTCTGCTAGGCAGCAGGGATTGTGAAGAGGCACAACTGGAACAGGGAAATAGAAGCCCCACACAGAGATCAACACTGCGTAGGAAGACAAGTGCTGTTCTGACCCTTAGGACCCCCGAGAAAAACCTTTTAAATTTGTTTGAGGCATTTGGGGGAAGTTCACAGAGGAAGTGACATCCAAACTGGGCCTTCAAAATGAGGATTTACGCAGTTGGAGGGCATTCTAGGTGGAGGGAATAGACTCCTGGGAAATTGGGAGAATGGCGAATTGACAAGGATTGCTGGGTTTTCCCCATTTGTTGGGAGATAAAAGGGTAAAGAAAAAGTTCTGCTCTGAGAGTTTACTTTTTTCTTTTAAGTCAACTCTATGCCCACCATGGAGCTCAAAATCATGACCCCGAGATCAAGAGTCACACACTCTACCAATTGAGCCAGTCAGGTGCCCCAAGAGTTTACATTTTTGATTAAATAACAAAAGACTTATAGATTGATTAATGCATACAGTAAGGGCTCAAGAAATAGTCAATGGATTGAGATTTACATATCAGGTAAATAGTAGAGGCTGGATAAACGTGTTGTTGAGGGAATGAATCATGGAACTTCAGGTGGTTTCTTTGCTAAATCACATGTCCTTACTGATGTTTTAAGAGCAGGTTTTCCAAGAATCTTTCCTTCTGTGTCCAAAGCTCTTCACAGGCAGCTTTTCTTTCCACCAAAGACAAGAAATCCTGACCCCAAGGGGGAGTCCGGGTTCCAATAACCTGGCATCCAGAGCCTTATAGAGGATTTTCAAGTCCTGTGCCTAGAACACAGTCTCCTTCCTTAGGACTAGATAGCAGTAATCATTAGTTATATTTTATAGCTGATGTTATCCATCGCTTCCATATTGCTAAATCCACTGGAAACACTTCAGTCTGCATCTTTCTCCAAACCTTCTTCCCACCTGTGTGACCCTTGTGCTCTCCAGTTTACCACCTGTGTCTCTCTTCTTGGTTTCATCTGCCAGCTTCTCCAGTTCCTCTCTGTAGCCATTAAAGTTTGAGTTCTGGGCCCTAGCTTCCTCTGCTTTATTCTCTTCCTGGGCTAATTCTTCCTGAGGTTTCAATTACTATTCAGATGTCAACAGTCCTCAGAGCTCTCTCCGGAGCTCTCTCTCTGAGCACCAGCCCACACATCTAACAGCCAGCCCACTTGACTTTTTCACTTGGGTGTTTCTTAGGCATCTGAATCTCAACATGTATAAAAACTCCTCATCTTCCCCACCTGCTCCCCCTCCAGGGTCCCTATCATGGTGCATGGTCGCATCACACAGCTGTCACTGCAGCCAGAAGCCTGTGTGAGTCATCCTTGACTCAAATCCTGATCGTCCCACCCCCTTGATAACTCCTGAGTCCTTCTACTGCTCTCCATCCCCACCACTGCCATTATCTCGAGCTGCCCCCTCTGGGGGCCATTCTCTTCTCAGTAGCCAAGGTGAGTTTTTAGAAATTCAAATAAGATCATGGCTCAAAATTCTTCAAATACTCTCCCATTTCCCTTATATAAAATCCAAGCCCTTTAACCATGACCTTCAAGACCTTGTATGATCTGGACCACCTCTCAGCCTCCATCTCCTGCTGCTCCGTTCTCAGCTCCAGCCAGTTTGAATTTCATTCATTCATTCATTCATTCATTCATCCATCCATCCACCCACCCATCCATTCATTAATTCATTCCGGTAACCAGGAATTTATAGTGCCTAATTTATGCCAATAGTGTGTGAACCATTGTGAACAAGGAGAAAGACTTCATTCCCATGAAGTATATGGTGTTTTCTCTTCCTGCTTCAGGCTCTTCTCACATGTGGCTCCCTCTGCCTGAACTCTCTTCTCCAACATACATACTTTACTGCCTTAGCCTCTAGCTCCAGTTCATCATTCAGACCAAAATTAAATGTCATTTCCTCTCTGAAGCTTTCCTTAACTCAGGCTTAGTTAGGAACGCCTATTGTGGATTGCCACAGTCCTGAACTTGCCCTTCATTACTCATGTCTGTTTCCCCTTCGGGACCAGAGGCCCCAAGAGACTGAAAACCAGGCCTTCCGTGTTCACCAGTACCTGGAACTATGCTGGGCTCTTATCATGAACTCAGTACATAAGGCTTGAATGAAAGCACATGTCCTTTTCATTTGGATCTGCTTTTTTCTTTTCTTTTCTTTCCTTTTCTTTTCTTTTCTTTTCTTTTCAAGTTTATTTATTTATTTTTGAGAGAGGGAGAGGGAGAGAGATGGGCAGGGGATGGGCAGAGAGAGAGGGAGAGAGAGGATCCCAAGCAGGCTCTGCACTGACAGCGCAGAGCCTGACACGGGGCTCGAACTCATGAACTATGAGATCATGACTTGAGCCATGAAATCAAGAGTCGGACACTTAACGAACTGAGCTACCCAGGCGCCCCTTCATTTGGATCTGCTTTTTAAAAATATTTGAGGATAGGGCACCTGGGTGGGTCAGTCAGTTAAGCATCCAACTTTGGCTCAGGTTATGATCTCACGGTTCTTGAGTTTGAGCCCCGCGTTGGGCTCTCTGCTGTCAGCACAGAACCTGCTTCAGATCCTCTGCCTTCCTTTCTCTCTGCCCTTCCTCCTCTCTCTCTCAAAAATAAATAAACATTGAAAACTTTTTTTTCCATATTTGAGTATATCTTAAATGTTGCCATAGACACAGTCACCCTAGTCAGCCTTGCACAGTCAAGTCAGCCAGTCAGTTCTGAATGCTGTGCTTTAAAGGAGACTTTGATCCTGACATCTCCCTGAGTCAAGAAAACAAATACCCAGCCCACACAGAGATGTGCTGCTAAGGCCCTTTCATTCAGTTAGCTTGTCCCACAGAAAGGAGGCTCATGAATGTCAAAGAGCACAGGCCTACCCTGAGAGGGATTCTGGTCTTCAGCCATGGCTACTTGCTTATATGAACAGGTCATTCAACCTTTCTGACCCTCAGCCTTCCTACCTGTGAAGATGGGCATAATAATATGCACATTGCAGGGCTGATGGGAGGGGTTCACAAGCTGTCACAAAGGACAGGCAGACCATTCATGTTAGCTTTTTTCCCAACCACAAGGCAGTGTGGGTTAGTGGTTAGCAGTCTAGGTACTGGGTCAGAGACAGCAGGGTCTGAGCTTGGCTCTGTCACTTCTTAGGAAGTTGGCCATGGGGGAAGTATTATAACATCTTAGTCTCAGTTTCCTCATGTAGAAAATGGGGACAAAGTCATACCTGCATCTGGGGGTATGGTGGGCACTTATATGAAGTTAATGTGTATGAAGGACTCAGCCCAGAGCCTGGCACATGGTAAGTACCCAATACATGTGCACAGCATCATGACAGAGATTGTAAGGGGGACAGAGAAATGGTGTCCACAGTTCTGATCTTCACTGGTGAAATCATCTGGGGACTGTTTATCATCTAATTTGCAGGGGCTTCTGAAGGGACTGCCATCTGACACAGACCCCACTCCCAGGTCTAGTAGAAGAGAGAAAACATGTCTATAAGTGAGGAAGATTTCATGTGCAAGGTGATAAATTTTATTAAAAAAAAAGCCAGGAGACTAAAACACTTATTGAATGAAAAAAGCTAGAAGTAAGAGCATATATTACATGATTCCATTAAAGAAAAAAAATTTTTAATGCTTATCTTTGAGAGAGAGAGCGTGAGCAGGGGAGGGGCAGAGAGAGAGAGAGAGAGAGAGAGAGAAAGAGGGAGGGAGACACAGAATCTGAAACAGGCTCCAGGCTCTGAGCTGCCAGCACAGAGCCTGATGCGGGGCTCGAACTCAGGAACAGTGAGATCCTGACCTGAGCCAAAGTTGAGCACTCAACTGACTGAGCCACACAGGTGCTCCTACGTGATTCCATTTTTATGAAGTTCTAGAACTGGCAAAACAATCTATGGTGATAGAGGTCAGAGGTTCATATTAGGGTACTGGCTGGGAGAAAGCATGAAGGAACCTTCTGGAAATGTTCTGTGTCTTCATCTGAGTAGTGGAATCCTGGGCATATGCAAAATATGTGAAAATTTAACCAAAGGTCCACTTAAGATTTGTGCACTTTACTGTATGTAAATGATATTTGGAAGAAAATTGTGTCAGAGGAGTTTAGAAAAGGGAGTGATTTCTTCTAGCGTAAGTGGACAGTGAAGGCCGCATGGCCTGGAGAGGAACTGCAGGGGGGAAATAGCCACTTTCTCTCTCTTGGTGGCTCAGTAACAGGGGATCTAAACAAAGCACTTAAACTTACCTTAATGGAGTCAGGAATCATCAGTAAGTGGTTTTGGAGATTATTTGCTATCTGTTTACAATGCAAAAAAAAAAAAAGTTTAGGATTATATAATTGCAAAAGTCATATTCAGGGAGGTAATTATCAAGTGTAACATGAGTGTTCTATTTTGGGCTTCATCGCTAGCTCTTCTGGCCCTTCATTCCCTTTGGCTAATGTGATTGCTAGTTGTTTTGCTGGTTCTCTTCTGTCAGAGGCAGCGGGATGATGGGAGGCCATGGATGGGGAATAGAGAGTGGAATGATAAATCACATTTCTGCTGGGCTTCACTCTTCACAAAGCACCTGTGCACACAGCATCTCACTCGATAGCAATCTAGGAGGGAGGCAGGGGTATCAGTCATGGTTATTGATTGCAAGCAACAGAAACCAATTCTGAATAGCTTAAGCAGAGAAGGAGTTTATTAGAAGGTTATCAAATGGCTCACAGAAACAAAAGAAAAACTGGAGAATGAGGGTCAGAGAACAGGCAGGAATCAGGGAGGGCCTACTCAAACCTGTGTATTTTAGGGTGTTTGTTTCAGCAGCCTAGCTAATACAGTTACATTTGGAAATGATCAAGACAGGTTTTCCAGGGGTGCCTGGCTGGCTTAGCTAGAAGAGCATGCAACTCTTGATCTCAGCGTTGTGAGTTTGAGTCCTGTGTTGCGTGCAGAGACTATTAAACAAAACAAAACAAACCAAACGCACAAAAAAACCCTGGGGCACCCGGGTGGCTTTGTCGGTTGAGTGTCAGACTTTGGCTCAGGCCATGATCTTGTGGTTCGTGAGTTCAAGCTCTGCATCAGGATCACTGCTGTCAGGGCAGAGTATGCTTTGGATCCTCTGTCCCCCTTTCTCTCTGCCCCCCCCTTCTCTCTCTCTCAAAAATAAAGAAAATATTTAACAACAACAACAAATAAAAAACCTTAAAAAAAGACCTCCATTAGAAAAGAAAAGGCAGATTTTCCAGGAGGCAGTGGCACGGACAGGGATGATGAAAGGTAATTTGACCAGCAGAGAAAGGAGATTCCAGGTGGGAATCACTGCACGCCCAAGGTAGGGAGGTAGGAGAGGATGGTGAGGAGGAGCTTGGGGTACACAACTCATGCAAGGGAACAGGGAGAGGAAAAGCTGGGAGGGGAGGTTGAGGTATTGTGGAGAGCTTTGCATGCCTGGGTGATGAGTTTGTACTTAGACTGGTGGGCGAAAGGACCCACTGGAGGTTTTTGAGCAAGGGAATGAGATTTTCTATTCGTAATTTAGGAAGAATAACCTGGTACCCAGCAGAGGACCGTGTGGAGCAGGAAGCTGGGACCAAAGCCAGCTAACAGTAAGCACCAGTGTCAACTGCTCCTGAGAGACTGAGGAGGAGGACCAAGAAAGGGCTCTGGGCCTGGGTCACTGGGAAGCAGGAAGAAAGCAGTTTCAGGAGTGTGCTGGGGCCAGGCTGGTTTGCAGAGAGCCAAGGACTCAGTGGGTGCCGAGGATGTGGAGTTTCAGGAGGATGAGAACAAAGGGCTCCAGTTCAAGCTCTCTACCTCCTGCCCTGGCCTGTTACTGCCCTTGGCCGCTTCTGGACTTCCCATTCCCTTCCTCAGTTACCCCCTGCCTAAGAGCTGAGCTTTCTCTCTGGAACTCTCTCCTCCCGTCTGTTCCCTCAGTCGGACATAGAATCTTAGCATCGGAGGAGACCTTAGATGGGAAAGCAGAGGCTTGTGGGAAAGGAAGGGACTTGCCAAGGACACAGCCAGGAGGAGGCAGAGCCAATAGCAAAAGTCCGTCTCGTCTGCCCCACCCAGGGCCCTTCTCTCCAACCTGGCGTAGACATGTCTCTTCTGAGAAGCCCTTTCACTGGTTTATTTTGTAGTCCCGTGGTTTGCATGCATTCCGTTGTAGCGCATATTTCACAGGTGATTTAGAATTCCTCGTTTGGTGTCTTCCAATGAGAGCAATAGCTCATTGTCCTTGGCATCTCTTCCAGAACCTAGTCCAGGGCTCTGCATGAGGCTGCGTCATGTAGGTCAGGAGTCCAGGGTTATCCACCTGGCTCTGCCTCTCAGCCTGGGGAGGGTGCTGAGTGTAGTCCCAGCCCCAGGGGCAAGGCTGGCATGAAAGCACGAAGACGAAGAACGACCCAGACAGAAGGTGTTGAGCCAGCCTTCTGCTGCTTGGAAGTCCCCCTAGGGATCCCTCCACCTCTGAGGAGAGTTTGAGCACTGCCCCTGGGCTATACAAGCCTGGGTTGAACATGAGTTTCTCTGGAGCAGGCTTATGGTCCAGGACACGTGTTAGGTTAATTCTTCAGTTGTGATTCCCAGACATGTGAGTAGTGTAAAGTCGAACTCCAAACCTGAGCTTGGATTGTAAATTCCCCAGGAAATATCCACCCTCACACTCCCACTCAGGCTTCTCCATGTAAATTTTTTTGTTTCCCTGTGCCAGAGGAGAGTTTCCTTCATCTTTTTCACTGACGGCACAGTCCTTTGAGGGTCCTGGTTCACATGAGGGTTTCAGTTCTATCACTTTACCCTATACCGCTAGAACCCGGACTCACCTGCCCCTCTGCCATCTCCTGACTCATCTCCCCACCCTGGAAATCTTCCCCTGCCTTTCTTTTCTTTTCTTTTCTTTTTTTTTTCTCTTCTTTTCTTTTTCCTTTTCCTTCCTTCCTTCCTTCCTTCCTTCCTTCCTTCCTTCCTTCCTTCCTTCCTTCCTTCCTTTCTTTTCTTTCTATAATCTCTGCCCAATGTGGAGCTTGAGCTCATGACCCTGATATCAAGAGTCATATACTCTACAGACTAAACCATCCAGCCCCCCTCCGCCCCCAGCCTCTCATGCTATTCTTTACCCTCATACTAGATGAATCTTAGTAAAGTGTAGCTCTGATAATGCTCAGGAACTTTCAATGGCTCCCCATGGATTAAAAAAGTAACGTTTCATGCCTCGACAACAGAGCTTCAATACAACTTTGCAGTCTCCTCATTGGCCACTCTTAGCAGCAAAGCTACCAGGTAGGTAGGCAGTAACTCGGGGCGGGGGGGGGGGGTACCTGGGAGAAGTGCATGCCACCTGCTGGGCACCTGGGGCCACTTGCTGCGCAAAATGATATCCCCCCCCCTCCCCGCCCATCATTCACATTCTTCTCAGACTTCATTTGCCCATTTTATTCATAACATAGCAGGGAAGAGGAAAAATGCTATTTTAAAAAGCTGCCTGGAATGGTAAATTTTATGTTATGTATATTTAACTACGAAAAAAAAGTGTTGCCTGACAGCATTTTCTATACTAAGCCAGACTTCATCTTGGTGAAAGACTGCCTTTTTTGGGACAACATACCTACTTGGCCTTTCAGTTACACAAAGCAAGTTTTGGAATGAATGTGCAGGGAGAAGTGAAGCTGAGACCAAAAGAAATAACTGAACACGGTGCACCAGGAGATAAAGAGTGGGAAGGTTGTTAGGTTGTCGCTTCTGTTTGGTTATAAATGCTGTCCTTTTTTTCTTCCTTGGAGGACCCAGGAAATGAGTTTGGACACTGAGAAGAAAGGGCAGGGACAGAGGACTTTGATCTGAGCTGAGAAGTCCCCACTAACGTGCAGGGAGTGGGGGTGGGGAGGGAGGCGGAGGGACCTTAAGATGTCTTTTTTCTTTTAATTATTATTAAGTAGGCTCTATGCCCAACGTGGGACTTGAACTCATGACCCCAACATCAAACAATGTGTGTTTTACCACCTGAGCCAGCCAGGTGCCTCTCTCCAAATGCCATTTGCAACCAAATTTTACCTGAACTGTAATTTGAGGAGGAGGCTGGTCCTGTGGAGGCAGGTGAGGAGGAATCTTATGTAACTTGGGCTGTGGAAAAGAAAGGAAATGCTGCCAGGGTCAGGCAGAAGGGAAGTAGAAGGTAGGCTTGGCTTCCTCTGAGGCCTGTGGCTCCCTCTGACATCAAGGTCTGTGGGCCACAAAGTGCTGGGGGCTTCAGGAGGGTGCTGGAGATCTCTAGAACCCAGGCCTGACTATGGAACTGGGAGGAAAAGTAATGGAAACAAAATCCCGCCTCAAAACTTGTCTGGCCTTGAGGGCTAGTGGGAGGCAGGTGTGCCTGACCGTCAAATGGCCGGGAATTAGCTGTCCCGGGAGAAGAGCAGGACAGGTTCCTCTCATTGTCACTGTGGAAAGGGAGGAGAGAGAGAGAGAGAGAGACGGGCAGTTTGCAAGTCTCTCTGGGAGCTCTCTTCACTTTCATAGAAAGAAGCCTGACTGAGTGGGATGGGTCATGTTTCCAAATGCAACGGAGGAAGGAGACCCAGCTTCTCCCTGTGTTCCCTCCTGGTGTGGAGAGACCTGATGTCTCGGCCACTTGGGCAGGGTTGGCAGCAGGAGGACATTTATTAATTTGTACAAAAATAAGGATAGATTTGGATATTTTCTGCTTATTGTAAAAGGTTTAGGGTGTTGCACATATATAACAAAATCCTGTCATTCCATCATCCAGACATAGACCCTGTTAGCATTTGGTGTCAAGTTTTCCACACTTTGTTTTCTTTTATGCATGTTTTCTTATGCATTCATGACCCAGAAGACAGCTGGGCTCTTAAGATTGAGATAAGATGGGGGGGCACCTGGGTGGCTCAATCTGTTAAGCGTTTGACTTTGGGTCAGGTCATGATCTCGCGGTTTGTGGGTTTGAGCCCCACGTCAGGCTCTGAGCAGCCTGGAGCCTGCTTGGGATTCTGTGTCTCCCTCTCTCTCTCTGCCCCTCCCCCTACTCGTTCTCCGTCTGTCTCTGTCTCTCAAAAATAAATATTCAAGGGGCGCCTGGGTGGCTCAGTCGGTTAAGCGGCCGACTTCGGCTCAGGTCATGATCTCGCGGTCTGTGAGTTCGAACCCCGCGTCGGGCTCTGTGCTGACAGCTCAGAGCCTGGAGCCTGTTTCAGATTCTGTGTCTCCCTCTCTCTGACCCTCCCCCGTTCATGCTCTGTCTTTCTCTGTCTCAAAAATAAATAAACGTTAAAAAAAATTTTTTAAAAAGTGGATACTAAAAAATAAATAAATATTAAAAAATTTTATTAAAAAAATTTAAATATTCAAAAAATTTTTAAAGACTGAGGTTAAAAAAAAAGGAATGAGATAAAATGGGCTTGAACTCTTTATTCTGTACCCAGTGGAAATTCCACTCTCTTTTCAAAACAGCTTTTTGAGCATAATTGGGTGCGTCACCTGTGGCTCCTATTTATTAACTGCCAAATTTTTTTCTTTTTTCTCTCTCTCTCTTTTTTTTAGAATTCTAAAACTCTTTTTTTTTCCAGTTGTGTGCCTTCTTTTTAAAAATTTTTATTTATTTTTTTATTTGCATCTAAGTTACCATATGGTGCAACAATGATTTCAGGAGTAGATTCCTTAATGCCCCTTACCCATTTAGCCCATCCCCCCCTCCCACAACCCCTCCAGGAACCCTCTGTTTGTTCTCCACATTTTTTTTATTTATTATTTTAACATTTGTTTATTTTTGAGACAGAGAGAGACGGAGCATGAGCAGGGGAGGGTCAGAGAGAGAGGGAAACACAGAATCCGAAACAGGCTCCAGGCTCTGAGCTGTCAGCCCAGAGCCCGACGCGGGGCTCAAACTCGCGGACCACGAGATCGTGACCTGAGCTGAAGTCGGACGCCCAACTGACTGAGCCACCCAGGCACCCCTGTTTGTTCTCCATATTTAAGAATCTCTTATGTTTTGTCCTCCTCCCTGTTTTTATATTATTTTTGCTTCCCATCCCTTATGTTCATCTGTTTTGTATCTTAAAGTCCTCATACGAGTGAAGTCATATGATATTTGTCTTTCTGTGACCGACTAATTTCATTTAGCATAATACCCTCTAGTTCCATCCACGTAGTTGTGAATGGCAAGATTTCATTCTTTTTGATTGCCGACTAATACTCCATTGTGTATATATACATCTTCTTTATCCATTCATCTGTTGATGGACATTTGGGCTCTTTCCATACTTTGGCTATTGTTCATAGTGCTGCTATAAACTTTGGGGTGCATGTGTCCCTTCGGAACAGCACACCTGTCTCCCTTGGATAAATACCTAGTAGTGCAATTGCTGGGTTTAGGGTAGTTCTATTTTTAATTTTTCGAGGAACCTCCATACTGTTTTCCAGAGTGGTTGCACCAGCTTGCATTCCCACCAACAATGCAAAAGAGATCCTCTTTCTCCACATCCTCGCCAACATCTGTTGTTGCCTGAGCTGTTAATGTTAGCCATTCTGACAGGTATAAGGTGGTATCTCATTGTGGTTTTGTTTTATGTTTCCCTGATGATGAGTGATGTTGAGCATTTTTTCATGTGTCAGTTGGCCATCTGGATGTCTTCTTTGGAGAAATGTCTATTCATGTCTTTTGCCCATTTCTTCATTGGATTATTTGTTTTTTGGGTGTTGAGCTTGATAAGTTTTTTATAGACTTTGAATGCTGATCCTTTATCTGATATGTTGTTTGCAAATATCTTTTCCCATTCTGTCGGTTGCCTTTTAGTTTTGCTGATTGTTTCCTTCACTGTGCAGAAGCTTGCTATTTTGAGAAGGTCCCAATAATTCATTTTTGCTTTTGTTTCCCTTGCTTCTGGAGACGTGTTGAGTAAGAAGTTGCTGTGGCCAAGGTCAAAGAGGTTTTTGCGTGCTTTCTCCTCGAGGATTCTGATGGACTCCTCTCTTACATTTAGGTCTTTCATCCATTTTGAGTTTATTTTTGTGTATGGTGTAAGAAAGTGGTCCAGGTTCATTTTTCTGCATGTTGCTGTCCAGTTTTCCCAGCACCACTTGCTGAAGAGACTGTCTTTATTCCATTGGATATTCTTTCCCGCTTTGTCAAAGATTAGTTGGCTATATGTTTGTGGGCCTATTTCCAGGTTCTCTATTCTGTTCCATTGATCTGAGCATCTGTTCTTGCGCCAGTACCATAATGTCTTGATGATTACAGCTTTGTAAAACAGCTTGAAGTCCGTGAATTTTTTCCATTTTATTTATTTTAGACAGAGAAAGAGAGAGAGAGCATGAGTGGGGGGGGGCAGAGGGAAAGAGAGAGAGAGAGAGAGAGAGAGAGAGAGAGAGAGAGAGAATCTTAAGGAGGCACCATGCTCAGCATGGAGCCTGACTTGGGGCTCCATCCCATGACCCTGGGATCATGACCTGAGCCGAAATCAAGAGGGGGATGCTCAACCAACTGAGCCACTGCAGCACCCCTAACCACTCAATTCTTTGTCTCTGCATCCTTTTGGCTGTCCTGGTGTCTAACTTCTAGGACAACAAGGTCTGATAGTAGCTGAGACCAGGAATTTTAGCACCTTTCTTCCATTTCCAGGAGAATTCCCATTCACAAGAAGCCACATAAGTATTGCAAACCTTCTTAAGGTCAGAGGGACAAAGAGTGAGGTTACACTGCAGAAATACACACCATTTAAAATTGACGTTGACTTGGGGCACCTGGCTGGCTTGCTGGGTAGAGCGGGAGACTTTTGATCTTGGGGTTGTGAGTTTGAGCCCCATGTTGGGTGTAGAGATTACTTTAATAAATAAAACTTTAAATAAAGAGAAATAAATAAAACTGAGGTTGACCTGCTGTTGGGAAAAGCCCTTGGGCCCTCTGACAGGGCCTGCCCTGCTGCCCTCCTTCCCTTCCTCTCCTCCTTGCAGGTCCTGCCCGAGAGCATACTGTTTCTAGTGCACCTTTTAAGCTGATCTGACTGAGAGCTAATGCTCTTGGGTGCATAGCGCTTCTCCCTTCAAGTGGTTTATCAAAGTGTTATCCTAAAGAGAGACAATTCTTTCTCTAAGGAGCCTGCTGCCATCTGCTAAGGCGATAATTCCTTCCATCCTGCTAGACATGTCTTTTTTTTTTTTTTTAAACAAAAATGAGCTCATTCTAAACATTCTCTATGACAACAGAGCTGATCTTCTTTTCTCCATTTTACAAAAGAGGAGCTGAAATGAAGCCTCGGCCTTTGCCAAAGATCTGCCCAGCTCTTTACCTGTCTAGGTCTCCCAGCCAGTCAGATCTGTTCCCTGGGTTCTATCTACACACTTGCAAACAGCTCGAAATAGCATGCTTCATGTTTCTTATTTATTGTTTACTCCTCCCACTAGAATGTAAACTCAGTGAGGTCACAGACTGGATCTGTTTTGCTCACTGCTCCCTTTTTGGAATTAATCACTTAGTAAACTGTATTATTCAGGGTTCTCCAAAGACACAGAGGCATGAAGAGGTGTGTAGAAATATATATAGAGAGAAAGACTTATTTTAAGGAATTAGCTCATGAGATTATGGAGGTTGGCAAGTCCAGGGTCTGTAGGGTAGGCTGGCAGGCTAGACACACAGGGAAGACTTGATGTTGCAGTTCAAGTCTGAAGGTTGTCACCCTGGAGAATTCCCTCTTGCTCGGGGGAGGTCAAGTCTTTTGTTCTATTCGAGTCTTTAACTGATTGGATGAGGCCCACCTCCCTTATGGAGGGCAATCTGCTTTACCCAAAGTCCAACAATTGAAATATTAACTCATCCAAAATGCCCTCACAGAAACATCCTGAATAATGTTTGGCCAAATAACTTTGCAGTGTGGCCCAGTCAAGCTGACACATAAAATTAACCATCACAAAGGCACATGTTAACTATTTTGTTGAATGAGTGGCTGAATAAATAGATGAATGAATGAGCTTTAGGAGGGTGAGAGTCCTGCCTGGGTCACACAGCTGGCAAAAAGTAGGTGCAAGTCTTCTTTTTTTGCTTTTTTATATTTGTTTGTTTGTTTGTTTGTTTGGAGAGAGAGAGGGAGAGAGAGAGAGAATGCACAAAAGCAAGGGAAGGGACAGAGAGAAGGAGAGACAGAATCCCAGGCAGGCTCCATACCATCGGCACAGAGCCTGATGTGGGATTTAAACACAGAGACTGTGAGATCATGACCTAAGCTGAGATCAAGAGTCGGACACTTAACAACTGCACCACCCAGGTGCCCCTAGTAGGTGCAGGTCTTCTGAACTTGAGGCAGGCAGCTGTTCTCACCACCCCACCACACGGCTTTTCTGAACAGTGACCAGAATCGGACTTGTATGGTTCCTACTTTCTCCTGCAAGCTCTTGACATTCCACAAAGGTTTATGCTCACATCTCACATCATTACAAAACACTCCTGTTTAGAATTATTACAAAGTAGGCCTTTTGATACAAATTTTCACCTGTGTTACCTGAAGCAACTAAAAAATTATTTTACTAAAGGGAGAGCCTTTCCTAAAATCTCCTGCCACATGAATCAGCAATGAGCTAGGCACTGTGGTGCAAAGATCTGGCCCTAACTCACTAACCTGCCCAGTACATTGTTGCCCACTTTCCTTTGTGCTCTTTACCTTCCAGCCAAACTAAGCTACTTCCTGCTCCCTGTGCAGACCCTGCAATTAATTTCCCTCTTCCTGTTTCATCTGGTACTGTTACCACACCTGGAATGCACCTCCCCCTATATTTCATCCATTTATTTATTTATTCAATACATATTTTGTAAGCACCTAAGGGGGTCAGGTACTATCTTTGCACTGGGCATACAGTGATGAACGAGAGAGATAAGGTGCTGGCCCTTCCAGAACTCACATTCTAGTACTGGGAAAACAGACACAACTCAAGCTGTACAAGATGATTCCAGGTGGTGATTAGCACTGGGAAGAAAGCCAGGAAGTAATAACAGGTTGCAACAAGCTGAAAGATAGTGCTAGGGTGGGGGAGAGATGAACTCAAAGCTGGTGTTTGAGGAGACCCCCCAGCCACCTGCGGACTGGGGGAAGAACGTTTTAGGTAGAGGGGACAGCAAGTGCCAAGGTGTAGGGCAGAGCAGGCTTGATTTGTTAGACGAACAGAGGAAAAAACTCCTCTGCATACTGTATGCATACTGCATACTGCATACTGTATCCAGTATGCAAACTGTACTGCATACATCTCCTGCATACATGTCAGACATGTGCTAGGTTTTGTGCACGTAAAGATGCATAGGGCACGGTCCTTTGTCCTAAAAAGTTCATTATTTTGGCGGGGAGGCAGAAATTATAGCTGACACCTTTTGCTGTATGTACCTGAACCATGAATCAATGACCCTCCCCTCTACTTTCCCCGGGGACTCTTTTACCTTCCAGGGCTGCTGACCCCTGGCAGCCATGTTTGTGGTGTGTGAGCCCATCCTGCCGCCACGGCTGATTGGACCAGGGGGATCACTTGGCTTCAACAGGACCAGTCAGGTTTCCCTCTCTCAGGACCGCTGAATGGGTCCTGGCACTAGAACATTCATTAACTCTGTAGAACTGCCCCCTGGCAGCTGTTGTTAGGCTGACCAACCGTGCCGATTTTTACACGACTGAGAGGTTTCTATGGTAAAACTAGGAGAGTCGCAGGCAAGCCCGGAAAGTTGGTCACCCTGTCTGCTCTGTACCAGGCTGAGTGTTAAACCTGAGAATTTAGGAGCTGGGGGAGGTGGTCAGAACTGTCACTGTGGCTGCAGCAGCAGAGGAGGGCCATGTGCAGACAGAGAATGGAGAAGCACAGAGTGCTGGATCGCAGGGTCTTCCCAGAAGTAATCTACATCCCAGACACCCCTGTTGCCTTAAAATGAATCTCCTTTGGGGCGTCTGGGTGGCTCAGTCGGTTAAGCCCCGACTTCGGCTCGGGTCGTGATCTCACGGTGTGTGGGTTCCAACCCCCATAGGACTCTGTGCTGACAGTGCAGAACCTGCTTGGGATTCCTTCTCTCTCCTCTCTCTGACCCTCCCCTGCTCACGTGCACGCTCCCTGTCTCTCTCAAAAGAAATAAACATTAAAAGAATAAAGATTTAAAAAAACGGATCTCTGTTGGATTAAGTTACCTGCAGTGGGTTTCTGACGGTCTCTGTCAACTCCCAGCAACTTCCTCTGACCCTCTCTCGTAGCACTTACACCCGTCCCCTCTATGTCACATGCCACCTTCTAGGCTGTAAAAATTCAAGTATGATTCATCTTTGTGCTTCTCCCCAAACATAGTATCTACCCTGTCTTTTGTATAGAAAGTGCTCGGTTCAATTATTATGTGCAAGTAAGGGGTTCCACACAGCCAGGGGAGTGCGGATATTCTTATTGGGTACTGATCATCTCTTGCATTTGTGTGATGCTGCAGTTTACAGAGCATTTTCAAGTTCATTATCTGATGGGCATCCAACTCTTCAAAATTTGGATATTAGTAATAATGATAGCAGCTTCTATTTATTTTAAGTACATTCTATGTGCTAGGTGACCAAAAAAATACCTTGAGGCTCAGAGAGAGTAAGTGATTTGCCCAGGATCCCCAAATTTATGTGTCACATATCTGACCACAGAGCCTTGTTTTCAGGCTGCAAACCCATGTTCTGTCTGCCCAGCCAGGATACCAGGGGCAGAGTGCAGACTGTTCATCCCTCTCCCAGACCCTCTGGGGTCTGATTCATGCCCTCTGGGCTGGTCCTGCTGACCCCCTTGGGCACCACAGGCTTCAGGTCACTCAGTTTACCAGTCTGGCCGAATCAGGCAAATTTGGCTCTTAGGAGCCTCTGTGGTTGCCATGGCACCTTCCCCAGGCTCCTCTCAGTGTAAACCTGGGGGCGAGCTGTTTTGAAGCAAATGGGGAAAACAGAGAAATTTTCTCACTAATGTGGGCAACTGGCAGTCTGCCTCTCCTCAAAATTTCCTTCAGTGCCTCACAGGTGGGTCTTGGGCCCATCGAGTCCAATTGCTTCATTTCACAGGTGAGGAAACCAAGGCCAGTGTGCTTAGAGTTCCACAGAGAGATTTTGTACCTGGACCAGGAAGCTCTATGGACTGAGACCTGGGTTCCAATCCAGCCCCTGTATGACATTGAGTAAGCTCTTTAAAAAAAAAAAAAAAAAAAAAAAGTTTATTTTTGAGAGAAAGAGAGAGAGAATGGGGGAGGGGCAGAGAGAGAGGGAGACAGAATCTGAAGCAGACTCCTGGCTCTGAGCTGTAAGCACAGAGCCTGATGTGGGGCTCGAACTTGCAAACTTTGAGATCATGACCTGAGCCGAAGTCGGATGCCTAACTGAGCCATCCAGGCGCTCCCACGACGTTAAGCTTTTGAACTGCTCTGATCCCTGGATTCCTCACCTGTAAACTAGGGATCATGGCCATCTTCTCTTGAAAGAGTTATATGAATGATTAAGTCAAACCATGTACATAAAATTACAAAGTGCCTGGCATGTGAATGATGCAGTTGCCCAAGGTCACCTTGCCCAGTGTAGGAGAAGGGGCATTGTTACCAGATTCAGGAGACATGGGTTCTGATCTTGACTCTGACTTGCTGTGTGTAAATCCCTTTACTGCTTTGGACCTCAGCATCTTTATCTATAAACCAAAGGAGGGTTGGACTAAACGATGCCTAAGCTTTTTTTCCAGTTCTACAATTCTGTGCATCTGGTGACAGAATGCTAATCCCAGGGACCCTAAGCTGTCATTGCTTTACCACACCACCCTGTCTTGCTACCAGAATGGCCCTGGGGCCCAGCCAGAAGGCCAGCTCCCTGAGCCTGAGGGCCATTTTAGGAGAGAGAGATGCCTCTGAGGGTAGGAACTTACCATGAGGACTGGGGCTGTGGGCACTCATCTGGCTGCCCGGCACCCCTTTCTGGTTCAGGGTGTTGCCTAGGCTTTGTGGGGAGAGGCCGGGGAGGATGGGGATACTTTGGAAGAAAGAGACTGGGACTTCCCAGTAGTGAGTACCCATCTGACAAGGTCAGGTGAAAGCAGTTATTAATACCCTCAGCATCAGAACGTGCAGATGAGAGATGGGCAGCTTCCGTGCTCCAGAGGGTAATTATTGAGGATAAAGGAGGAGGAGGGAAGGCAGGGGGTGATTCCAGTGGAGGGAGTGGGAACTCCAAATGGAGGTAGGAGGGGGTTTGGGATAGGGAGAGAAGCTGAAGGGAAGGAGCAGAGAAGAAAAAGTAGAGAAAGGCAAGGTGAGAACTGATTTTTTGTCTAAGGAAAATGACAGCTTGATAGAAAAAATGGGAGACAGAGCATGTTCATTCTGCCATCATGTGCTTCCCTCAGGCAGCTCCCCCCCACTCCCCCCAGGAGGCAGGCAGCCGAGGCACTGTGCATGTTCTCCAAGTAGAAGTCTCCAGAAGGCCCTTCTCCCCACCGCGTCACACTCCATTGCCTGGGTTGCTGGAGCCCCATGCCTCAGAGGGAAGCCATCATGTGCTTCCCTCAGGCAGCTCCCCCCCACTCCCCCCAGGAGGCAGGCAGCCGAGGCACTGTGCATGTTCTCCAAGTAAAAGTCTCCAGAAGGCCCTTCTCCCCACCGCGTCACACTCCATTGCCTGGGTTGCTGGAGCCCCATGCCTCAGAGGCCCATTGCCTCCCCTCTGTAACACCGAGGCCTCTCTTCATGCAGCTCTAGTTGGCACTGGCCTGGGGAATTCAGCCTGTCTCATACTCTCCTCCCAGCCAGGGTCCCTTCCCTGCTGCTCACTCAAGTCCCTTCTACCCCTCGCCTCAGCACCCCCCATTCTAAAGAAACAAATCCTGCAATTTGACGCTTGCAAGTTAAGTCCAGGCAGGACCCAGCACACGATTCAGTACGTGCACCCGACAATGGCCATATCCCAGGGAGGGATCCATCTCAGTGTGGGATCACTTTGCCTCACATTGAGAAAGGAAGGTTGATATAAACATGGTTATTGTAATACTATACTAGCCAAGATAGGAAATTATCAAATGTTTCCAGTGTGTCAGGCATGGTAACCAGCTCCATATTTGCATTCCCCCATTTATCTCCTTTATAATCCTATAAAATATGTGTTATGATCATTTCCTCTTTTTTTTTTTAATTTATTTTGAGAGAGAGAGAATGAGTGGGGGAGGAACATAGAGAGAGGGAGAGAGAGAAAATCCCAAGCAGGTTCTGTCCATGCTGTCAGTGCAGAGCCCAAAGGAGGGCTCAAACCCATGAACTGTGAGATCATGATGTAAGCCAAAACCAAAAGTTCGATGCTTAACCCACAGAGCCACCCAGACACCTCTATCATTTCCTCTTAATAGAGGAGAAAATGGAGGCTTGGTAAAGTTGGTAACTTTACCCAAAGTCACATAACTAGCGTGTGGCAGACCCAGTGTTCAAACCCAGAGTTCATACTCTTTTTTTTTTTTTTTTCAAGTAGGCTCCCCACTCAGCATGGAGCCCAACACAGGGCTTGAACTCATGACGCTGAGATCAAGACCTGAGCTGAGATCAAGAGTTGGACACTCAACTGACTGAGCCACCCCAACTGACTGAGCCACCCCAAAATCCATACTATTTTTTTTAATGTTTATTTATTTTTGAGAGACAGACAGACACAGCGTGAGTGTGGGACGAGCAGAGAGAGAGGGAGACACAGAATCTGAAGCAGACTCCAGGCTCTGAGCTGTCAGCACAGAGCCCGACGCAGGGCTCAAACTCACCGTGAGATCTCATGACCTGAGTTGAAGTTGGACGCCTAACTGACTGAGCCACCCAGGTGCCCCTACACAAGATTTCTTGATGCAGGCAGTCCAGAGCTGGTGTACTTAGAGCTCAACAACATCACAGAAAACCCAGGCTTGTCCTGTCTTCCCACTGCCAACCTTGCCATATTGGCTTTTCATTGTCACGTTTATTGCTTCATGATTGCAGGATGGCTGCTATAGCTCCAGGCATCATATCAGCATCCCAAGGGTTTGGACAAACAGTTTTCTTCTGACAGGACTTTGCTTTTTATCCTAGATACGGAAAGCCCATCAGCAGATTTGTTTTTACATCTCGTTGGTTACATATCCACCCCTAGGATGTAGGATGATACAGGAAAGTATGTATTATGGTGGCTCCTGCTTCACAAACCATCCCCAAATATAGTGGCTTGAAACCACAACCATTTATTACCCATCAGCTGTCTGCCAATAGCTAGCTAAGTAGTTCTGTGATCGGGGTCAGACCTGGCCGATCTTGGTTGGTCTTCCTTGTGTGCCTGTGGTCAGCTGTTGGGTGGGTTAGGGTTTGCCTGGTCTAGGATGGCCTTACGTACTCATATGCCTAGTGTTGGCTGGTTGTCAAATGGGGTGATGGATGGTGAGTCTCTCATCCAGCAAGCCGGCCCAAGCTTGTTTTCATGGTGGGGGTAGAGTTCCAGGAGGTTGGCTGGAAGACATACAAAGCCTCTGGACTTCAGATCCCAGACTCTGAACTGGTGTGCTGTCATTTCCATCCCATCTTTTGGGCAAAGCAAGTCACAAAGCTGGCCCAAGTACAGCGGTAGGAAATAGACTTCACTGCTTGACGGGAAGAATTGTAAAGTCACATTGCAAAGGGCCTAGACATGGAGAGGAATGAAGAATCACGACCATTTTGCAATCGACTACAGATCACTGCGATGTATTTGGACCGGTTCACCCCCTGAGGCAGGGAAGGAGCTCTCTTCCCCCAAATCAAGGGAACACACACCTACCCCTGGTCAGAGTTCAGTTGCACAGAATAAGGGGAAGACATGGTTGTTGGGCAGGTGGCTGATAGTGTCTAGACAAGGGGTTAATCCCAGGTGCGAGGAGGGAATGGGACATTTTGCAGCTTGGATGTCTCCCTATCACCTTCTTTCTTCTGAAGGCAGTGATTTTCGTCTGTCTTTGTGTCCATGCGTGGTCAGGGCCTCATGATGGCTCCTCTAACAGGTATATACTTTTCCTCCTTGACATTCAGTGCTACAGAAACAATTTTTAAAATAAATAAATAGGGGTGTCGGGTGGCTCAGTCAGTTAAGTGTCCGACTCTTGGTTTTGGCTCAGGTCATGATTCATGTTTTGTGGGTTCGAGCCCCCCATCGGGCTCCACACTGACAGTGCAGAGCCTGCTTGAGATTCTCTCTCTCCCTCTCACTCTGCTCCTCCCCTGCTCCTGCTCTCTCGCTCTCTCTCTCAAAATAAATAAATAATCTTTAAACAAACAAACAGAACAAACTCCGCCCCTGTTCCCATCTAGCAGGGTTGTGGGAAAATCTTGTGTCAGACATTAGAGGGCGTGGCAGGGGTATGGATTAGGCATTCTCCTTCGTTGAGGTTGCATGATCCAGGAAACATGAGGCCTTTGGCATTCTGTCCATCAAGGTCACCTCTAAGGTGCTTTTGTCTATGACCTAGGGGTCCACTTGAGAGCAGGAGCCTTTATCTCTCCTCCCCTGACCCTGAACTTGTTGCAGACATTTTCCAGGCTCTTACTTACTACCCATCAAAGCCCTCACTCAAGAAACCAACAACCTCCTCCATCGTCTCCTCAGGAAGTCACCCTCCCTCATCCACTCCACTCCCACTTCCTCTGGACAGACCTACACCTCCCTGGCAACATCTGGGTGGGATGGTCTTCTAGAAAACCAGGACCTGACTATGCTTCCAGGAGGGAGATGTGCCTCAAGGGAGCAGACAGTGTGTGCCATAAACTAATCTGGGGGAGCAGGGACAGGAACGACATCTCAGCTGAGACGTGAAGGGGGTGTAGGAGTGGGTTAGGTGACAAGAGGCTGGGAGCCTGCAGTGGAGGAACCGTCACCACGGCAGTAGCTCACACACACTCAACACTGCCTGCATGCTGGGTGCTGTAAAGCAGGTGCTTCTGTTGTCCCCCTTTTATGAAGCTTATGGAAGAAGTCAAATGACTCACCCAAGGTCATACAACTTGTAAGTGGCTGAGCTGGGATTTCAACCAGTCTGACTCCAAACCACCCGCCGTCCCCTTAACTATTTGGATGCAACTGGAGGTGGGAGAAGCAGGTTATTTGGAAAACCGCAAGCAGCTTATTTTGGCCGGAGCACAGCATGTGAAGGGGAAGGTGGGATAAGGGGCTAGCGAGGTAGGGAGAGTGAAGGGACGGAGCACCTGCAGCCATAGTTCTGCTCAAATGCAGCAAAGCCTGGGTACAGTGAGGCTGCTTCAGGGGCGATTTCAGTAGCTTCGGCGAGACGTGGTGGTACGTCCAACTGGGAAGATGCTAGTAAGAATTAAGAACAGTGGCAGCATGGTTGCATGGGTTATCTAGGAAGAATGGTCAGGACTTGGTGATTGCTTAGAAGTGGGGGTTGGTGAGGGGGAAGAGAGAGAGGAGTCAAGAATGATTCACAGATTTCTGGCTTGGGCAGCCAGATGGATGGTGCCAACCCTATTCCCTTCACCAATCTGCTGTGTATCTTTGAGCATGTCACCCAGGCTCTCTAGATGTCTGTCTTCCTAGCTAGAAACCGAAGATAATGAAACCTGACCTCCCCATGTGAATGGATGGTGTCAAGATAAGATGAAGTAATCAATCTGGAAGTGCTTTGGAAAGTCAAAAGTGCTTTGCAAATGCAAGTGGTTATTATTTTATGGTGATGGTTAAGGTCATCGCCCTCCTGGGGCTTGCAGATAAAGCCAGACTGAAAGGCAGCCCAGGGGAGCTGCCCGCTCACTCACAGTATTTTCCATCAGGCAGATCTGTCTCTTTGGCAGGTGGGAGCCACATTCCCACACACTAAATTGTTAATAGCTTCCCCAGGGAGTTCCTTTCTGCTCTGACTCCTTCAATGATTTCTGTTTCTCTACTGCTGACGCCTGCCTGCTGATGCCTAGATTGGCCCCAGGATTTCCCATCCATTTTTGTTTTTGTTTTTGTTTTCCCTCGAAATCAAGAATGGGGAGGAGCCCCATGCAGAGCCAAACCCTTTGGTAACCTAGGGGTGGAGGGCTGTGTCTAATCTGCTCCAAGAGCAGAGTCAGACTCAAGAATCTCCTGAGCTCCAAGTGACTCATCATCCTCCATAGTGGGGAAATTCTGCTGAGCAGAGACAGAAGTGATGGGTTCTTATATTTTGGTGGGGGGACTTTCTAGTTTTCGCTCTGAGAGGCAGTGTTGAGTGGTAGTCAGGAGATTGGCTTTCGGAGTCACACAGACCTGGCTTGGCATCCCAGATCCGGCTTGGGCAGCTAACCTAGTCTCTGTAAAATGGAATAGTAATAGTAGTAACCTCACACCTGTAGGGCTGTTAAGATTAAATGAGATAATCCACAAAGCACTTGGCCCAGTGCCTGGCACATAGCAAGCTCTCTATAAGTGGTAGACAATGGGATTATCTATGAGTTGTGACCACAGAAATGAGACTGCCTTTTAAAGATAAATAGACTAGAATGCTCACATTCAAGTAAGAGTTGATCTCTTCAAAGTACCCACTTGGGGAGGCCATGGGGGAAGCCCCTTTAGATGTCTTTCAAGTTTCCATGTGTTCTTCTGGTGTCCTCAATGGGGGCAATTCATACTCACTTGGCATATATCTTAGTCCGTTTGGGCCGCTACAACAAAGTCCCATGGACAGAATGGCTTATAAACAACAGGAATTTATCTCTTACAGTTCTGGAGGCTGGCAGTCAGAGATCAGGGTGTCAGCATGGTTGGGTGCTGGTTAGAAATTTCTCCTGGGTTGCAGACTGCTGACTTGTATTCTCACGCAAGACAGCAGAGACAGCAAGCAAACTCTTAAAAGGCGCAGTCCATAACAGCATGTATGTTTCCCTACAAATTATTTTGTTCATGTACTTGGCCAGTTACATATCTTTCCTGGCTTCTTGATTGTGAGCTCCTTTAAGACAGCAATGGTCTTATGCTCACGTAGCCTTTCTTGGTTGGCAGAGCATCTGCTGTTTCACCAAATCCTCATCCCGATTCTGCACCTCTTTGCTTTATAGATGAGAAAACTAAGGCTCAGAGAAGTTAAGGGGATTATTTTTCTGTCTTGCCTCCACCATAGCCGTGGCACCATAGCATTTCTGTACCCAGGAGGAACTCAAAAAACATTGTGGAATGCAGTTTTTAAAAATTCCCTTCAGCCCAGTATAGGGAAGGAGTCAGAAGATGGCAGCGATAAACCCTGGTTGGGATCAGACTTGGGAGGGCCCCAAATGCAATGCTAAGGAGTTAGATAGACTTGCTTGGTGCTAGCCAGCCCATGAGAGGAGGGATGGAACTGGAAACTAGTATTTCAGTTCCAAATAAGATGTAGTTGCAGAATTTATGCAACGGGTTTTAGTTGCTTAAAAGGATTCCTAAGTCCTATGTTATGCTATATCTTTCTTCCTCATCAAAATGGGAGTTCACCAAAGTTGGAATTGAATTTCCTATTTTAATTACTCATTGAGCACCAGGGACTGTACTAAGGCAGGGGTACAGAAGTTCACAAGACCTGTTGTAAAGGTGATGCACAAAAATCCAATGATTACACAAATAAATATGTGGGAAATTCTGTAAAGAAGAGGCACATGATGCCATGGGAACAAATAACAAGGGCACCTGCTCTAGTTGGGTGTAACAGTCAGTGAAGGTTTCATGGAAGAAGTAATATTTAAGGCGGCTCAGTCGGTTAAGCGTCCAACTTCGGCTCAGGTCATGATCTCACAGTCTGTGAGTTTGAGCCCCTCATCAGGCTCTGTGCTGACAGCTTAGAACCTAGAGTCTGCTTTGGATTCTGTGTCTCCCTCTCTCTCTCTGCTCCTCCCCCACTTACACCCTATCTCTCTCTCTCTCTCTCTCTCAAAAACAAACATTATTAGAGTTCTGCCCCAGTCCCTATTTCTCCAACAAGCCACATTTTTTCCTACCTCAGGACCTTTACACACTCCATTTCTTCTACTTGGAAGGCTCAGCCAATTCTCCAGGCTAAATGCTATTCATCCTTCAAGTTTCAGTTTAAATATTACATTTTTTTTTTAAAGTAGCCCTCCTCCTTCTATCCCAGTTTCTCTCCCTTGCCACCAGAGTACCAGGCCCTTTGGGACAAGGGAGAGTTTTGGCAGCCCTTGTGACTACAGAGCAAAAATTGCCTATCTAGGGGTGCTTGCCTGGCTCACTTTGTAGAGTATGTGACTCTTGATCTTGGGGTCATAAGTTTAAGCCCCACGTTGGGTGTAGAGTTTACTTAAAAAAAAAAAATAAAGTAACCTTAAAATTTTTGCTTAGTTGATGAATCCTTAGATAGTTGAGTGGGAAAACCTTGGATAGGAGTCTGCTGTAGCTGGTAGAGGGGGTTGGACAGCAGCTGGGAGAGGCAAAGAGAATGAAGAGGAGGGTGAACTTGGGAATTTCGGCTTTGTTCTTTCTGGGAAAAGGTAAGAGCCTTGCACATAAATGGATGACTCAGGTTGGAGAGTGGTATGAGTGAGGGGTCCTTGCCCAGCCACGTACAAAGCCAAGAGCATCTCCCTAGAGCCTAGAGCTTAGGAACCTCAAATTAGCCCATTCCATTCCCCCTTCAGACTCTTATTCATCCAACCAGCATTTCCTGAGCACCCACTGTGACCCCAGCCTTCTACTGGGTGTGGGAATTGATCAGGCCTGGTCTTCCCAAGGAGGAAACAAGCTCAGATAGAAATAATTGCCCTATGGGATAATTTAGTACCAAGCCTAGACTTCTCATCTGTAAAATGGGCACCCTAGTAATAGAATCTACTCCAAAGTGTTGATGCATAGATAAAGTGCTTATCACAGTGCCTGGAACACAGAAATGGTTGGTAGGGAGAATGTTCCGGGAAGGACAGGAGCTCCAATAAGGAGGATGCTCTGGGTCTGGGCTGGTCAGGTTAGGGCAAGGGTATAGGAAGTGCTCCCCCTTCCCCGTGCTCCTACAGCAGCCAGAGTGATCCTTAAGGTAGTCTTTGAGACCCTGCCTACTGCATCATCCCATTCTCCACACACTTGCTCTGTGCCTTCTCTTCTTCCTGGCCCCCTTTTAGTTCCTCTGACCACAGGGCCTTTGTACATGTGGTCCCTTTGTCTGGAATTCCCTTTACTTGTTTCTTCCCTAAGTTAGTTTCTTCCCAAACTTCACATCTCACTTGAGTTGTCATTTCCTCGGGGAAACAGTGCTTATCTGTGGGTTTTGCTGGTCCTGCCACAGGAATGTCTTGCTTTGTTTCACTTTGTCTTCAGTTGTATAATCTTAGGATTGATTCGCCAATGAGCTGTAAGCCCTAGGAGGTAGGCTTCACGTCTATTTTTGTGCTCTAATGGATAGATCCCCAATAGCACCCGGTTCTTATATTCGGAACCCCCAAAATAACTGTTGAACAAATGAATGGGGTGCAAGAATATCATGGCTAATAATGTTTATGAAACACTTACTCTGTGCCTGGCACTCATTACTCCAGTCCTCTCAATCTCCACAACAACCCTCTGAGAGAGGTGGTCCGATGATCCTCATTTTACAGACGAGGAAAATGAGGTTGAGAGAGCTTAAGTGACTAGCTCAAGGTCACTTTTCGCTAGTGTACGGAGGTGGGATTCACATCCAGGTCCTTCTGACTCCAAAGCGGCAAAGGGTGAGGAGGTGACCCCGTCCAGGGTAGGGGTGCACCCGAACCCGCGGAGCCTCCCTAGGGAGCAGTGGGAAGCTTCCCCGGCCCAGCTCTAAACCGGTGGTGCAGCGCCCGCCCCCGGTCGCGGGCGCAGTCTGGCGGCCGCCTCCGGGCCACGTGGTGCGCGCGGCGGGCGCGTCCAAGGAGCCCGCAGTGGCTCCCGCTCAGAGCGCTCCGGGCGAGGAGAGCGGGCGGGCGCCGGGGGCAGGCGGGCGGGAAGCCAGGTGCACGGGGGGAGGCGCGGGGCCAGCCCGGCGGCCCGGGCGCTGCAGCCCGCGGCGTCGGGGCCCCGGCCTTGGCCCTCGGCGCGTCCCTCGCACCGGGGTTCTGCGCCCAGGGCGCACGGCGGGGAGGGACGCGGCACCTGCCGCCATGGAGCCGTCCCCCTCTGCGGACGCCGAGCTGCAGCCCCCGCTCCTAGCCAACTCTTCAGACGCCTTCCCCAGCGCCTTCCCCAGCGCCGGCGCCAATGCGTCGGGGCCGCCGGGCGCCCGGAGCGCCTCGTCCCTCGCCCTGGCTATCGCCATCACCGCGCTCTACTCGGCCGTGTGTGCCGTGGGGCTGCTGGGCAACGTTCTTGTCATGTTTGGCATCGTCCGGTGAGTCCACTGCGGGCTGGCACCGCGGGGTGACGGTGGGGACCGGGGACCGGCCCCCCGACCTCGGGCCCGGGGCTCCCCGGCGCCCCCCCCCCCGCACTTCCTGCAGGGGGAGCCCGGGGGCCAGTTAGGAGACTGCTTCCATTGAGAGACGGACACCGAGAGTGAGTGAGTGTGTGTGTGTGTGTGTGTGTGTGTGTGTGTGTTTGTGTGTGTGACTAAATAACATTTGATCATTTGTTCGCGCCCCCGCCCCCCTTGCTTCTGCATTAGGCTATGTGGGATAGTTTGGCGACAGTTAGTGGTCTGTCAGTATATGAGTGGGTGATTCTGTGTTTGTGACGGTACAAATGTATTGAATGTTTGGACCTCTAAAAACGTCCTGGGGGCGGGCTTCTGGGGAGACAGCTGTCTGTGCTGGTCGGGGGACAGGGGAGTGCTTGTGTATCTGCACCATTCAGTGGGGGCACTTACCAAATCCCATTGATGCCCGTCTCTTGGGGTTCCTGTGTTGGTGTGTGTTTGTCCCACACTGTCAGTTGGTGATTCTCTCTATATGAGCCTGTGACTGTGTTGTTTCTTGTCAAATCTTTGAAACCCAAGGGGGAGGAGAGCATCCGGAGTGGCTTCGGATCTTTGTGTTTGTCCCCCTGTGTGTGCATTTGCTGATGGAGGGCCTGTGGCTCCTGGGTGCAGGGGGCAGCAGCTGTGGGCCAGCCAGGCAGTAATCTGCTTCCCTCCTCAGTGGCCATCTGGTCTCCAGGTCTGGATGCGATTCAGCGAGGCTTCAGCTCCTCACAAATGCCCTGTTTCATTCTCTCCTCTTCTCTAACAGGCTTTGCTTTCTGCTAGAGGCAACGGTGTTTTATTTGGGTGGGAGTGGAGCTGAGCTTTTGCCTCCGGAAGAGAAGTTCTCTTCTTGGTGTCTATGTAGCGTGCTGGGACTTTCTCAGAGAATCTAAAACATCATCGGCTTGCCTGGAAGCAGCAGCCTCCTGACCCAGTTCTGCTAGTTCAGACATGGGCAAAAAAGGATAGAAAGGAACCTCCTATCCTTATAACAACAAAGATGCCCTTGTATTTACTGTTAGGTGGAAATGGGTCATCCCTGCTGGTTGACCAAGGGCACAGCCCTAAACCTCTCTGGGCTGTGGTGCCACCAAGCAGGGCAGAGGGCAGATTGTGGACTCAGAGGTTGGGAACGTGAACTGTGGTCTCAGTCCAGTCACTGATGCCCATCACAGAGGGCACCCCAGTCCCCTTGTCCCACACCATCTGCCCCATCTGTCTCATTTTCCCTGTCTGAAGAATGGAGACCCGATCTCTAGAGTCTGCATTGCAGAGTCTGGGGTCTCTGCAGGGGAGGGCCACGTGCGTTGGAGCATCGGATGGGTGTGTGGGTGTTGAAGGAGCTTTGGCATCAATTATCTCTGGGGGAGTCTTTGCTCCCCCAGGAAGAGTGGAGGGCACAAGAATCTCCTGTGCTTTCAATGACTCATTACCAGCTACTCTGGGAAAATTCCCCCAAGCACAGCAGGATTGATCTTTGCTGTGCATTTTTGTTCATCATTCTCCTCACCTTGTCTTTGGAGGTAGTACAGGCTTTAGAGTGGGGCCAACCTGAGTATTAATCCCAGCTCTGCCACGAAATGGCTCTGTGACTTGGGGAAATTACTTAACCGCTCTGAGCCTCAGTTTCTTCATTTTTGAATGGGGTAATAATAGAACCTTCTTCAACAGAGTTTTTGTGAAGTGTCAGTGAGCAAACATATAAAATGCAGCTGGCCTGGTGCCTGGATCCGATAAATGGAAGCTGTCTGTGTGATGAAGAGTAGGAATTTTCCAGATGTCTCGGAATCTAGTGCCTTTTAAAGAAGGAGGCACTTGTCCTAAGTGGGCCTGAGGGCAGCTAAAATTCTGAGTTCCAGGTTCCTGGCACGTATGCTCTCTGGGGAACTCTAGGTGCTGGAGTCTGGGAAGAGCCCTGTCAATGTGCTCAGTGCCATTCCCGGCCTCTTCTCCAGGGGCTCTGGATGTTGGGCCGATGAGCACATCTCCCCCACTACCTGTGAGCCAGGGGAAGTCCTCTCACTTCTGAGGGTCCCCTCAGCGTATGTTCTGGGCTCAGCTTGCTAGGGCTGCTCCAACCAACCTTCCCCAAATCCCATCATCGAATGCCTCTTGCAAGCCATATAGCTGGCCCCCATAGGTCCCCATGTTGCTAAGACATTTCCTGGGCCAATCATCTATATGATAGCTATCTCTGGGTCTGAATGATTTAATCCTCACCTATAAGCCTGTGGGATAAGCATCAGATCCTCAATATGATGCCTCCATTTTACAGATGTGGAATCTGTGGTTCAGAGAGACACAGGATGACTTAAGGTCCTACAGCTAGCTCCAGACCTGGAGCGAAAACCCTGGTCTTGTGACTCCAAGTCTAGAACTTTTTCCAGAGATGTCTGGGGTAGAGGGCAGTCAAAGAATTTCACGGAAGAAGGGGGCAGAATTCTGTTCCTCCTCTTGTCCTAGAATCATCAGAGAACAATGGAGACAAAAAGATTGTGATCCTACACATTCTTTGGCCTGTGTAGTTTAGGGTGCTGTCCTGGGAGGGAGGGGTGATGATGGGGCTGGCACTTAATTCTTCCCCCACTGATGGAGAGACTAACGGTAGGGCAGCTGCCTGGGGCTCTGCTTCTGCTGGCAAAGTCCTGAGAGCAGTGGAGAGAAGGGAGCCCAGGCTGAAGAGAGGCCCCTGATCTGTCTGGTTTCCTGGCACCCCATGCAGGGCTTGGCACAACCAAAAAGTGAGTTGGCTGATTGGTTGAATGAATGAATGGTTGAAGGAATGGATTCTGCGTGCCAGTCCTGAGCTCCAGCAGTTGAGGGCAGGGGTAGGTTTCCAAAGGGAAACCCTTAGGGTGGGAGAGCGGGTTGGTACAGTGGCAGAGGTGGGGTTCTGAAGCCAGACATATCTAAGTTGGAATCCTGAGTTCAAAGCCATTTACCTGCTGTGTATTTGGGCTACTGACTTTACCTTTCTGGAGCTCATTTCTTCCCTTGTAAAGTGGGAATAAGAACAATGTGTCCGGGGCTGTGGTGAGGATTAACATGTTGTAGCTGAGCCATTTACTGCTTTTGAGAAAGGAATCGTCTGTATGCAAAGGAATGAAAAGAATTAACTCATTCAAGAAAATTCTATGGTACACTGTGCTAGATGCTGAGATACAATGGTGAGGAAAGTACACCATCCCTGCCCTCACGGTGGGAGAAATGACAATCATCCGCTAGTCATCTAACAGACTTGTAATTGTAGCAGGCGATGAGACAGTGCAGGGGGGTGCGGGGTGGGGGGCTTTGGGAGCCCCTGATGTGTGTCTTTGAGGAGCTGAAGGATGAGGAGGGGGTAATAAGAAACAGAGGGGGGTTCCTGGGTGGCTCAGTCGGCTGAGCGTCCAACTTTGGCTCAGGTCATGGTCTCACACTTTGTGAGTTGGAGCCCCGAGATGGGCTCTCTTCTGTCAGCCTGTCAGCACAGAGCCTGCTTCGGATCCTCTGTCCCCCTTTCTCTCTGCCCCTCCCCCAGTCGTGCACTCCACTCGCTCTCTCTCTCTCTCTCCCTAAAAATAAAACATTAAAAAAAAAAAAAAAGAAAGAAACAGAGAGGAGCCCCTGATGAGAAGCTTGACATGGATGAGGGGCTGAGAAAAAAGACTCTTGGAATCCCACATCACGAAACACCCTCCAGTCCTGCCTCCCCCACACTCTGGCCCTCTCCCTACATCATGCATCCGTTTGAGAAACCCACTCATCCTTCCAGAGGCATGAGAGGGGTGTCTGGGAATTGTGCTCTTAACAAATGGCCTGTGGCTTCCGAGGCTTCTGTGAATACGAGCAGGATTTGGGGGGACATCTAGTCCCCAGGCAGAGCATCACCCCTTAGTCCTGCAGTGTGAGTTCAGCCAGTATGGTGGCCCTGTGGGTCCTCAGAGCAGTCTCCCATCA
This sequence comes from Panthera tigris, assembly GCF_018350195.1. Taxonomy (NCBI): domain Eukaryota; kingdom Metazoa; phylum Chordata; class Mammalia; order Carnivora; family Felidae; genus Panthera; species Panthera tigris. Next base: position 21,536,578 of record NC_056667.1, read on the forward strand.
GCCCCTCTTTCTGGGTGGTCAGTGTCCTGAGCAGGGCTGGAATCCAGGAGTTCCCCCTGGTGGCTCACTGGGCAGGGCAGAGTGTGAAGGGCTTAGCAGGTCCCCATCTCTGACAGGTGACCCTGTCTATCCTCCCTCTGCATGACCCAGGACTTCCTGGTTCATCGGCCCCAGAATCCAGGCAGGAGAATGGAGTTGATGCTTTTCCACATGGCCTCCTGTCTGTTCCACAGCCTGCCCTGATTCCCTGCCTGCACCTCTCCCAGATCCTGGTTTCAGGGGGTTTGGACCCTGCTGTGTGTCTTTGACCATCCTTACCTCTCCCACCCTGCCCGCTGCGTGTAACTAGCCCAGCCTGCCTCTTCGTGACTGTTTTAGGCCATGTGCTTTTCTGCCACTTGGTCTCGCCCTCGGCCCCTGTCTCTTCTGACGACTCCTGTATCAAGTGCGGGCTCTGCCAGCTACTAAGATCTTTAATGAATTGGATTGCCACACTGCACCTCAGTTTCTTCATTTGCAAAATGTGGATCATAGTATCTGACTCATAAACACCTTTTTCCTAAAGATGACAAGCTGATATTGGTGAAGCATCATGTTTTCCCTCCCATCCTAACTGCAGTGCAGAGCAGGGAAAGGAGGGTGGGCCAGACAGCATGGACTGGGGCAGGGTTGTGACAGGTGAATGGGTTCTGGCTGTCCCCTCTTTCTACTACTAAGGTGCCAGGGGTTGCTGGGATAGGTGCTAAAGTGTCAACTTTGCAGGATTGGGAGCTCTGAGTCACCATCTTGTTTTTGGAGGCCCTTAACTTCTTGTCTCCCTCCCCTCTCTTGCCTGGGTTGGGGTCTGTGGACCCAGGGTCCCTAGGCCAGGAGAGATCCCACTGAGGTGACATGGTGCAGTGGTAGAGGTCACATCTGGGGATCAGGTATTGCCAGGTCTCCATCCCAGCCCGACCATGTCCTAGTGGTGTGGCTTTGGGCAAACAGCTTACCCTCTCTGAGCCTCATTTCTGCATTTGTGAAACTGGGGTGATCAGGAGAGGTTTGGGGATGATTAGATGAGCTCATGCATGTAAAGGCCACAGCACAGCACCTGGCACATAGTAGGCCCTCAGTGCGTGTCAGGTGCTATGATTAACCAGCACCCCTGCAGCTGCTCCAGGCGGGCAGAGCATGACTGTGGGACCTGATTATTTACATTTTCCATATTGGGCTCTTTCCTGCTTCCGGAGTCGTCTGCCCATTTACTCATACAGCAAGCATCAGCTGATGCTGACCCCTTCCGGGCCTATCCAGCCTTAGGTCCCATGGCCCAGACCCTCAGCTTAAGCTTCAGCCTGGCCTCTGGCTTCTAGCACAGCCATGTTCTCCAGCATCCCCCACCCCCCGCCCCTTAGTTACAGCTCCAGGGACAATCGAATCTTCTGGGAGCTGTGGGGAGTCCAGGGCAAGCCCCTGACCTGGCCAGAGGAGGTACTGCGGGTGCTGAGTGGTGCTGAGTCGTGAAGCAACAATGGCAGTTGGCTACTTGGAGAGGTGGAACAGCAAAAGCAAAGAGAGGTTTGCAGGATGACGGAGAGCTGCTGAGGACAGGGAATGTCACAGTGGTTGAGCTGAGTATCAGGGGCTCAGGGGGCTGTGAAAGCAGAGAGGCTTCGGGGACAAAAGCAACATATGCCCTGCAAGTAGATGTCCTCAGCATGGCTAGGCCCTGGAGCCAGTGATGCATCCACCCAGTCTGGTCTCTGCCTTCCACAATTCCCAGTGCTAGAGGAATGTTCAAAGAGCAACATGGCCCAGCCCCAGGTAATTGGAGGGAGTTGCTCTGGTGGGGAGGATGAGGTGCGTCTGAGGAGAGGCCTGGAGACAGGCCGGCATGATTGTGTTAGGGGCCAGAGGCTGCAGGTCTGGACAGTGGGAGCTGAGGCTGGATGGGTTCTCAGGTTCCACGGGAAGGGGACCATAGTGGGAAACGTGGGAGCTTTGAGTCACAGGTCATGGTGAAGAGGACTTCAGAGTGATCTGTGCGGAATGGTGTTCAAGAGGATGATGAACTGGGTGTGGATGGGCACGGGGCAGGATGGAGGTGGAGGGCCTCAGTGCAGGGAAACCCGAGAGGCTGGCTCAGGGTGACAGGAGAGAGCTGTGGGACCTTGAATGGGTCATCAAACCCTGGCGTCAGTTGTCCCCTTTCTAAAATGGAATGCTGTCAGACTGTCAAGAAGGCCGGAGGCTGGGCCAGGTGAGCCCTGGTGAGACCTCGGGGAAGGCAAGGGGCTGCCCTGGCCCGTGTTCCACTGCTTCTCCTGGCCTTGCCCCCAGCCTGACACTTTTCCAGCTCTCGGGTTCGTTCCCTGGGGAGCATGTAACTCACAGATCCACTGGGGTGGGCCCAGAGTCACCAAGGACACCAAGAAGCCTCTCCTGAGCCCTGCTATGTGCCAGAGGTTTCTGCAGCCCTGCAATGGGGGCTGTAGATTCTTATTTACACATGAGGACCAGGAGGCTCTCACAGCCCGAAAGGTGCAAACCCAGGCCTTTCTGACTCCAAACGCACTCCATGTCCACTCTGCCACCACTGTCCATGAGACACATGGAGCGAGAGCTGGCAACGTCTAGTTAGAGCAAGGGAGGAACTGGCAGATTGCTGTCTGCAAATCTCCGAGGCCTCTGTGTGGGCTGACAGCAGTCGACAGCCCTGACATCAGAGCAAGACTGACCTGGGATCATGGCCCAGCTGTGCCGTTTCCTAAGCGAGTGAGTGTAGGCAATACATGCACAACCTCTCTGAGCCTCAGTTTTCTCATCTGTGAAATGGGAGTAGCATTAGACCTTCATAGGGTGGTTTTGAGAAGTTTATGAGGCATGACGTGAAGGACTTCAGTACAGAACCAGGCATTTGGCAAGTTTTCAGTGAACATTTTCTATCGTGTCTATTTCAAAGGCTTGCTTCTCATTCATTCGACCAACATTTATTGAGCCCCAGAGGAACTAGAATTATTGGGTAGATCTTACAGGGAAGTTTTATTAGCTCAATGTTAAAAATTTTCTTTTGCTGTAGAGGTAACACAGTAGTTATTGCAGAAAATATGGGGAAGTTTAAGTAGAGACAGTCATTACCCCTAATCTCACTAAAGGAGAAAAGCTTTGTTATTTTGGTGTATTTCCTTCCCATCTCTCCCTCTCTCTCCCTCTCTTTCTCTCTCTCTGATTCTGTGTCTGTGTGTTTTAATAACATCAGGATCACAGTATTGGAATAGTGATCATGTTATATACAGTAGTTTGTAAGCTGTCTTTTCGCTTGACATTATATCATAAGCATGTTGTCAAGTTATCAACACTATTTGAAAACATAATTTTTTGATGGCTGCATTGTATAAATGTGTTCTATTTGGGGGGGACTTCTGTTATTCCCAATATTATGTCAATCTAAACAATGCATCTGTGAACATTCTTGAACACTTACATTTGTGCACACCTCTTATTATTTTTACAAGGAATTTTCTAACAGTCAAAGCTCTCCAAGAAGGTACGGGCTGCTGTGTAATGTAGGGAGCTTCCCATCTCTGAAGGTATGCAAGAGGACACTGGAAAACCACTGGGTGGAGGCATGGCACTGGGGATTTGGGTGGAGAAAAGATAGACATAATTTTAGGCTCATCTTCCCAAATCTGAGATTCAGAGATGCTGTGATCTCAGATTTCCCTTCTCCCCTTCCTGGCAGATGATGCCTGGAAGCTGTGCAAGGGCGAGGCATGATTTCATTAACCTCCGAGTCCTGGGACCTTTAAATCCAATTGGCTACCCAGAACATCATAACATGCACAGGAAGAGGGATAATCGTGGGCTTGAGCAGAAAGCCTGGCTTAAATTAGCAATTTACCATCATGCAGGCTGCAGCAGCCCTGTTACCAGCTGGGGGATATGGGGTGGGATGGGGTGTCTGGGTTGGGCTCTATTGATTTATAGCTCCCAGTGCAGCTGCAGAAATCAACAGCTTTGTCTCTGGCCAGGGCGGGTGTGTACAGAAAGAGTCTTGTCTTCTGTAGCTTTCTGAGTCTTGATAAATTGAAAGAACTCAAACTTCAAAGTCCTGTGAGGTCAGAAAGCCCCATCTAATAAACACAACACAGGGAGAGGTGGAGACGGCACCCCCTTCTCCCCTGCAGAGGTAACCTTTTCACCAAGGCTTAGAGCTTTGAATCATGGATGATGATTCTCTTTACTTATTTTGTGCCAGGCAGTCTGCTCAGAGATGTATATACAGTATCCCAATTTAATCTCCCAGACCCATATGAGGTGAGTTTGTTGCCCACATTTATAGACGAGGAAACTTGAGGCACAGAGAAATTCTATAACCTGCTCAAAGGCCCAGAGTCAGATTGAAATTGGGTCATTCTGATCTCAGAGCCCATACTCTTAACCATTACCCTATCTTCTGCCACCTGTATGTCAGGTTCAGCCCCTCTGATTTAAAAATGAGGGAACCAGGGTGCCGAGGTGGCTCAGTCAGTTAAGCAACTGACTCTTGATTTTGGCTCAGGTCATGATCTCATGGTTGGTGAGATCAAGCCCCACATTGGGCTCTGCGCTGATAGTGCAAAGACTGCTTGGGATTCTCTTTCCCCCTTTCTCTGTCCCTCCCCGTTTCATGTTCTCTTCTCTTCTCTTCTCTCTCTCTCTCTCTCTCTCTCTCTCTCTCTCTCTCTCTCTCTCTCCCAAAATAAACATTTGAAAAATACTTAAAAAAATAAAAACAAAAATGAAGGAACAGAGGCTTGAGAGGTTCAGTGTCTCTTGAGTTAGTGGTCAAGGCAGGACTGGAACTTGCCTTTCCTAACCCCTTATCCCTTATTGCATCTCTTTCCACACCTGGGATTAACTGGGCTAAGGGTGAGCCAAAGGGTATCTAGAAATAGCTGTACCCAGGAGCAAGGGCAGTGGGTTCCTGCTCAGGGCAGCCTGGCCTGGGGGCCACTGACAACATCTCACAGGCCCAGAGAAGTCCAAGATTCTTGGGGCAGAGCTAGCACCTGGCAAGGTGGCCACATCCGTCAGGGGCAGACAGACTGAGGTTCAAACCTAGGTCTGCTTCTTGCTGGCCATCCACCCTTGGGCTCACCTCACTGAGCCTGTTTTCTCATCTGTAAAATGGGGATGATAGACCATCACATGCATCGTGGGGTTGTGGCAGGCATACATTCAGCAGCCCCTCCTCCTACTGGGCATGGTTCTAGGAACTGGGCATGTAACAGTGATCAAGACACAGTCCCTGCCTTCATGAAGCTGACGTTCTAGTGGGGGAAAAGATAGACAATACATAAGTTGGTGTAAGGCCAAGGCTATAGGCAATGAAGCCAACTAAGACAGTACTGGGGAGGGAGAATGGCGGGGCTGCAGTTGTGTCTAGTGAGGTTGGGGAGGAGGAGACAACTAAGCAGAGGCCTGTCCCTGGGTGGAAGTGTTTTAGGCAGAGGGAACAGTGAAGGTTAAGGGAGATGATGTATGGCCTTAGCTCAGGGCCTGGCCCGGAACAGGAAGTTGTTGGTAATAATGATGTCTTCTGGCTGGTTTCCCAGCTCTTGGGAACCTGGGACAGGGATTAAGCTGAGGGAGAAAACCTGCTTCGCCTGGCCCAGATGCCCCTGCAGTACAGATGGAGATGATCTGTTTCCCTTGGTTACAAAAACTCATCCTCCTGGAGTGCTGGGAAAGCCCCACATCTAGTGATTTTCCATTCCTCCTTGGGAGAGGCAGGGCAGGAAGTGGAGGCCAGCACATGGCCACAGGGCTATGCTGCCGGGAGGGGCAAGTAGTCCTAAGACACTCTCCTCACCTGCTCAGTCCTGTCATCCCAGATAAGAGAGGGTTCAATGGCAAAGCATGGCATATTGACTCCACAGGGCTTCACACCAGAAATAGCACTGCTGACCTTTCTTGAATGCTGACAAGGTGGCCACCTCTGTGCTGAGTGCCTCGTGTATATTATCTCATTTAATCCTCCCGACTCTATGAGGTTGGTACCATGTTTCTCTCCATTTGACAGATGAGGGCACTGAGGCTCAGAGATGATAATTCACTTGCCCAGGGCCACAGTTAATAAATGGCAGTCAGCCTTTGAACTGAAGCCCCCATAACTCCCAGAGCCTGCGTGTGCAAAGAGACCGTGAAGCAATGGCTGAGAAGAAGGTCAAATTCATGACACCCTCTGATTCCAACTGTGGAAAATGACTTTTGTATATTGCTGGCGTTTAGGAGAGGCCACGGAGCAGGGTAGACTGAGTTGTAGAGTCATTAAAATGATAAACTGTTGATAAATAAAATACAGGTGAAATTCTGTGTGTCAGGTAGAGGGATATGTCCTAAGTAATGTACAGCATGGTCTGAGGCCTAGAGGTGGAAAACCTGGGCTTTTTGGAATATCTGACTTTGGATCCTGGTTCTCTCCACTCTGAACTCCTAGATAAGCACCTTTCCTCTGTGGGTCAGTTTATTTCCATGAACAAAGTGGGAATATATGTGTGGGTCAAAGGAGAGAATGGATGTGAAGTCCTCTGCACAGGGCCTGCCTTGCCCCTTGTCCTCAAAGCACATCCCTTGGGGGCCGGGAACAGGTTAGGCAAACTGAAGCATCCCTGTATCACCCACAGAGTGGTCACTAAGAATGACAAACTGGTGTGCAATATTTTTACATGGAATTGTGGGACATGTACTTAGCAATGGAAGGACTCAGAATAATTCAAGGATCCATCACATACAACTATGGCAAAAATGAGCATGTGCTTTGGTAATGATATAAGGCTGCATACAGGGGACCTTGTGAAATCTCAACCTCTACTACGCTTGCATGGTGGCTGGTGTCATTTCCCTTTTCTCGTGAGGAGAGTGTGTGGCTCCCAGCATCAACCTTAGCCTAGAGTTTGGGCTTTCAGGTCTGCATCAGACATGGTCCTGCCAGAAAAAAGAACCAGTAGCATCTATCTCAAGCAATTGGCTTATGCAGTGTGGGGTCTGGCAAGGCAAGTCTGAAATTTGTAGGATAGGGTGGCCGGCTGGAAACTCTCTGGCAACAGCTGATGCTGCAATCAACAGGCAGAATTTCTTCTTCCCCTGGGAAAGCTCAGTTTTGCTCTTAAGGTTGACCTCGTTACCAAGGATAATTTCCTTATAGTCAGCTGATTGAAGATATTAACCACATCTACAAAATACCTTCACAGCAGCACCTAAATTCGTTTCGATTAAATAATTGGGTACTATAGTCCAGCCAAGTTGACACATAAAACTAATCATCGTAGAATCAGACAGACCCTGGCTTAAGTCCTGGTACTACAACCTAAAGGCGGTGTGACCTTGGGCAAATTTCTCTGCCTTTCTGAGCCTCAGTCCACTAGTCTGCCAAATGCAACGATAGTGCTCACCACAGTCATTTGTTGTGAGGGTGAAATGCAATGATGTAAATCAAATGCCTTTGTCCGTGCCTGTTGCATAGAATGAGGGGAGACACACATGGTCATGACACAGTGTTTTCTAGTTGTAATGTGGTGTTTGCTTTCCATTTTACACTGGTGGCTCCTGGAGGGTGGGAACTGTGCCCCGTTCATCTTCTATCCTATTTCCTAGTTCAATCCCTGGTCCTAAGGAGACATCTCTGTTTCCTAAATATCTAGTTGACACTTTGTTAATGAGCTTCTCTCTATGGAGTAGTTGGGATCTATAATAAAAATCCTCCAACTACAAGACAAGAGGGAAGATGTGTGGGAGCCTCAGACCTCTTTTCTCTCTAGATTAACACTTTGCCTCTCAGCTTAGTAAATCTCTCCTCCAGGGAGCCTTCTCTGCTGCCCCCAGGCCAACAGACCCCCCTCCTCTGTGTTCCCACCAGTGTCCTGTGTCCCCCGTCCGCACATATTTTTCCAAACACTTGACTGCTCATCTCTCCCTCTTCAGATGAGCAGGTGTGGGGCAGGGGGAGTAGCCTTTGTTCAGAGCTGGAGCCCCAACCTAGGGTCTGACCCTCAGGCAGCATGTCCGTAGGTGTTTGTGGGAGGGATGTGTCCTATTTCCAGAGACCCATGGGCTGACATGCCACACTTGAGGAACTCTGCTTTCTTGGGGCCTCTGTTGTGTCTGGCTGCCCCATTCCTTGGTCCAGCCATCGTTAAGCCAGAAGCAGAGCTGGGCTGATGGAGAGGAGCTTCTCTTCCCTGGCTTCCATGAGCATGAACTGCACAAGGTGTCTGCTCTGTTTATTGCTGAGCTTGACCTGACCTCCCTGCCCCCCAACTCCTGTTCAACTCAGGGCCCTTTATTTCCATGTTCCAGCCTTTAATCATCTCCTGTGACATGCCTTGTTATAATTAACCACTTTCCTTCCTTAGGCTTTGCCAAAACTGAGACAGCTAATTAATTTCTGGCGACTTGCCACTCCTGTTAAATGGTGGGCAGGGACACAGCTTGCAGCCCTTGCTGCCCAGCCTGGCTTGTTTTGTCAGCGGGAAGAGCACCCGCCCTTTGTCTACAAACACAGGGAGCCCCAACTGGACCCAGGCTGGCTGGCAGATGCTTTATTTAAGCTATTTATTCCCCACAGTGGGCCGAGCCTTTGTGATCACTGCTGTGGCTGTGCCTCGGTTTTCTCATTTGTAAAGCAGAGGGATTGACCTTGACAAACTGGGAGAAGAAGATGAGGTAGAGGTTAAGCTAGTGGGTTCTGGAGTCAGTGGGAGCCAAGGCCGAATCCCGCCACTCCTAGCTGTGGGACTTCTGGTGGGTTTCTTCACCCCTCCGAGCCTCAACGTTCCTCACCTGTGGAATGGGGATAATGCTCACCTCCTGTGCAGATTCAGTGGGATAGGAACACACTTGTGGCACTTACTTAGCAGCACAACCAGCACATAGTAAGTGCTCAGTAAATACTCTCACCAGCCACCTTTCCTTTCAGTGCTAACATTCTATATTCCCGATGGGAGGGAAAAAAAAGTCCCTTTGTTGGGAGAACTGGGGAGTGGAGCCATTTTAACAGATATTGATTGCTTCTGTGTTTGAGGCCACGGCTGGCAAGACGATTAACCCCTCTGTATTCATTTCTTAGGGGTGCCGTAACAAATGACCATAAACTGGGTGGCTTAAAACAATAGAAATGTATCCTTCACAGTTCAGGAGGCCAGAAGTGTGAAATCAGGCATGGCATGCTCCCTCCAAAGGCTCTCGGGAAGGATTCCTCCTTACCTAGCTTCGGGTGGTTGCTGGCAATCTTTGGCATCCCTTAGGCTTGTGCTGCATCTCTGCAGTGGTTGCATCTGTTTTCATATGGCTATGTTCCTTCCGTGTATGTCTCTGTGCTTCCTCTTATAGGGACACCAGTCACATTGGATTTAGGGCCCATGCTGATCTAGTATGACTTCCTTTTAATGATATTTGCAAAGACCCTATTTCCAGATAACGTCACATCTGAAGTTCCAGGTGGACATGAATTTGGGGGGGGGGACCTATTCAACCCAGTACACTCCCCGAGTCTCATTCTCCTCCTGTGTGTAAGGATGATAATGGTGGAAATTGCATAGGGTCGTTGGAGCAATGGAACAAGGTAATCTATGTAAACGTCACGGTAGAATTCTATAGACTATGTCAAGCCCGTGTAAGCACTGAGTCAGCGTAGCTGCTGCTGAAAATGATGATGGGGAGGGGGATGGTTCCATCCACGGACCTCCCTGACATTGGCTAATCACTGGACACAGGGACCTAGAATGTGGGCATCTAGTAAGAGCCCAGGCCTTCATCAGGAATGCTGAAGCCTTGGACGGGATCCCCCCTTTCCCTTTGGCCTCAGCCACCTGAACCCTTCATCTGAGAGTTAGCTGCTAGGAGGACAGCTTGGTAGAGAAGAAAGAACTTGGCCTCTCGGGAGTCAGGAGAATTGACACTCTGCGTAACCTCGTGTAACTGTCTTTGCCTCTCCTGGCCTCAGTTTCCCAATTTGTAAAGTGGGAGAGGAGGTTAGAACTCAGTGTTACAGATCAGAGCCTCTTCCAGTGCTGAAGTTCCAGCACAGGGCTCTGTGTCTCACCAAAATGGTGACAGGTTACCAAAGGCCAGCACAGGAGCCAGGAGGGAGCCCAGGACCCCCAGGGCAGGTCAGCAGGTATCATTCTGGGCCCTTTTCCCCTGTCTGGACAAGAGAAGCCACTATGATATGAGTGTGCCAAGCAGTGTGCTAGGGACATCATAAGCATGAACTCATTTGGTACTCACCACACCCTCCTGAGGAAGGATCATTATTCCCAGTTCGCAGAAGAGCAGACTGAGGCTCGGGACAAGTTAGAACTTGCTCAAGCTTGTACAGTTAGTTAGAGACAGGGCTGAGGCTTAAATCTAGGTGTACCTGGTGCCAAAGGCCATGCTTCTCTCTGGGCTGCACCTTTACTCCCTTAGTTTTCTAGGGCTGCCCTAACAAATTAACATGGACTTAAAACAACAGAAATGTATTCTGTCACAGTTCTAGAGGCCAAGAGTCCACAAGGTGTCTGCAGGGCGGTGCTTCCTCTGAAGGCGCTTGGGAAGAGTCCTTGCTTGCCTCCTCCTCCAGCTTCTGGTGGCTCCAGGCCTGCCTTGTGGCTGCATCACCCCAGCCTCTGCTTCTGTCTGCACCTGTACAAGGACACCTGTCACTGGCGTTATAGCCCACCCAGAGAATCCAGGATGGTCTCATCTCCAGATCCTTAATTATGTCTGCAAAGACTCCTTTTCCAAGTAAATTCAGTACATTCACAGGCCCTAAGGGTTGGGACATGGAATTGTCTTTCTCGGGGCCACCATTCCACCCACCACAGTTATTAAAGGCTTGGTGGTGACAGTATCTCTGCTGAGCCCCTGGCCCACGGTGCGGATGTGCAGGGGGCAGGGAATTTCTGGAGCAGTTCAGAAGGAGAAGGAGATGAACAGAGTTGTGAGCTGAGGAGACCCACCTGGGGGCCTGTGTGAAAGGGGGTGCAGCCTAAGCTGATGCCCCACCAGCAGTGATGAGTGAGGTAGGAAACACTGGAAACCTCATCTGGGTATGGGCAGAATGCAGCCAGTCACGAGGCAGAAACCTGGACACCTGTCCGCAGAGGCCAGCCCTGCTTGCTGGGGCATATGTCCACATTAATGGATTTGAGGTTTTAGATCCCACCGAAAATGGATTTGGCCTCACTTACTTGCTTAGAGAGATGGGAGGAGGCCAGGCCTGAGCACCATCTGTGTGCCTGCCATGTGGCTTACCTGCATCATCTCTGGCCCTCCGTTAACCCAAGAGGAGGGTATCCTATTTACTCAGATAGTCAGGAGCGTACCTGAGGGCTCCAGGTACGGCCCTGTGATGCTGAGAAGGCAGCTAACCAACCGGCCATAACAGCTCACATGGACTGAGCACTTACTTGCATTAACTCTGATCTCACCAGAGCTGGATGAGGTGCGTACTGGTTTTTCTTTTTAATTTTTTTAATGTTTATTTATTTTTGAGAGAGACAGGAGAGAGCACGAGCAGGGGAGGGGCAGAGAGAGGGAGAGAATCTCTGAGAGGGGGCAGAATCTGAAGCAGGCCCCAGGGGGGCCCAACATGGGGCTCAAACTCACGAACTGTGAGATCATGACCTGAGCCGAAGTCAGATGCTTAACCGACGGAGCCACAATTGAGATGTGTACTGTTAATACCTCCTATTTTCCAACAGTCAGAAGGGAGAAGGGTTAGTTTTAGATGCTGTGATTCCATGAGCAGAACGGGGAAAAATAGTACTGGGTGAAAAAGAGGGAGCCCTTCGTTCCAACAAAGAGAGAGAGAACTTGCTTACCCTGTGAGTCGTCCCAACAGTGGGCTGGACTGTGCCTGCAGGTGGTGAGTTCCCCCTCTCTGGGCACACTCAAGCAGAAACTGCAAGGCCATTTGTCTGGAGTGCCTTAGAAGGAATGCCCGTGTCACTGTAAAGGTTCCTTCCAGCTCTGAGATTCTAGGAATCTTTTTCCCAAGGAGACCAACAGATATCTGAGTGCACAAAGGTGTTTATCATAACATTATTTATAATAACAAAAAAGTGGAAACAACGTCCATATCTTTCAATAGGGAATTTATTAAATTATTTCATGCAGGAGCTTCAGTGTCCATAAGTGAGACTAGACCCAGCCTGCAGTCTGTTTTTCTGTGGTCCTTGAGCTAAAAACAGTTTTTATGCTTTGAAAGGGTTGTAAAAGAACAAAACAAGAATATGCAACAGAGATCTTATGTGGCCTGAAAGCCTAAAATATTTACCCTCTGGCCCTTTACAGAAAAAGTCTGTTGACCTCTGGGTTAGAATAACAGTCCGTCATCAAAAATTATATTAATTTGTATCTATGGATATAGAGAGATGGTCACAGCATACTTTTGAGAGAAAGAAACAGGTTATGTAACAGTATTAGAGCAAGATCCCATTTATATAAAACAGGGTATGAGTGTTTGCAAGTTACCTGTAACAATGGTCTGTAATGTTAATAGTGGTTTTAAATTTTCTTTATTAAATGATTTCTGTATTATTTGAACATTTTATAGTGAGCAGCTATTATTTTTGAGATCTCAAAAAGCATTTGGAACAAAATTGATTCTAAATACTCCAGCAAACCATGCTGTTTGGAACCAAATGTGTTTTGATCTAGGCTGAAGCCATTTTGTTTGATTTGTCCCTCAGGTGCCACAAGGTTGGATCGGACTGAGGGTGGTGCTCCTACCTTGTTGCTGTTATTGTTTTTCTTTTCAGGTCTCTTGCCCCCACTTTGATCCCCATGGGCTGTGGTGTCTTAAGTGGAGAAAATACCCCTCCGTTTAGTTAGAAACAAATTAGCTGCTTTGGATAAATGATCTGACATTTCCCTTCGCCACGGCAGATCTGAGTCACTTCAGATTCAGGGCAAACAGGGTCAGGCTCAGGTGTCCTTCAGGGAACCTGGGTTGGTCTGGGTTGAGGATAGAAGTGAGGAGGAGGTGGGGAGGAAGAATTGGCTCAGTGTGAGCTCTTCAGTCTGTGGCTGGTTCCTTTCAAGGATTAGGCACCTGGACTCCTCCGTCCCACTGGGCCTCCTCCAGTAAACCCTGTGTCTCCTCTGACCTGGCCCTGTGCTGAGACCTGGGATACCGCATGGAGGGGACACAGTTCCTGCCTGAAGGATGCCCCAGTCTAGTGTGGAAGACACACAATGACATTTATTTCATTGACAAATGGGTTTTGAGCACATTATTATTTGTACTAGGAACTGCTGTAGGTTCTAGGTACATAGTGGTGAGCAAGAGAAACACCATGCCTTTAGAGAGCTTATATTTTAATTGTCAACAAGAGTATGTGAGGGGGGCACAGAGTATTTTGGGTCCATGGGAGAGAAGCTGAAACCAAAGTTAAAATGAAGGTGCCGGGTTTTCAGGGAAAAGCACTCCATTTGAATCTCCACTCAGTCTCTTTCTGACTCTGCAACCTTGCTCCTTTACTGCCCTCTGTTAATTGAGAATAATAAATACTTTCTACCCTGTGGGGGTGTTGGGAGGACTAAATGATGGAAAATGTTTTCCCCATGCCTGGAACATCTTCTGTGTCCAATAAATGTTTATTATCTAGTAAAAAAAAAAAAAAAAAAAAAGAGGGGGGGCACCTGGGTGGCTCAGTTGGTTAAGTGCCCAACTTTGGCTCAGGTCATAAACTCAAGGTTCGTGAGTTTGAGCCCTGCGTCGGGCTCAGTGCTGACAGCTGGGAGCCTGGAGCTTGCTTCACATTCTGGGTCTCTCTCTCTGTCCCTCCCCTGCTCTCAATCTGTCTGTCTGTCTCTCAAAAATAAAGATTAAAAAAAAAAAAGAAACAAAACTTAGGTGTACAGAGTATGTAAAATCATGCCCGGCACATTGTGCTTGTCTGTAAATGCTGGTTGCCACCCCCTTGTGACCAGAGGTGTACGTTTAGTTCTGAATTGACCTCTCTTCCTCATGTGTCGCCATTGTGCCTATGACATTGTTCTGAGGTTTGTGGGTTTGTCTCTCCCAACCCGACCCGGACTGTGAGCAGATTGTCTCCACACCCCCAGACCATAGCAGGGTGCAGGAATGTGTGAAAAACAGGACGCTGTGGAGCTAGCCCACGTCCAGATGTTTACTCCACTTGGTCTTGGCCTCCAGGCTGGGCCCCTCTCCCTGGCTACTGTTTGATGAGCTAGTGCAGGTGGCAGGGAGACTGGGGGACAGTGAACAGCAAAGTGCAGAGACCAGATCTAAGGCTGCATCCCATTGCTGGCACTTTTGAGCTGCGTGACTTTGGGCGAGCCGTCCATCTTAGCTCGTCTGTGGAGTGAGGACGGAATTAGCACTCAGGGCTGCAGTGAGAAGGAAATGAAGTCATGCAGTCACTGGTTTGGCATGGTGCCTGGCCCATGAAGGAAAAGACACACAGAGAATATCGCTTAAAGAACACAAACAACCGACCCAAAGCTGTCAGACCCGTCCCATGCAGGCCTTGCACGAAGGAGGGAGTGTTTTAACCTTCTGAGCACCAGGCACTAAGATAGCAGCCACTCTAACCAAGTGCGTGGCTTTCCCCGGGGGTGAAAATTCTTACTAGGGGTTTGTCAGCTGAGAAGTGCAGCTCTCCAGAGGTGCAGGAGCATGTATGGACAATGTGCTTCAGGCACAGAGCACACCCGGTCTCCATCAGGTTGAGGTGGTGATGATCTTCCCTGCCGATGGGGCTTGTCCGACAAATGATGGAATGGGTTTAAGGCCGTGGAATGAACGTGGCCGGCCACTCCGTGCTTCGTAGAAAGGGGGCTTCACTGAGGACTGAGAAACTAGATCATTATCCTTCTTTGTAGAGAGCAAACTCCCCTAGCAGCTGTGTAATTCAAGATGACCTAATGGAGGATTTTGACTTCGAAGAAAAGCAAAGGATTTCCCAGGGCATCTTACAGTCAGTAGAGGTTTGCCAGGCTTACTATCCTCACCCCCAGAGGTGGACCCAATGGGAACCTTATGAAAAAAAAGCAGAATAGTATGAGGGGAAAAAGAACCCCAAGGGCTGTCAGTTCTTGTCTACACGCCGGCCAGTAAGCTAGATACTTTCACATGTGTTGCTCCTAAAAAGCCAGTTACGCTGAAATTGCCAACAAGGACACAGGTTCAGAGAGGTGAAGTAATAAACCAAGATCTAAAGGATTCCCACACCACACTCTTAAACTTAGAAAACAGACACAATAACAGCACTCTATGATTCACTTTTTTAAAATTATGGTAAAATACAAGTAACATAAAATTCACCATTTTAACGAATTGTAAGTACGTTAAGTACATTCACATTGTTGTGCAGCCATTTTCACCATCCGTCTCCAGAACTTTTTCATCTTCCCAAACTGAAACTCCCTCCCCATTAAATAAGACCCCCCCCCCCCCAGCTCCTGATAACCACTTTCCGGCTCTATGAATCTGACTACTCTAAGTGCCTCATTATGAGTGGAGTCACAGAGGTTTTTGCCCTTTTGTCACTGGCTTATTTCACTCGGTACAGTGTCCTCAAGGTTCATGCATGTTGTAGCATGTGTCAGAATTTTCTTCCTTAAAAAGGAATGTTCTGTTGGATGTATAGACCACATCTTGTTTATCCATTCATTTGTCAATAGATACTTGGGTTGTTTCCACCTTTTGGCTATTATGAATGTGCTACTTTGAATGTATATAGATACCTCTTGGAGACCCTGTTCTAATGCTTTGGGTATGTACCCAGAAGTGGAATTGCTGGACCATATGGCAATTCTGTTTTCAGGTTTTTTAAGGAATCGCTATTGCTGTTTTCCCACAGTGGCTACACCATTTTACATTCCCACGAACAGTGTACCAATTTCTCCACATCCTTGTCAACACTTGACATTTTTTTTTAATGTTTTTTTTTGAGGAGGGGCAGAGAGAGAGGGCCAGAGGATCTGAAGTGGTCTCTGTGCTGACAGCAGAGAGCCCGCCTCAGGGCTCGAACTCACAAACTGTGAGATCCTGACCTGAGCCAAAGTCGGACTCTTAACTGACTGACCCACCCAGACATCCCTCTGTTTTTGTTTTTGTTTGTTTGTTTTTTTTAATAGTAGTCATCCTAATAGGTATCAAGTGGTATCTTATTGTGGTTTTGATTTGCATTTTCCTGGTGATTAATGATGTTGGGCATCTTTTCATGTGCTTATTGGTCATTTTGATATCTTTAGAGAAATGTCTATTTTTGCCCAAGTTTTTAATCCAGTTGTTTTTTTTTTTGCAAGTTTTTGCATTTTTTGCAAGTTTTTTGCCCAATTTTTAAACCAGTTGTTTGCTTTTTTTTTTTTTAAAGTATTGAGTTGTAGAAGTTCTTTATATATGTTGCATATTAAGCCCTTATCAGGTATGTGATTTACAAATATTTTCTCTCAGTCTGTGTGGGACCTTTTCATTCTGTTGATGGCATCCTTTGATGCACCAAGTTGTTTAATTTGAATGTAGTCCAGTTTACCTGTTTTTCTTTTATTGCCTGTGATTTTGGTGTCATATCCAAGAAATCATTGCCAAATCCAGCACCATGTAGCTTTTCCTCCTATATTTTCTTCTAAGAGCTTTATAGTTTTAGCTCTTATATTTAAGTCTTTCATCCATTTTTTTAGTTAGTTAATTAATTAATTAATTAATTAATTAATTTAGAGAGGGAGAGAGAGAATGCATACATGAGCAGGGAAGGGGCAGAGAGAGAGAGAGAGAGAGAGAGAGAGAGAGGGAGAATACCAAGCAGGCTCTGCACTATCAGAGCAGAGCCTGATGCGGGGCCCAAATTCATGAACCATGCGATCATGACCTGAGCTGAAATCAACAGTTGGATGCTTAACCAACTGAGCCACCCAGGTGCCCAGTCTTTCATCCATTGAGTTAATTTTTTATATGGCATAAGGTAAGGATCTAATGTCATATCTACAGCTTTTTGAAATAGGAAAAAAAATTAGAGACCAACAGTAGGGTTTTGAGGGGTGGGGTAGTAAATGATTTATCTTTCTAGAAAGTTCAGTCTCTCACCCAGTCTTGCTCTTCCCTTCATCTAGCCTCCACACAGTAGTCGAAGTGATCTTTTAAGAAACACGCACAAATCAAACCACATCACTCTCTTGCTTAAAATCTCCAATGGCTTCCTGTTGCACTCAGAATAAAATCCAAACTTCCTGCTGTGCATGACTTGACCCCTGCTGACTTCCTGCTACATCTTCTGTTGCTTCCTCTTGGGCTTACTGCCATTTAGTCACACTTAATTTCTGATCTTTCCTGCAGCTCATTGAGCTTTTTGCTGCCACAGGGCCTTTACACATGCTGTTCTTCCTGCCTAAAACAACCTACCTCCTTATTTTCATATGGCTGACTCCTTGTTCTTTAGAACCTGGTAGAAATGTCACCTTGTCTTAATCAGCTCAAACTGCCATAACAAAATACCATAGACTGGTCGGCCTAAACAACAGAAATTTATTTTCTCACAGTTCAGGAAGCTGAAAATGGGAGGTGAAGGTGCCAGCATGGTCAGTTTCTGATGAGAGCTCTTTTTCTGGCTTCTAGGTGGCCACTTTCTTGCTGTGTCCTCATTTGGCAAGAAGAGAGGGCAGGGGAAGGAGAGGGAGAGAGGAGCAAGCTCTCAAGTGTCTCTTATAATTCAGTTCATAGCACACATTCTCAGAGAAGCCACTGTTGACCTTCCAATCGAAGCCAGATTCCTTCCATAAACCCCCCTCACACTCCCTCTGGGTAGTGTCCATGACCATACCCTGTTCTTATTCTTCATGGTAGAGCCATAATAGTGAGTAACTGTACATTAATCAGTGCAGCAATTTGTTTAATGTCTGTCTCCTCCCTGAGACCATAAATTTCAAGAAACTAGACTGTCATCCTCACTCCTGTATTCCTTATTCAGTGCCTGGAACATACCAGATGCTTGATTATTAATCAATAATCTACCTGTTGGAAGAGTGAACAAACCTGAACCTGTAGTGAGTTCACATTCCTTGACTTTTTCACTAACTCTGGGCAGGGGAGGGGGGCAGGAAGGAAGGTAACATGCACTAAAGGGCAGTATAGAAAAGTCATTACCACATGTTGGCACTAGACTGCATGAATTAAATACCAGCTCTACTCCTTACTGGTCATGTGACTGTGGGCAAGTCACTTCATCTCTTGTGCCTCAGTTTATGTTCCTGAAGAGATGTCAACACCTATTTGGATGATGCAGAGCAATTCGAAGGGTAGTGCCAGGCTGAGCAGGGGTGAGGTATATGACTGAAAACAGGCGCAGGGGATGGATTATCTATAGAGGGAGCATTGAGACCCTTAGGCCCCCCACTCTTGTACCCTGCACACTCAGGTGACTAATGCTCCACTCTGCAGGAGGTTAAGGGTTTTTGCCTCAAGTTAAGCTGGAGGAACTCTGAACTTGGGCCCAGCAGACACAGAAAGGATCAGAGTGAGGTACCAAATGGAAAGTGGGGGATCCACAGACTTCCTCTCCAGCTCTGCTACCATAATCCTGACAGCCAGAAGTATGCTCCCCAGGCAGGAGGTTAGAAGGTTTCTCAAGGTCCCAGAGAAGAGACATGCTGACATTGATATTTAGATGTTTCCCAATATAAAAGCTTGGTTTCTGCTTAGTCCCCCTACAGTGAGGCGCAGCAGTTGACAGGAGCCCCACACTGATGCACACATGCACACATGTGCGAATGTGCACACACACACACACACACACACACACACACACAGCTGCCAATTAGTTATGTAGTGCTTTACTCAAAGATCAACCTTAGTCACATATCACTAGATATTTGAAGGAAGTCTCCAGGATAAAAGAGGGAGGCCAAAGTAGACAAATAAATAGAAATGTTTGAAGCAAATAGTGCAGTGAGCAGAAGAAAATACAAAACAGAAATTATTAGTATCCTCAGAGAGATAAGAGAAGATATTGTATCCATGAAATAGGATGCTATAAATGCTATATAAAAAAGAAATAATAAAAGAAAGAGAAATGACACTGGGAAAATAAAACATGAGAGCCAAAATAAAATAAAAAAGTCAATAGAAAGGTTGAGAGGTAATGAAAAGTAAATTTCCCAGAGGATGTACCAAAAAGACAAAGAGATGGAAAATAGGAAAGATAAGAAAATTAAAGGATCAATCAAGAGGCCCAATATCTGACTGACAATTTTCTAGGGATTCCGGGGAAAGCAGAAGGGAGTTAATTATCAAAGATATGAAGTGAGGATATTTCATATTGAAGGACATGAATCTTCAGAATGAGAGGGACCAATGCAAATGAAAAACAACCACCCTAAGGCATCTCATTACAAAATATCAGAATACCAGGGATAAAGAGAAGACCCTAAATGTTTTGAAGGTGGAGAGAACAGATTATATACACATCACCAAGAATCAGAATGGTTTCAGATACCTCAGTGGCAACACTTGAAGCTAGAAGATGAGGGAGCCATGCCTTCAAAATTCTGGTGGAAAACTATTTCCAACTTACTGTTCCATATACAGTCAAATCAGAAGTGAGGATAGAATAAAGACATTCTCAGACATGTGTAAATGGGTATAAAAAGGGTATAAAATTTTACTTCCTATGTGTCCTTTCTTAGGAAGTGACTAGAAGAGGTGTTTCACTAAAATGAGGGCATAATCCAAGATAGAAAAGACTTGCAAACCAGGAATCAGGCTCTTCAGCACAGGAGGACAGCTATGCAGCTGGCCTAGAAAGCAACTAGTCCCAAATTAAAAGGGAGGAGGAAGATTCCAGGGGGTGAGTCACTAGCAAAACAAAAGGAACTGATAGATTATGTGACTGTGTAGAAAAAGCATTTTACAAGTCTGCTGGAATGTTTGAGGAGATTTCACAATATGTACATAGAACTAAGCAAATGAGGAAAAAATAGGCAATTGTCAACTCCAGGAAAACCAAAAATATGTACAGAGAAATAAACTTAATTATAGTATACCATTTGGTTCAGCAATGGGCAATATCTATAAAGTAGTAAGAATGTAAACCCCAAAAAAGAGATATTATACCCCAGATTTTAAATTAACTAAAAATTTAGAAGTTGTGATAAAACTATATTGAACAGATGGAGACAGGAAATGGAGCTGGGTAGTGTAAGAGAATTAATACTCATCTAGTGTATTAGGGGTTGTGGAGGACATTACTAGTATTCACTAATATCTGGTTTTCCTTGCTTCTGGGCACATAGAAGACTGTACTTCTCAACCCCTTGTCATTGGGTGGGGCCACGTGACTAGTTCTGGTCAGTCACCTGCAGCTGTTTCTTTTCCCTCTGTGTTAATCAAGGAGGACTTGGGTTAAGATGGCAGAGCCACAAGTCTGAAACGAACTGGCATTGCCTTATGGAATATGGAAACGAACTGGCATTGCCTGGAGACACTGCATGGACTCTGAAAGGATAAGAAATAAACTTATTATTGTGTGAAGCCACTGAAATATTTGTTACTGCTGTGTAGCCTGGCTTCACTGATACAAACTTCAACACATACTGTCTAAAACTGATAAATTAAGAAATAGCCAACTCTGCATATTACTTAGAATTATGGAGATAATCACTAGAAGAATAATTAAACATATTAAAAATGTTGCCTCTGGGGAGCAGGAAAGAGGAGTTAGGAACCTGTTTTCATTTATAGTACTATATGACTTTTTTACACAAAGTAATTTGTAATTGCATTACATTGGCAAAGATAAAATTTTATAAAAATCTGTGTGTGTGTGTGTGTGTGTGTGTGTGTGTGTGTGTGTGTTGGAAGGATTCCCACCAAACCATTGCAGTGGCTTTCCTTAGCAGGAAGGACATGCTAGACTGAGCATCTGAGGAACTACAGATCTGGTGGGACATGGAAGGCACTATGGGGAAGGAGTCTACTCCATTGGAATGCCAGTCTGAGGGGTCTGATTTTCATCCAGATGGCAATGGAGAGTCGTGGAAGAGTAATAAGCCGTAGAGTATTCTGAGCAAATCTACTTTTGTAGTGGGCACCCTGACTTACCTGGACGATGAATTGTGGGGGAGGGAGGAGGCTGCATGGTCTCCGTGAAAGCCTGGACTAAGACCTGCACACAAACAAATGTCTATCAAGGGCCTGCTGTTTGCCAGGTGCTATTGGTATGCCCAGCCATGCAGCAGGGAACAAAATGGACCAAGTCCCCTGCCTTTCAGGGAGATTACATGGGTGAGAGAGGCAAACGGAGAGAAAAGAAGTATAAGTCAGGTGGTGGCTCATGCTACAAAGAAACATGAAGCAGTTTAAGGAGACGGAGAGATGGTGGGGAGAGGGGTATTTAGACAGGGCGGCCAGGTGTGGCCTCTCTGTGGAGGTGACATTCGAATAGAGTCCTGAATTAAGGGAAGGAGCAAGTCATGCAAAATGTGGGGTTCCAGGCCGAAGGAAGAGCAGTCCAGAGGACCTGAGGTGGGAATGGGCTTGCTGTGCCCCAAGGAACCGCAGAGAGGCCAATGGGGTGGGGGCGGGGCACATCTGGCAAGGGGAAAGTTCTGGGAGCCGAGGCCCTGAGAGGTGGTAGGAACCAGTTCATGGAATATGGAGAGAACCCCAGGGAGCTCTTGGGGGGCGTTGAGAGCAGGAGAACGGCATGATTTGTCCCAGGAGGCCAGTAGGGCCAGGCTTGGCAGTCGGTTAGTTGAGGAGGATGTGGGGGCACTGGTTAGGACGGGAGCCTCTGGGGCTCTGCCCAGCAGTCAGTGCGGTGCCACTCAGCCCTGCCTGGACCAGCTACAGCAGCTTCATCACCCACTTCCCAGCATCCCAGCCCCCTCTGGGAATTGAAGGATCCTCACAAATCAAAATAGCAGGCAAAGAACAGCTGCTAATTGTTCTGCGTAAAAGAAGCGAAATTAGACGAGTCAGCTGTGGGGTTGAGACCGCCTCCCACACAGCTGTGATCCCGCACCCCGCTGAAGACAGGCTTCCCGAGACTTGCAATTCTGCTGTCTCTGAGCAAAACTTTCTGCCTCTCCAGCCCTGGGGCAAATGACAGCTATTCGGGGAGGGAGTGAGACAGATGCTGGCCCTGGAGGACAATGAGAGAGTCCATTTTTTTTTTTTTTTTTAACTGAAAAAAATCAGTCCCTTCATGAAGGAAGAGATTTCGCTGATACGAATTAATTCAGTCATTTAAAACACATTGGGGGCACTCAGTGTGCATTCATTGCACGTTCTCACAGTTGCCACAACGGTGTCCTGGGTACCCAGGGCCAGCGTGGTAGCAGGGGGTTTCTAGAGGGGTGGACGCAGGCAGTGTGGTTCCACCTTTGGGGCAGAGTGGAAAGAGAGCACCGGTTTGGGAGTCAGGCGGTCTAAGTTCTCGCCTTGGCTCTGCCACTGTGGCTGTGTGATCTTGGGTGAGCCATGACCCCTCTCTGGGCTTCAGTTTCCCTGTCTTTTCTCAAGATGGGCTTTAGGCCACGTGGTGTTTCTCAAACTTCAGAGCCCATAAGAATCACTTGCGGGTGGTGCTTGTTAAAGATTTCTGGGACACCTGGCTGGCTCACATGGTAGAACATGTGATGTGACTTTTGATATCGGGGTTGTGAGTTCAAGCCCCACGTTGGGCCTAGAGCTTACTTTAAAAAAAAACAAAAACAAAAAAACAGATGAAGATTGCTAGGCCTGGGTGCCATAGATTCAGATTTTAGTAGGTCTGAGGTGGGGTCCAAGTCTGTACTTCTAGGAATTCTGAACGGAGTCCTTGGACCATACTTGCATAAAATCACTTTCCCTCAATCTCTCAAGGGCTCTTCCTGCTCTGAAATTTGAGGAGTCATTCGTGCAACTCTTCCCTGGGTTTCTCAGATCACTCTAGGGGCATGAAAGAAGTCCTATTCCCTGCCTCGGTGTACCTGTGTGTTTCTGCGCCGATCACATTGCACTGGGACAGTATTTCAGTGTATGCAGCCCCCGCTCCCCCCCTCCCCAGGATGTCCTGTGCCCACCACAGGCCCTGGTACAGAGAGGGCCATGACGGAAATGTAGGCCAAACAAGCGGGCAGCTGTGGTGCAGGCAGCTGCATGGCAGCGTAGATCATGGAGGGATGTTTCAGGTGCAGGAAGGCTTAGTTGCAGACATCTGGCTTGGACACTGGGGCTCATGCCTTGGGTTGGATGTATGGGTGAGTCCAGCTGCATGGGGATAAGAAGGTCTGGAAGGAACCACAGGAAGGACTGGGAGCCCTGGTCGACCATACAGGGCATCCCAGGAGGTCCAAGGCCCCAGCCAGTCTGCTAGGCAGAGCTGGCCAGTCATATTTCCAAAAGGTCAGTGGAAGAAGCCAGAGGGTCAGGTCACTCTGGTATAGTCCCCAGCTTCATTGTTCACATATGAAGAATAATAACTATCATATAGTGAGCCCTTGCATGCTTTGGGCTCAGGGATACGTGCTGTATGATCTATGAACTCTATGAGGTTGGTAAAAGCATCACCCCCTTTTTACAATTTACAGACTCTGAGGCTTAGAGAGTTCAAATTACCAGCCCAGAGTCCCTCTGTTAATAACTAGTAGAAGCAGGGTTAGAACCTAGACCTGTTTTCCTCTGGAGCCCAGTTTTGTTTTTAACCATGTTGCTTAGTACCCCTCAGATGACAAAGGATTTTTTCCTAAAATACTTTCTGCCAAAGTCACCCACAGCCAGAGAAATCCTTTTGCATCTGCTATAGTGAGAAGGAGTGATGCTGAGTCAGAATGTTTAGGGTTCTAGTCCCACCTCTGCCACTGACCTTCTGTGTGTGACTTTGGGCAAATCATTTCCTCTGAGTCTCATGTGAAACTGAAATCTGTGAAATGGGGACAATTACACATGCACTTCCTTTTAAGGTACACTAAGATGAAGACAGCCACCAACATCTATATCTTCAACCTGGCCCTGGCAGATGCACTGGCCACCAGCACACTGCCCTTCCAGAGTGCCAAGTACCTGATGGAGACATGGCCCTTTGGAGAACTGCTCTGCAAGGTTGTGCTCTCCATTGACTACTACAACATGTTCACCAGCATCTTCACACTCACCATGATGAGTGTCGACCGCTATATTGCTGTCTGCCACCCTGTCAAGGCCCTGGACTTCCGCACACCTGCCAAGGCCAAGCTGATCAACATCTGCATCTGGGTCCTGGCCTCAGGTGTTGGTGTACCCATCATGGTCATGGCCGTGACCCGCCCCCGGGGTGAGTGAGTGAAGAAGCTTTGGTACAGCCACTGATCACAGAAGGCAGCATGGGGGCTCCTGTGGGTATGCAGGCCACTTACTAGAGTGGATGTAGTTGGCTCCATACCAGTAGAGGTGTGGACTGCTGATCAAAGTGTGGGTGGCTGGCTAGTGAGAGGGTGCGTAGTCAACCAATTGGACATGAATGGTTGACTATTGTGACAATGGATGACTGGTCAGTGGTCAGATGGGTTGCTGGCCAACGGAAATTTATGAATGGGATGGTGGAGGGTTGATCTATGGGGATGTAGCAGCTGGCGAGGAGCGTATGGATGACTGGCTTAAAGGGATATGGGTGGCCAATTGGGTGAGGGTGTCACTGACCAGGGAGCAGTGGAGGCCATAAGATCTACAGTCTCATCCCAAATGCCCTTCCACCCCAGTTTGAAAACCACTGGCCCAGATGACCAAAGCAAGCCCTAGAGAATGGCCGTTAGAGAATAACAGGTACATTTCCTCAGAGTAAAAATGGTAACTAGTTTAGTAACTACTTGTATCAGTCAGGGTGGCAGCTGTAACAAGCAATCCCCAAAGCTCAGTGCTTAACAGTATAGTTTATTTCTCACTCATATCACAGTCTAATGTGAATCAGAGGAGGAGGAGCTCTTATTCCACAGTTCTTCAGGAACCCAGGCTCCTAAAGATGGTTTTGGAATCCTCCACTGCTGGCATTTGGCCGGCAGATGAATATGGAGAAGGAGTGATAGAGTATGGCCAACATTTAGACGTTATGGCCCATCTCCTCCTAGTGATAGCTGGTTATGTGGCTCCTGCTTGACATAAGGAAGTGGGACAGAAAGTAGTTTTAACCATGTTAAAGACCTTGGTCACTAACCTATCTGAGCCACACTGTATCATGGGGTGTTGTGAGGATTAAATGAGGCTCTATGTGTAAAATACTCAGGACAAGGCAGGGATGCATCCAGAATCAGAGAGGTCAGGTGGCTTACTTAGGGTCACGTGGCTAGGCATTTGATGGAACTTGGCCTAGCACCCAAGGCTCCTGCCCTTATATCTGTTACTCCTATTGCCCCCTGAGTTGGAGGTTTGCAGAGGGTCGTGCTGTGGGTGGAAGGGGAATAGGTTTGGTGGGAGGCCTTTTGATCACCTTAACCATCACATACAGCTTCCCTGTAATTGGTCTTGACTCAGCAGCTGGGCCCCATTGCTCACTGCCAGCCTTCAGTTTATGGGCCATTAGCTGTAGCCCTGCTAGGGGCCAGACCAGATGGGCCTCCTCTCTCCGCACTCCATCCCCTGCACATCCTCCCCACTCAGCACTTGGTTCTGTATGCAGCTTGCTGTGTGACCTTGGACAAGTGCTGTTCCTCTCTGAGCCTTGTTCTGCCATCTGCACAATGAAGTCCTTGGACTCAGTCATCCCTGGGGGTCCTGCCATCCTGTTGTCCGGTGGACCCCCTCTGTGGATCCCCAGCACCCTTTCTACAACTCTCAGGATCCAAGTCCACAGCATGGCTCCTCAAATCCCAGAGTTCCAAGAGATCTTGGGAGCTCCCCAGGACAGTCTCAGGCCTGTTTCTGAATCCCAAAACATCCACTAAGGTGCTCATCCAGCCCACACCCACACTCCAGGAACAGGGAGCTCATTCCACCCTGGGTACACCTCTGGACAAACCTAGCAGTCAGCTCTTCTTGCCATTAAGCTGAGATCTGCCTCCCTGACCTAGCCCTGACTTCTGGACTCCTATATGTATCTGCCCCTCTGCCCTGTGACTACACCAAGAGCTTGAACCACCTTGTACTAATGTTTCACATGCCGTAGCCTATTGAATCCTTGCAACAACCCTGTGAGGTTTAAGTACTGTTATCAGTCCTACTTTGTGGAAGCTCTCCTAGAGGCTGAATAATTTGCCCAGGTTCACACCACAGGTTTAGTAAGGCCTGGGTTCTCTTAACTCATGCTCTCAAGGTCAGTCTTAGCAGTATTGTCCCCATTGCAGCTAGTCTGGAAATGGGTAGGGTGTTTTGAGTTCTCACAACGACTGGCATTTGGGGGCTTTGGGCTAAACTATATGATTACTGCTGGCCATGGATGTAGAGGCTTTGGAAGGGACTGGAACAAAATATAGAAAGGAGACCTCCTAGATTAGGGCCAATCCCGCTGGGGTCTTTAAGGATGAGTAGGAGTTCATCAAGTACAGAAGTGTAAGAGGACATTCCAGACAGAAGAATTACCTTGAGCAAAGGCCAGGAGGAGGCGTGGGACCTGACCAAACCAAGAAGGGTAGCAAGCAGGCAGGGTATGCTCAGGCCCACACAACCCTCACCTCCTGTCTGTCTCTCCTTGTTTCCCCGGCAGACGGGGCAGTGGTATGCACGCTCCAGTTCCCCAGCCCCAGCTGGTACTGGGATACGGTGACCAAGATCTGCGTGTTCCTCTTCGCCTTCGTCGTGCCCATCCTCATCATCACCGTGTGCTACGGCCTGATGCTGCTGCGCCTGCGCAGCGTGCGCCTACTCTCGGGCTCCAAGGAGAAGGACCGAAGCTTGCGGCGCATCACGCGCATGGTGCTCGTGGTGGTGGGCGCCTTCGTGGTGTGCTGGGCGCCCATCCACATCTTCGTCATCGTCTGGACGCTGGTGGACATCGACCGCCGCGACCCGCTCGTGGTGGCCGCGCTGCACCTGTGCATCGCTCTCGGCTACGCCAACAGCAGCCTCAACCCCGTGCTCTACGCCTTCCTGGACGAGAACTTCAAGCGCTGCTTCCGCCAGCTCTGCCGCATGCCCTGCGGCCGCCCGGAGCGGAGCAGCTTTAGCCGCGCCCGCGAAACCACGGCCCGCGAACGGGTCACCGCCTGCACCCCGTCCGACGGTCCCGGCGGGGGGGCGGCCGCGTGACCGCGCCGGCCCGCCCCGCCGCCGTCCTCCCACTCCCCGGGGTGACCTGGCCGACTCCCCGGGCTCGCAGGGGGCGGGGCCGCGACGCGGAGTGGGGCCGAACAGGGCCCCTGTTTTGGAGAAGGGGGCCGTGCTGGAGCGGAGGCAGGGGCCGAGAGACTGGAGCCCCCGCGAGGGGAGTGGGGGGGCGGGGTGGACCTCGGGTGTGGGGCGGGGCACGGGGCACGCAGCAAGGCGGTGGGGCGGTGCCTCCGGGCTGGCTGGGGGCGCGGTCGGCTTGGTGTTGGGTGCGAAGAGCCGGCGACCCTGGTGGAGCAGGGCCTGTGGCTCTGGGACTCGGTGGCTTAAACGGGGCCTCTGCGGTGAGCCAGCTTCCGGTTCTGGCCAGAGCAGGCTTGCTGGCCTGGGACCTGAAGAACTGGGCCCGGGACCCAGGGAGCAGTGGTAGAGTTGGAGGCTTGACAAAGGGGCTGCAAGAGTGGGTCTCTGTGTGGTGGGGCCGGGCCTCTTCTGGAGGCGAGGGGGACCGACAGGACAGTGAGGCGGCCTGCGGCTCCAGACTGGGTCATGAGATAGGATAGGGCCTGTGTGCAGGGGGTGGGCGCCTCAACCTTGGGGTAGAGTCCCAAGCCCTGAGTTCTAGCAAGAGGCGGGGCTTGCCGAGCCCTAGGTCCAACTGGACTTTATAAATAAAGAGAAAATAAAACAGAGAGGGAGAGAGAATATACCTTTTCTGTCCTTGACAGCTATTTTCTTGGAATGGCTTCAGCAGCGACGTAGTGTCCCCAGCACTTTGTGCCAGTGGGCCCTGGGACATGACAGTGGAGCAGGGCTAGCGGCTTCAGGCAGGGCCTCAGCTGGGGTAGGGTCTCCAGCCCTGAGCTCTGTGGGGCTAAGAAGGAGGTCCTGCAGCTCCAACACCAGAGCTACAAGTCAGCCTCTGCGCCAAGGGCGGTGGGCGGGCAGAGGCGAGGCTGGGGAACTTCCGCAGTGACACTGGGTCCTCAAACCGGAGGACAGACGCTTTTGGGGGGGGGGGGTGTCCCAGGGACCTGACTTCTCTGCCCAGGTACCGGAGGACGGAGGACCGCGCTAGCTAGAGCTCCATGGACCCTGGGACTGGATAGGGGCATCTGAAGCACCAATGTGGATTTTTCTCCTCCCAGTCTTGGGTGTCTGGTAAGAACCTCCAGGAGAAATCCTCTCCCTTCTCCCAACCCCTGGCTGCGCCCAGTGTGTCCAGTGTTTCCAATGCTGTGTGCTCCCCAGCCGCCCCCCCCCCCCCCCCCTTATCCCAGCTTCCCTCTTCAAGCTGCTGAGGGCGAGTCCACCCCGAGCAAGGCATAGAGGTTTTTCTCTTCATGTGTTTGGCATTTTATTCAGGCATTCCCAGATCTTTGCTTTCCTGAATATGGGGGTCTGTCCTTGTTCCCTGAGCCTCCCCCGTGCTTCCATCGCCTCTCCCCGCTCCCTCCCCCCACAGGCGCACACACCCCTGACTCCCTATTGAAGCAGTTAGCTGACATCCTTGTAGAAACAAATTAACTTTCTTCCCTTTTTGGGACAGATGGAGAGAAATTGACGTCTTTGTCTCAAACCACAAAAAAAAAAAAAAAAAAAAAAAAAAAAAAGGAAACAAGATACCTCTTTTCTCTTTCTCTTTGACAGTCATTTCCTAGGAACAAAAGCCTTTCCCTTGTCTGGCTGACTGTCACTCCAGCAGGGGCTGAACTGACATTCAGGAGGTTGCGGGCTTAGGCACCAGCTTGAGCTTTGCACATTAGGGATAGGGATGCCCTTAGTTGACAAAGCACAGCCCCCTTCTCAGGGTGAGGCCCCAGAAGCTCCAGACCTGGGAATTTTCTTCCTCCAGCAAATGGCTCCAGTAGCACTTGGGAAGATGTAGGACGGTGCCCAGTGACCATTGAGACTTCTGTGTCTGAATGGGGGTTGGGGGTGTATCAGCAAGGTGGGGCGCTCCTCATCACATGGGACTCCTCTTACCAATGCCTTTGAGAGATGTCACAGAGAGGGGACAATTTAGGAACTGGGGGACACTTCTGAAGAAGG
Source organism: Panthera tigris (assembly GCF_018350195.1). NCBI lineage: Eukaryota > Metazoa > Chordata > Mammalia > Carnivora > Felidae > Panthera > Panthera tigris. The sequence continues at coordinate 21,565,814 of NC_056667.1, forward strand.
TGACATTGGAGTCAGGGCTGTTGATTCTCTCTGCAAAGACTGTGTCCCCTTCCGCTCGCTCTCAAGGCTGCTCTGGGTCTGCTCACTGCCATTTCCTATGGCTGTAACAGATCTGGCTGCTCTTTACTACTTCTCATACATAAATTTGTCCTGGGGTCAGCAGAGGCTGCGTCCAGGCCAGGTGCCTCTAGGGTAAAGCAAACATACTGAAATCGACATCACGCCAGGGGCTGTGCACACTGGGCACTGGGACTTGGAAATAAGTCAGATACAGCCCTGCCCTCAGAAAGTTCAAGCCCATGCTGGGAGACAAGGCATGAACAGATCATTGCATCTCATTGTGATGCATGCAGTGACCGCAAGCCCCAGGGAGAGTGTTGTAGGGAAGTGCCTTTCCTAGCTTTATACTAAAACACATTCATAACAATTCTAGAAGAGAAAAGAGTCAGTCAAAGGATCTTAAAGGAAGAGTAGGAGTTGGCTACCAAGAAGAGGGAACAGCATGTGCAAAAGCATGGAAATGTTCCGGTGCTTGGTAAACCTGAGAAAAGCTGTGTGCATTTGAAGCATGGGGCTTAACCGAGCCCTTCCGAGTGCCAGGCTCTGAGCCAAGCACTTTATGAACATTATCCCATCCGATCCTCGTGAGAGCCCAGTTTACACAAGAGGCTCAGAGAGGTCAATCCACTCACCCCTCCGTCACAGACCCTGTTAGTGGTGGCAGAACTCAGGTCAGTAGGACTCCAGGGTCCAAGGTTCTGGTGAAGCCCAGGCATCATTGAAATAGAAGAGCCTTAATTGCTGGAACCCTGGGATGAGGATTTTCGAAGACTTCAAACCAAATGGAAAAATCTGAAGGAAAAGGGCAATTTTCCATGAACTTTTTTGTTCCTCCTGAAGCTCTCCAAATCTTCACATTTCAAAATGTACCGTGCATGATGCATTTTAAAGCTCCAAACTGACAGTGTAATTCTAGATCATCACAGGGCTCTCAAAAGTGAAGTAGGTCTGATTTCCCCCAAGGTTTCCATTCCTCTCTCTTCAGGAGGTAGAAGCAAGTTTTTGCTTCTGGTTTCAAAATGCCCTACAATTTCGTATCTTTTCTTGTAATAGAAGTGGTGGTGAAAGCTGGAGTCAGATTTTGGCTTTCCCTCTCTGTGCCTCAGTTTCCTGCTCTGCAGAATGGACTTCCTTTACAAGGTCGTTGTGAGGATTTAATGAGTTAATGTATAGATGGGGTCCAGAGCACAGGTAAGCTCTTAGCACATGGTAAGTAGCTCTTATTACCTAGAAGTGGAGCTGCAGCACAAGGTCAGAGCTGGAGACCTAGAGGGAAAAGTTGATGAGCTTTCAGGGACAGCAATGAAGAGAAAAGAGATGGGGGACCCACCCTGGGGATCCCCCTGCTTTCTAGGCTCAGGAACCACAGTGGAGAGTGAGAAGCTGCCTGAGAAGCAGGAGGAGGATGGGGAGAATGTGTTGCCATGGAAACTGGAGGAGGAGGGCGTTCCCGGGGGGGAGGGAATGATGGATAATGTCAGGTGTCATAGAAGAGAGATTGGAGGTGGGGAGGGCAGGAGGGTGATGGGAATAAACCAGAGCCTCAGGTTGAGTTTCCTACGTGGCTTGGGAAGGCCTAAATCTGGATTCAAAGCTCTGAAGCTAACTGGCTGTGTGACCTAGGCAAGGGATTTGCCCTCTCTGAGTTTATGTTTTCTCTTAGCTCTAAGACGAGGGACTGGATGAGTCTCTAGTATGATGTTCAGTCTCTAACAAGAGTCCTGGTTTTGCTGGATTCTTGGCCGCTTGCCAGCAGTATGATCTTAGGCAGGTAACTTCACTTCCACGAGCCCCATCTGAAGACTAGGGATGTGGTGAGGGAGGTGCCTGCCAAAGTGCCTGGCACATAGTAGGCCCGCAATACAGAATTATTCTGTGACAATAGTGGGGAGCCAGAGGCAGCTGTCTAAGGAGGTTTGCTTAGCTTGGAATTTGAAATGCTCCTCAAGGTGGAGGAAGCCCCCAGGGCCCCTAGAGGACTTGGAGGAGCACAGTCCAGACTGAGCCCCCACCAGGCCTCTGCCCAAAGGCCAGCCTCTCTGTTTTCAGCAGTGGATCCTTAGCCTGGCCTCTGGCCACCTTCTCTGCCTGGACCTACTGCAGATCCAGGCTGGGAACCAGCTCAGAGGCTCCAAACCCCTAGGGAGTGACCCCACTCCCACCCCCACCTCCAGAACATGGTCCCAGCACTCACACACAACACTACGCACAACTTTCTCTTGTCATTTATTTATTTATTTATTCATTATTATTTTTTCATTCCTGGGCACTGAGCACATAGTGCTGGCAGCTCCGGGGAGTGAGGGGAGAGAGGGCCTGGGCCCGACCCCAACTCCGAGCTTACAGATGTTGGGGGACCGGAGGAGACTGGGGACTAGCACAGCCTGCTGTGGGGTTCGGGCGGCAGGCAGCTTGGGAGTTGAAAATGGGGCCCAGAGGGGCTGGTGAGAGCCTTCGTTTATCCTGACGTGGTAGAGCGCTGGGCTGGGTGCTGCGCGGGTTCTGGCCCCATCAGCAGTGCCGGCCATGAGCCCCCCCACCTGGTGCAGAGTGCTCTCTCACCCACCTCAGTGAGAGGCCAGTATAGCAAGAATAGTGTGTGATACACAGCCTTCGTCTCTGTTCCAAGCACTTTACATGGGTAATTTATTTCATCTTCACAGCATGACTATGAGGAAGGCACTATTACAATGATTACCCCTACATTACAGATGAGGAAACTGAGGCTCAGCGAGGGGAGTGGCCTGCCCAAGGCCACATGGCTTGCCCATGGCTGCGCCAGCTAGGATCCCATCTTAGATCGGTCAAGTTCACTTCCTCTGCTTTTCCCCGCCTTCCTCCCACGAGGAAACTGATTACGCAGAGGGCACTGGACGGGTGTCCAGCTCATAGTCACAGACTGAGCCTTCCCGGTGCTGGGTTCTGTGTCTCATCACCTGGGCAGGTGATGAGGTAGTCATAGTTTCCCAGTTTCCCAAGAAACTGCCTTGACCTTGGCAGGTCCCTCTGTCCATGCATTCCCTCTCTGCCTTGGAAGGCTTGCTCGTTCTATGATTTTTCAGCTGCCTGCTATGACTTTGCTGTATGACCTTGGGCAAGCCACTTCACCCTTGGAGCCCCTTTCCTCAGTCGTGGATGACAACACAAGAAGTTGTGAAGATTTACAAAAAGGCCTGTCTGTTTCAGTCACACGAATGTTGCCTGTAACCGGCACATAGCATTCTCCTGAGTGGATGAATGAAGCATCTGATGCAGAGTAAATGCTCAAACAGTGGAGCTTTTAATGTGATCTAACATTTTAGGTTATACCTGCTCTGACCCACATTTCTTAATGCTGTAGGTGGGTCAGGAGCAAAGGACTTTCTCTTTTAACCGTCTCCTCGAGTTTTAGGAGATGGGACAGCATGCATTGGAGAGACAGTTTTCAAGAGGACGTCTTCTCCCCAAGTGCTTTATACATGGCTGTCCCCTTTTGTCTTCAGCAAGACTGCCCTCTCCGGCACCTAAGAGGGAGGCACAGTCTGGGAGGAATGAAAGATCCCTAGGTGGCACCGGCCTGGGCCTTCTGGCCAGAACATTTGAGTCATGGGGATGGAGCCCCTTGGCAGGTATCCATGCAGGTGACATCCACCTGATGGGGCTCATCTTCCAGGATCTCCTCTTGGAATAAGTCCCAAGCCAGGAGACAGGGAACGTGGGTTTGACTCTGCCCACTTCCTGCTATGTATATTTGGGCAGGCCTCTGTCCCTCTCTGGGCCTACAATGGAGGGACAGAGGTAGGACTTGATGGGTTCTGAGGGCTCTGACATGCTGGGAGAGAACAGAGACCTTTCCCTTCTGTTCCTTGATGCCAGAAACAGACATCTGCTGGCAAAAACCACTGGGCGTTTGTCCAAGGCAGAGGAAAGGATGCCTGGGGGTCTGGTGTTTGTAGTTGGAGCTGCCCTGCTTTGGGGATGAGGGAGGCAGGCATGTCAAAATGAAGCTTGACTCATACACCTGGCTTTTTGCCTATCCCAGGTCCTATCATGGTACCAAGGACCAACCTTCTGTTTTCCCAATAAAGAAAAGCACTATTCTCGGTGTCCACATCTCTGGCTGTTTCTTTGCTGACCTTCTGTGGTCCCCTCATGGGGGGGGGGGGGCGGCTAGCATGGGGAGGTGGTGTGTGTGTGTGTGTGTATGTGTGTGTGTGTGACACAGACCTGGTTGCTCACAATGAGTGAATAGTCCTATGCTCAGGACTATCTCAGAGGGAGCTGCAATACTGTCCCTAAGAACCCCATCTGGGGGCCTGGCTGGCTGTTGGTAGAGCATGCAACTCTTGTTCTCAGGCTGTAAGTTCAAGCCTCGCGTTGGGTATAGAGGTTGCTTAAAAATAAAATCTAAAAAACAAAACAAAACAAAACCATCTGATGGGAGAGAGACATACACAAGGTAGCTGTAGCTACTTCCTAGAGCATGCCCCAAACCAAAGCAGGCTTCCAGGAGCCCCCTCTCCCCCAACCCTCCAGATTGGCTCCTCCTTCTTCTCTGTGGCCCACCCCCTAATCTAAGTCCCTTGTCCTCCAGAGTCCTGCCCACCTCACGTGCCTCTTGGGGTTCCCACTGACTCCCCCTCCTTTTCTCTCCACCCTACTCCCACCTCCGTTCCATTCTCTTGTCCTGTTGGCCCTCCTTTTGGCCATAGAAGCCCCAAACCTCCTCTGGGTGCATTCAGGGCAGCCCTGGGCATGGGGCTTGATGTCCCAGGAGACCTCTACCTCCTCAATGTTCCTCGCCTCAAATGGTTGCTGATGGTTAATAAGTAATTCTCTGGAAGGGAAATTCCTGCTCCGATCCGTCTCCCCACCAGGTGTGATCAGGTCCTCAAGAGGGCGCCAGAACCCGGACTCCCCCCTTCCCCTGCTGAGGCAACCTCCCTTCAGAGAACCATAGCCTCAGCCGGGGCTGCCCACCCCGGAGCCTGCTGTGTCAAGGTGATGAGCACCAATGCAGGTGGGCGGCCTTGACCCAGACTGGGATCTCACCCCCGCACAGCTGCAGGCCGTTTGGGCAGGGGCACGGGCAGGGCTGCGGACTGCCCAGCATGGGGAAGGGGCTCACAGAGAGGGACTCAGGTGAGGAAGACTTCACAGAGGTCTGGCACCTCTGCCCAGAGCTAACTCCCACTGAGGCCAGGAAGAACTGCTCTGAAGGGTGTGTGTGTGTGTGTGAGAGAGAGAGAGAGAGGGAGATTGCACAGCATGTGTGAGAGCACCTTAGTGTTTAAGTGCACGGTGGAGATTTTTTAAAAAACTGTTTATTTTTGAGAGAGACAGAGTGCAAGCAGGGGAGGGGCAGAGAGGGAGACACAGAATCCAAAGCAGGCTCCAGGCTCCGAGCTGTCAGCACAGAGCCCAATGCGGGGCTCGAACTCATGAACCTCTAGCTCATGACCTGAGCCGAAGTCAGACACTTAACCGACTGAGCCACCCAGGTGCCCCAGTACGTGGTGTGGAGGTTTTTATACACCTTTGTGTATGGCCTGAGGAGAAGCACATCTGCATGACCACTCTGAGCATCACTTTCTCTTTTGTAAAATAGCATAATTATTATAGCTAATGTACCAGGACTCTCCGGAAGACCCAGTGACCCAACAGCTGTACGTGGTAAGCGGGGCACAGAATTATTGATGGGGGGGGGGGGGCACAGTCTGCCTTTAACCTTCAATAGCTCCCAGTTGCCTGAAAAACCCAGATGACCTCTCATGCCCCTTCCCAATGGGGGATTCTAGGAATCTAACTTCAGTCTTGCCTGCCTGCAACCTCAAACTCCCTCAGAGGGAGATGAGGACGCACTTCGGGAAGAGAACGGCCGAGGCCCAGCCCAAGGGCAGGCAGTTCTGAGAAAGTGCAGCAGGCAGGGCAGACTACTGTCATGTGCCAGCTTCATCACCCTTCCAGATCCGCTCCACTTCCCTCTGCTTCCAGGAAGCCTTCTCTGATTGCTCTGTACCGATCCTTTGCCCTGGTTAGATCCCCCACAGCTGCTATCAGGGCCCCCTCGTGCAAGCCGCTGGCCTGCATTGCCAGACATATGCGAACCTGCCACCCCCTAAGGGGAAAGGAAAGACCCATGAAAAGGTACACAGGTGGGTTTTCTCCCCCCCCAGTGTTTATGGTTATTACAGGATGCTCGTTAGAAAAACTGAGAAACCTGATAAGAAAAAGAAGAGGTAAAAAACATCACTCATGGTTCCGCATCCTATTAATTAACATATGAGTGTTCTTCCTTCCCCAGGGGAAACCCCAGCGGCTCCCAGGTGATCCCAGAGCCCTCTGCAAGGGGGTGTGCGGTGTGAGCCAAACAGCTGGTCTTCGAAGAAATTGAGGAAAGGAGGCAGGACAAGCTCATTTCACAGACGCTGCTGCCACCTACTGGCCATGTCTGGCATCGGCACCCTTATTTAGTTTACCCCTTTCTTTGCTTTCTTTCCTTTTCCTTTCTCTATTTTTTAATGTTTATTTATTTTTGAGGAAAAGAGACACAGAGCGTGAGCGAGGGGGAGGGGCAGAGAGAGAGAGACACACACACGGAATCCGAAACAGGCTCCAGGCTCTGAGCTGTCAGCACAGAGCCGGACGTGGGGCTCAAACCCACGAACCACGAGATCATGAATGACCTGAGCTGAAGTCAGAGGCTTAACGACTGAGCCACCCAGGCGCCCCAATGTAAGTTTTTTTTTTAATGTTTTACTTATTTTTGAGCGAGAAAGTGTGAGAGTGGGGGAGGGGCAGAGAGAGACAGGGGACAGAAGATTTGAAGCAGGCTCTGCACTGAGAGCAGCGAGCCCGATGAGGGGCTTGAACTCACAAACTGTGAGATCATGACCTGAGCCGACGTCAGATGCTCAACCGACTGAGCCACCCAGGTGCCCCTAATGCAGGGTATTTTTAACAAATGAGGAGATGGGGGTTCAGACAGGGCAAATGCCCAAAGTCACACAACAGCTCCCTCTGACAGTCAAGGTGTTGCTCTGAAGAGAAAGAAAAGGAAGATGCAGCAAAGCTGAAAATCTTTACTAAGCTGTGGAGACCCAGCTCAGATCCCACCCGCAGAGGAGAAGTGCCCAGAGGTGGATGAGGCACTGGCGGGATAGTTTCTCCTCCCAGCAATGTTCCCCTGCCCTGAGTTATGGCTTCAAATTCATTCATTCAAGTGATATTTATGTACAGTGTAGCAGGCTCTGTGCTCAGACTGAGGATGAGCAGTGAACAAGCAGAGGGAAGTCTAGTCTCTGCCCTCATTCCAGCACAGCAGCTCCCCTCTGTTTCCCTCTGTTTCCCACGTTGGGCTTCTGTGGCTAAATGAGTTAGACAATCACTTGGGTTAGTTGATCTCTAAGTTATTCTCAGGTCTAAAAGTTTTAAGACTCAGTCCATGCCTTACTTGGTCACCAGACTATGAGCTGGAGGAGGGCTGGCACTGGGTCTGAGTCCTCTCTCTGTCTCTCAACCCCAATCCTGTAGGCGTGGCTACAAGAGGAGGGGCTCAGGATGTGTCCATGCAGACTGCCCACATGTGGGTGACATTAGACTGATAGCCCTGCAGGAACTCAGCCAACAGCTCTGTACTGACCACAGACCTCCATGCCACACACGGTGCTGGCCCTACCAGAGGAGGCAAGGGCGGGCAGAGAAGGCTTCCCGGGGCTTATGCGGTTGGACCTCCATGCCTAGAAAGCAAAGGAGGGTTCAACCGGATGGAACAGAGGATCCCTGAGCAGTCCTGGCTGGAGAAATCCGACTGTTAGGATGTGGCCACACAGAAGGTGGGGTGAGAGTGGACTCACTTCCAGGTAAAAGCTCTGGAAAATCTAGGTGAAAGCCTGCCTGGAGGGGGTAGGAGGTGGGAGACATGAATCTGGATCCTGCTCTGGCTTCAGAATCCCCAAATCTCCCATGGGGGACCTCATGCTTGGCTCACTGTGAGGCTTATGTATCAGTCAAGACTTCATACTAGCATCGGCCCTAAAGGAACCCTGGTCTTGTGTTCACAAAGTCATATATTTCTGTAAAATTTGCAAAAGTAAAATATATTAATTTGAATTGGCTAAGGTCTTTCCACTCTGACTTCCCTTCTCTCCAATTTGTGTTCTATAGTCTTGAGTGCCTACAGGTATTTTGTATTCTTTTCTTTAAAAATGTTTATTTATTTATTTTGAGAGAGAGAGAGAGAAAGAGAGAGAAGGAGGGAGAGAGAGAGAGAGAGATCAAGGGCACGTGCATGAGGGGGAGGGGCAGAAGGAGAAGGAGAAAGAATTCCAAGCAGGCTCTATGCTCAGTCCTTGGGATGACAGCGAGATCATAACCTGAGCTGATATCATCAATCGAGAGTCAGAAGCTTAGCCCTTAACCGGCTGAGCCACCCAGGTGCCCCAGGCATTTCTAGCTTTGTCTTTTTCCTTTTAAATAGGTTTTGTGCTCGACCTGGGGCTTGAATTCACAACACTGAGATCAAGAGTTGCTTGCTCTAATGGGGGCACCTGGGTGGCTCAATTGGTTAAGCATCCGACTTCGGCTCAGGTCATGATCTTGCGGTTCGTGAGTTCGAGCCCCACGTCCGGCTCTGTGCTGGCAGCTCAGGACCTGGAGCCTGCTTCAGATTCTGTGACTTCCTCTCTCTCTCTGCCTCTCCCCGCTCACACTCTGTCTCTCACAAATTAAAAACGTTATAAAAAATTAAAAAAAAAAAAAGGAGCTGCTTGATCTACTGAGTCAGCCAGGCATCCCTTCATTCTTTTTTAATGGGGGCCCCCCAGGTAAGCTTTAGGTCCCACAATCCTGGATCCACCGGGTCCCCAGTTTTCCCAGCTGCAAAGACAGAGCAAAGGCTGTGAAAGATCTTCCCAGGGGTAAAGATGATCTCTTTGAGTCCTCTTGAAGGAACTGAGACCTGAGGAGCAAGGAAAAGAGGCCTGCCTGGGGTCTCACAATCCAGGACGCAGTCCCACCTGCGTGCCCTCCCTTTCACTACCCTTGCTGACACCTTGCACCCAAAGCAGCCACCCTCTTAGAAGCCTGGTGAGCTCAGCTCTGCGCCTCTGCCCCAAGTGGCTCTGTGACCACGAGGTGGCAGCAGACACCATGTTTCCTTCTCCCGGCGAGGGTTCCTCCGGTTTCCCGCCCCACAGAATCTCAGCCGTTCACAAACACCCCCATCAGCTCTTTCCTGTCATCTCAGGAAACGGGGAGTCCTGGCCTCGCCACTTATTGGCTGTGTGATGGAGAACAGAACAGTTCGCCTCTCTCAGCCCCCTTTTACTCATCCGTATACCAGGGGTACCTCATGGGAACAGGTTAGCGAAGTACCTGGCAGATACATAGTAGGCTAATCAATCATTACCAACCATTGCTGTTTCAACAGGGGCTTCTGGAGAGGCTGCCTTCCCTGGGAAGGAGTGCTCCCGGTGGGAATGACTCCCTCCCCACACTGGAGCAAACCCAGAGGAACTCCTTGGCAGCGGGGCCTTCCAGACCCCTTAAATGTTCATTCGTGGGCACCCTCTGTGCCCATGTCTGGATCGTTCCCTGGACCAGGGCATCTGACTTGTCTTTTTCTCCATCCTTCTTTTGGAGGGAGCTCCGCAGCCTTGTGCCCACCTCGATGTCATCCTGGGGATCTGCCCCAGGCTGCAAATGGATTGTTCTGGGGAGGGGGGGGTCCTTGAACCGATGCCTGCCCATTCTCCCTCTCCTCTCTGCCCTCCCCAAAGGACTGCCACACCCCAGCCAGACAGGACCAAAGACCTCCTGGCTGTCCCCACATCTGCTTCCCTCCGGCCCCTCACCTGCTCCAGTCTAAACCTGGCATTCACTCTGTGCCAAATATACCAAACCAGTTTTTGTTCCCAACATACAACTTCACTGTTCTACTTCCAGGCCTTTATGTAGGCTGAAACACCCTCTTCTATTTCTTTATGTACTGGGACACCCTCTTCTATTTCCATATACTAAATTCATCCTTAAAAATCTAGCTAGTAGGTCACCTCCTCCAGGCAGCCTTCCCTAGTCCCTCCATTGGGACCCTTTCCCCTCTCTGGGCTCTGGGTATACAGTTTCCTTAAGGCCTTTCTCATAGGAGGCCATGAGTCACAACAGGACCGCCCATTATGTTTGGAGAACAACTGTTTATAAATGTATTTCCCTCCTAGCATCTTGGAGCGCGGGAAGGCAGGCAGGGTTAGCGCCATTACCTCATTTGACTGACAGGGAGACAGGCTAACAGAGAAATATGACTGGCCAGGTCTCAGGGCCTCCCTTAAATGGTGGAGTCAGGACTGAAACCAGCAACAGATCCCAGCCACACCCCCTGCCTCAGGCCTGAGCTTGCCTGCTCCACCGTTCCTTGTGGCTTGGTCTTGTGACTCTCTTCCCTTCCTAGACAGAGCAGGGTATTGGCCAGTTTTTAATAACGTGCTCAATAAAGTCTTTTTGAAGTAACAGATGCTTCTACATTGGCCCTGGCCCCTCTCCCTAGCCCCCAGCTTGTGCCCTGTTTTTTTTTTTTTTTTTTTTTTTTTTTTTTTTTTTTTTATCACTCAGCTCAAGACCCAATCACCCAATCCAAGTTGGTGGCAGTGCTCAGGCTCTGGCAGGATAAGGAGTTGGCTGGAGGCCCAGGAAACTCAGAGGAGGAGGGGGGACACAAACAGGTTCTTTCCCTTGCCTCACAAGCTTATCAGCGCCCCACAGGCTCCAGGCAAACTGGGTGCTCAGCTTAGGAGGAGATCTGCCCTCTGTTACCTTGACGGCCTCCATTGCTCTTAAACTGCACGACCTTGGGTTGTCATTTCCACTCTCTCAAGTCTCAGACCCTCTTTAGAACACTTTTGGCTGTAAGGACTCAGACAGATCAAATGAGAAAATGCATGTAAAATAACAGAGATCACTAAATGTGAGCTATCTCCTCTGGAGGTCTCCCCAAATTGCTCTCTACAGTCTGGGAAGGGAGGTGGAGGCTTTATAGGCAGAGGTACTGGGGCAGGAGGGCCTGAAGTCCAGGCAGTGACAGCACCCCAACCCTCCTCCCCCTCCCAGTGATCGACAAGCCCACGTTCACCCACACAAGTTCATAAATCATCTCAACAAAAAACGCACAGAGGCTGCCTAGGTAGAGAGACCCCCACCCGGCAGTGGCTCTCTAGGTCCCCAGGGCCTGGGAGCGGAGTAAGGGGGGCACACACGTTTATAAGACACAGGGAGGGAAACACAAACAGAGTCACACCCTTTATGCAAACTCACAACAGGGACACACCGTCACACAGATGCACCCCTCCACACACACCTAAGTGCACAGAGAGCCACACACAAGATCAAGATCACAAACACAGCCCCACATGTACTCTCCACGCACAAACTCGTTAACACAGAGCCCTCCCCGGCCACCCCAACACACACATTCACCGCACACACACTTATCAGGCCGGGGCAGGCGCGGGCGCTGCTGAGTCACCCACGCACAGCTCGGCCCCAGAAGCCGGAGCCGCGAGCCCGCCCCAATCGGGGAGGAGCGGGGGGGCGGGGCCTGCGGCAGATCCTCGGAATAGCTCCTGCGGCCCTGAGGGGATCCTCCTCGCCCCGCCCCCTCGACTGAGGCGGAGCGTCAGAATGCGGGGAGGGAGAGAGGAAACCCCTTTTGCAGTGGCTGAACCTAGGCGTTCACAGCCTGCTCTCTCCTGGGTCGTCTGAATACATGTGGGATCAATTAAAAAACAATACTGGATGCATTATTGGGTATTTGCATATGTACTTTCACATTCTCTTTTTTAATTTTCGCAACAGCTCTATACAAAGTTTGGGCTATTATTTATCTCATTTTATCCCTGAGGGAAAGTGACTTGCCCAAAGGCACAAAAGTGGTGAATCGCTGAGCCCAGACTCAAATGCTTCCAAAGCCCGAGCTCTTAACCGTTGGGCATTACTACTACCTAGTGGGCAGGTGAAAATGTGGGCAAGTGAAAGGTTTGTCAACACGCTTGGGAGCCTGCATGTGCATGTCACCTTTCCCCATGCAGTCTACAGGGCCAGGGACTGAAAAGGTCTCAAGTGTCCAGATTTCTGGTTAAAGTAACTAAAGCTTCTCTGGTGCTTTGGAGCCTACCCACCGATTTCAGAAAGCATCCCCTAGATCTAGGGGCTCAGTCAGACCCCCTGCTAGACTGTGAGCTTCTTGAAGGCAGGGACCAGGGCCCTGATGCCTAAAACAAGACCGGACTCGGAAGCTGCAGTGAATTTGGCCAGGGCAATACATTAATTTATGACCTTGATATAATATTAACATCAGTAATCATAATAAATGCTAACACTTTTTGGATGCTAATGAGACTGGCAATACTTTACATGGATCATTTCATTTAATTCTCACAACAACCCTTGAGGAAAATACTTTTATTTTACAGAGGAGGAAACTGGCGTGGAGAGGGTTAGTAGCTTGCCCAAAGTAAGGGCAGCGCTGTGGGTTGAGACAAGGCAGTTTGCTTCCAGCGCTCATCTAATACGAGGACTACTTAACTCCCAGGAAGCCACTTAGCCTCAGTGGGCCTCAGTTTTGCCCATTTGCCCAAAAATGAGGTAGCGAGGGGACAGGGGACGTGGACCAGTGACCACGTAAGCCCCTCCCAGTGCTGATGGGATGGACCATAAGGAGGGCGAAAGTCTCTGACAAGAGTGGAAAGATGAAAGGATGAAAGGAACAGGAAACCCCATATATATATGGCACCTATTCTGTGCCAAACGTGTGCTTGGCACTTAACGTATACCGCCAATACTCAGAAAAGTATTGTATGATTTATAGTTGAGGAAACTCAGATTCAGAGAAGTGACTTGCTCAAGGTTACACAGGGCTAAATGGTGAGACAGGTGATCCAGGTGAGACTCCCCAGGGTCACTTCCCTAGGTTTCCTACCACCAACTCCCTTCCTACCACCCTTCCAGCCCTTAGGTTAGGAGCAGCATCACGTGACAAATTGCATCATACTTCTGCCGTATGACATCAGACACCACACCACCCAATCCAGGAGCTCCCTACTCAGTCCTCCCCTGAGCCTTCGGATCAACCCGGGGCCGCTCAAGAGCTCGGCGTCCGGGTCAGGCCGCACCTGCAGCCCCAGCCCTTTCCCGGTTGCGACGACGCTCCTACTTCTCGGCACCGTCCTCTCCGCCGCCCCGCCGATTGGCAGTTGCTTGAGCCAATCAGAAGGTCTCCCGGGTCGGGGGCGGGGCCTCACTCCAGAGTTGCCCTGTCAGTGCAGGTGGAGGCCCCCGGCGGGGCAAAGTGGCAGGAACCTCTTAAAGGGCGAGAGCGGCGGAGAGCGAGAACGCGGCCCGGCCTGGCCCGGCCAGGTCCCCGCCCCGTCCGGCCCAGGTGAGCCTGGACCGTCTGGGGACGATCCTGGGTCCCGGGAGGGACGGGGTGACGGACAGATGAACCCACTCCCAAGGGCCCGAGACGCCCCGGTAGGGGCGAGACTAGGGTCTAAGGGTCAGGGGAGAGGGTCTCTAGGAGTCCTGGCTTACAAGGTCCGAACTGGGGGTCCACAGGGGTCTGGAAGTCTCCAAGTTCAGGGTGCGGGGAGGGGCGCGGGCGAGAGGAGAGGGGGGTCCGGGGGTGGACGCTTGCCGCTGGCGGTCCCAGGCAGTGCCGGCCTCTCTGGCGCGGGGGTCCCGGCTTAGGTCCGCGCGGGCGGGTGTCTGCAGACTGCTGAGGCCCCAGGTGCCCCCCCCAGCCCCGCCCTGTCCGGCCCGCATGCTCCTGCCGGGCCCGCCGCAGCGCTGGCCGGAGCGGGAGGGCGGGCGGCGCGCAGCGGGAGGGGGCCCCCAGGGCCTGGAACCCCGCGCCCGGCCCCTTACGTAACTGACTTCGGGTTTCCGGACTGAGGGACCCGAGAGCTGGGGCGCCAGCTCTGCCTACCAGGGTGGCCCTCCCGTCACCGCCCCGGCCCACACGCTCCCTTCCAGGCTTGGTCTCGGGGACTTTCCTCTGTCTCTGGTCTCCCCAGTCTCTCTATCGCTCTCAGATTCCTGCTTGGTCTCATCCCCCGATTCATTGTGTCCCTCATCTCTCCTCTGTCTGTGTTCCTGTCCCTGTTCTCAAGTCTTTCCCCGGGAGTTTTCTCGTCCTAACCTATACTTTCCGGCAGACCCCACTTCTTTGGGGGTAAAACAAGAGTTCTCCCCTCTGGCAAATTGGAGGCGGGGACTTGTCCAGACCGACCTCAGCCCTAGCTTGCCCCAGAAGGGGGGAAGGGTAGGACTATTCCGGTAGGGTTGGGGGGGGGGGTTATTTCAAGGCCCACAGTGTCCCCTGACGTGGGAGTGGCTGAATGTGACCCCTCAAGTTCCCGGACTAGGGCTGAAGGCAGCCCTTTCTCTGCTTCTAGAGCCTTTTTCTCCAGAAGGAGAAGGTTTGGGGAATGTCTGGCCGGGTTTGGTGCTGAGGGCAGCTGGGAGTCCCTGTGAGAACCGGCTGGTGTCAGGTCTGGGTCACACCTTCAGCTACTGAAGGGGAGAGGGAGGGGCCAGAGCACTGGCACAGAGACCCTGAGGTTTTAGCAAGCTCCCTACCTTCACCCCAGTTACAGACTTGGGCAGGAGGCTAGGGGTGGGGAGGGGATCAACAGGAGGAGGTCAGAGGACTTTTGCATGGGGGTAGGGAGAGGGTGGAGTTTGGGGTGACAGACTCTCAGGTGTGAGGAGCATGTACTGGGTTCACCCCCTGCCTTCAAGGCCCTTCTGAGTGCCAGTGAGGCAGACACCTCAGAAATAACTCCTGTACCCTGCTGCTGTTGTGTAAACAAGGTGCTAGAGCAGCCATGAGGTGGGAAATGATTAATTCTGACTAGCACTGTGGAGGGAGAGACTTTGCAGAGAGAGGTGGAAGGTTTGGGAAGACGGGGATCCAGAAGCTTTAGGGAGCAGAGAGGTGGAAGGAAAGGTGACATCTGGTGCCCTGTAGGCTTTGCATGCAGCAGAACTGCGTTTAAATCTTGGCCCTGCCACGTTGCTGTGTGACTTTGCATGAATCACTTCACTTCTCTGAGTCCCAGGTTCTTCCTTCTCCAATAATCCAGACCTTACAGGCATTAGCAGCAGAATCAACTGAGGTAATAAGTGTGCAGTGACCAGAACGATAGCTGGTCTGGGAGTCGGCCAGTGGGGTGTTTTAAGAGTGGAGTGGGGAGGTCCTGAGGTTTCCTCTGTGTATTAGGAGGCAGGGCCTGCCCAGGCCCAGCAATGTGAGGTGCAGGTGGAACACCTGCTTGTGGGGTGAAGAGGCACCACACCCATCTGTCTCTTGATCAGCCCATCCTTGCACTGCCGAGACTAGGCTGGCCTCCCTCTTGTAGGTTGCAGGTGCCAAGAGAAGCTCCCAGGGCTCCCAGGCTGCCCCACCTGCTAGGCCAGTGGGGGTGGGGCCCCTGGCAGGCCAGGGCCAGCACCCCCTCTGCAGAGTGGACCCTGGCCAGGAGGAGCCTGGCTGGCTGTGCTGGGCAGGAACATCCCAGTCTGGCTGGGAAGATGCTGACGCTGTACAGGCCTCTGGAGGCCGAGAGCTCTGCTGGCTGGGGTTGCACCCAGCTGATGGGACCCCAGCTGCAGGGTGAGACAGAGGCCAGGGTGGGAGTGAGGAAGGGAGATGCAAGGAGACACCTCTGGAGGGGGAGCCTGAGCAGAATTTCTCTGTGGAACCGAAGAGGAACTGCGTGGGTTTGTCCCTAAGCCCTTCCTGAGCACCACATATGGGTCTGCTAGCCACAGAGCTAAACAGGATACCCACAAAGGGCTCGCCACAAAGGTCATGGTGGCCTGAGATTTGTTGGGGGCTTGCAGAATGGGTCTTTATGATTGTTCCCTGGTGAGGGTGGGGCTTTCAGATTTTTCTTGGGTCCCGGGATTCTGATGTTTATTAGAGGGGGCAGGATTCTATTCCTGTATAGTCTGTGGGCCCATTTTTTCTCCCTGGGTCTCAGTTTCTCTTTGTGTGACATGAGAAGGGGAGATGAGCTTAGAGCCTCAAAGGGTCTTGCAGCACCCATTATTATAGCCTCCAGGACATGCTTTGGGGCTTAGTCCACCCCACAGGAGGGGGAGGCGAAAGAATGGGGCAAGGGCAAGGTAGAGTGTGATGGGCCTTCATGTCCTGTTCTTGGCCTGTGTTCTCTAATCATAATTAGAGCCACATTTACTATCCACAGCGCTCTGTGCTAAGCCTTTAATATGCAGCATTAGCTAATATCCTTACAACCCCATGAGGGAATAGGTATTATTCCTATTTCTTAGGAGTTTAAGGAGGTGAATCTACTTAACCAGAGTCACACAGCTGGGAAGTGGCTGGCCTGGGATTTAAATCTAGGTTTGTCTGACTCCAAAGCCCAGACTCAACTGAAAGGGGAGGCCACCACCTGGAAGGTACCAAGGCTCACATGATGCCTAGACTTTACCTCTGGAACCTGTCTGACTCTTTCTGGGTGTGCTCAGAGCTCTGGGATATTTAGGCTGGGGAACTGGGGGCCAGGCTGTGCAGGTGCCCACCAGGCCCAGTGTGGGGGGGAGAAGAGCGGAGGGTGCAACCTGCAGGTCAGGACCCTACCCAAGGTTTCCTCAGAGGGCCAGCCGCACCCGACTACTGCCAAGGTATAAGAGCTGGGCACCAAAAGGCTACCTTGGATATGTGGCCCACCTTTGGACTTCCGTTTCTCCATCTGTAAAACATGGATTTTAGTAGTTGCGTGCAGACATTCCTTGGCCCATGGGTTTGTGGCTGGAGTTGGTGATGGGGTAAAAGGTTAGAGGCAGGGTCAGAGTAGCAGCGGCTGAGCCTGTGGAAGAAGAGTTGGGGTCAGGAACAGCTTGGATCCTGGGCTATTTGTAAGTATTTCAGATGAAGGGACTGATGCAGGAGAGGTTCCAAGTCTTGTGTGGGGCTGTGCACTGGGGGGGAAACACAAGGGGAGACCTGGAGAACAAAATCCAGGCAGATGCCTGTTGGGATCCTGGCTTGACCACTTACCTAGGTTTGGAGATATGAAGTGACACACCCAAGAGAGAGGAGTACCTTCCCTTCATTGTCCTCATCTGTAAAATGGGAATAGGAATAATTTTGCCTTGGTCCACTTCCTGGGTCATTGTGAAGGTCAAGGGAGATGAGGTATTTGTAGCATCAGGTGAGAATGCTGGTTATTTTTCAGTCCAGAGTTGCAGTTCTGGGTTGCGTTTGTGGGGAGAGGGCACTTCTGACAGCCTCTGCTGAGATGCTGTACCCTGGGGATGTGCTAGAGAACAGCCCTAAGAATACCACCACCATTTATCGTCTGGTTACCATGTGCCAGGCACTGGGCCCAGAGCTTCACCTCTATTGTCTCTTTTAATCTGTATGTTGTCAGGTAGGTGGTGGTCTGGCCCACACTAGGTCCCTCCAAAACCCATGCCTCCAGCTCCCTGTAATGACAGTAGCTAACAGTTATGAACAGTGTACTGTGTGCCAAGCATTGTGCAAAGTGTTTTTTATATATTAAGTCATTTAATCCTTACAACTGCCCTGGAGGTGGGCACTAATGCAATCCCCATTTTACAGAGAAAAAATTGAGGCACAGAGAAGCTGAACCCTCATGTCACAAAGTTAGTGAGTGAGGGCCAGGGTTTGAACCCGCGGTTCTTTTTTAAGTTTATTTATTTACTGTGAGGGAGACAGAGCAAGTGGGGAAGGGGTAGAGAGAGAGAGGGAGAGAAAGGGAGACAGAGGATCCAGAGAGCCTGGTGTGGGGCTTGAACTCACAAACCGTGAGATCATGACCTGAAATCAGATGCTTAACTGACTGAGCCACCCAGGTGCCCCCCGGCCTGGGTTCTTAAATTTCCTCCTTGAAGCACTCACACAGTTGTAATCCATTCGTAAATTACATGATCTCCTTCTCACTGCACCATAGGCTCCATGAGGGCAGCGGCCATGTCTGTTTTCATCCTGTATCCCCAACACCTAGGTGCTGAGTTAATATTTGTCTAGAGGGATCTTGCTGCCTCCAGTGGGCTGGGTCCTAGGAGGAGCTCTGGGTGCAATATCAGATTATCAGATTGCTGACTAACAGGGTACCTGCCCTAGCAGAACCCCAGAGGCAGATACAGAGGCAGAGGCAGGATCTCCCCCTGCTCAGGATGAAGAGGGGCCCCAAAGAGCTTATTGGGTGGTTGTGCCTGTGTCTCATTTCTGTCCTTTGCTTCCATGTGCCCCTGCGGTGATGGCTCCACGACTTCTCCCTGACGGGCTGTATGACCCCGACCGGCTGCTGCTGGGTGAGTACTAGTTTGGCTAAATGACTGCCTCTGGGGCTTGATTCTAATGCATGTCCTGTAGCTCAGAGGCCACTGGGAGGTGTAAAGGGAGCCCAGCAGTAGGGGTAGAGGAACTGAGGGAGGGCATTCTGTGAAGTTTGGGTCCTACCACAACCAGCTGACTTCTCTCCAGATGCTTAACACACCAGCTGATTTTTGAGACACGTAACACAATGCAAAGGTCTTAGGGGCCAGACTGGTCAGGAATAGAATCCTCATTCTGCACCTGGTAGCTGGGTGGCTCTTTGCATGTCAGTTTCATGTCTGTAAAATGGGAATCTCAGTGTCTACCTGACACAGTATGTTTGTTCTTTTCTTTATGTAAGACCCCTGAGAGCAGGGATTTTTGTTTATCTATTCACTGTTATATCTCCAGCATCCAGGGTATAATGGTATGTAGTATGTACTCAATGAGTATTTCTGAACGAATGAGCATATTTATTCAATCACTGTCACTCTGCCCCATCAATGTGCTTTGTATTGGGTTAAATGGCTAATGGATATAAAGTGACCAACATCAAAGGGGCTCAGTGAAATGTGTTGTCTTTGCTCACTAGACTGTGAGTTCCTTCAGGGCCAGGGCTCGGTTAAGTGAGCTCTGGGTCCTCTGAATTGAGGGTGGGGCCTTCAATCAGCAGAGAGAGGGCCTTCGCAGGGCCTCTGCTTAGAACTGGGGAGAGAGGGACAGAACCTCTAGGTGTCATCAGAAGACAGGGGCAGCTGGGAAGGTCTGGGGCTGAAGGAGGGAGGGGTGAGGAGGGACTCTGCCCCCCAGTACTGCCACTAACCTTGCTGTGTGACAGTGGACAAGCCATTGACTTCTTTGTCTTGGAGACCTCGTCTGCAACATGCATATCATAACACTTCCCCCACATGGGTGTGGGAAGGAGCCAGTGAGAAGTGCCCAGTACAGGGCCCTGTTTGGTAATTATTGGTTTCCACCCAGTCCTGAGCTCTTTCTGGGAGGGGGCTAAGTAAAGTATACCTTTATTTACCTCCATTCTACTATTTTAACTTCCCACCCAGCCGGGACTAGAATCTAGGAGTCAGGAGCCCCAGACTCTCAAGCAGTCTGGCCAGGGCCTGGGCTAAGGGCTGGGCTCTACCCACTGTGAAAGTAGGTCCCATTCTTTTGCTGTGTGACTTGATTCAGTAACCTACCTTCTCTGGGCCTTGGTTGCCTCACCTACAAAAGAGGGTTAATAAAGAACACTTCCCTGGAAGAATTATTTAATGAGCGAATGGGTGGACCAGGCATTATTATCACTATTACTTTTGGGTCGGGCTGAGGAGGCTCCAAGGGAGGGCCCTGGAGAATTACATCCCATCTTGGCCTTGGGATCCTGGGAGTCTCTAGTCATCATATGTATTATTGCCTTCAGATGTTTCTCATATGCTAGGTGGGTTGTTATATGCTATTTCAGATGCATTATCTCATCTGGTCCTCCTGGCAATCCAGGCATTATGGTCCCTGCTTTGCAGATGTGGGAACTGGTACTGAGTAAATCAAGTGAGTTACCCAGACTCACATAGTTATTTAGGGGTAAACCTGGAGCTCAGACCCAAGTCTGCTCAACCCAAGACCCAAATTCTTAAGGGGGCAGGGACTATGCCTGATTCTTCTCTATCTCCAGTGCTCAGCACAGGGCTGGTGAGGGCTATAGGACTGTTTGCTGAACACACAAGCACATGCACACACAGTGTACCCCACCCAGGCCGGTGCTGTAAGAGTTTTGAAGAGAGGAGACACCAGAAAGCAGGAGAAGGCCAGATAGCATAGTGGTTGAGAGTCAAACAGATCTGGCTTTGCATTCCACATCTATTGCTTACCAGTGTGACCTTGAGCAAGACATTTAACCTCTTGGAATCTCAGTTTCCTTATCTATAAAATGGGGATAATAAAAGAACCTGTGTACCTCCTAGAGTCCTTGTGAGGATTAAATAATGCAATGAGGTACATGCTGAGCAATGTAATTATTATTATAGTTATAGCTTTGGGTGTTATTTTAGGATTACAAAGATATCCCTCTTGGGATAGTGGAGATGAGGTCTGGGAGGGGCCTGCTGGGGACAGGCAGGTAGCAACCTAGTCTGACAGGTTCTGAAAGACACCAGTGGGTGAAGGGAGGGAAGAGGCCTCTTGGAAGTAAGGACACACCTCTCTTTCCTACCCATCTGCTTTCATTCTTCCGCACTTTGTGCCAGGCCCTGTGCCGGGCATGGGGCACAGAGATCAATCTGTGTGGTCTCTGCCTCCTCGCCCTGTCCTAGCTCAGAGTCTAGCTGGGGAGAAAGACACAGAACTACCAACTCCACCTTTGACTGATGCACCGAAATGTGAACCGTGAATATCTTTTCAGGCAAAGACCAGGAGAAAGGGCATTCCTAGTGGAAGGAACTGTTTTGCCAAGGTACAGAGTCATGACCTGCCCTTGTGGGAATGCAGCTAGATGGACAGGCTCAGGAGAGTTAGGGGGATTTGTCCCAGAGGCAGTGGGGAGCCATCAGATATGAAGCCGGGGAAGAACATGATCAGGCTCATATTTGGGGAGGGTCGCTTGATTCGGAGGACTAGTGGGAGAGGAGAGGCAGGGGCAACTCTCCAGATGAGGGACGCTGAAATGGGGCCTGGGACTGAGCTATGGGATGGGGAGCACGTCTGTTTAGGAGGCCGAGCCAGCAGGATGTGATAACGGACTGCAGTGGGCAGGCAGGAGAGGAAGGAGGTGGGGTCTGTGGGGCGGATGGGGCCTGCTGGGGTCTCTGGCTAAGGGACATACCCAGGAAGATGAGTCCAAGAGGGGTTGGGGGATAAAGCCACTTGTCTGCTTTTTGTCACCCTCTGCGTCGGTTCCTGCAGGCAGCAGTTATGTCTTAGCTGGACACTCGGGCAAGACTTCTGGCCACCAGGGCCCATGTCCCCCACTCCTGCCTTGGGGCCCCTTGTGGTGACCCTGGCTGGTCTGGCAGGGATGAGGGAGCTCTTTGGGGTGGGGACCAGGCAGGGACCTGTGTGGTGCAGAGAAGGCCTGGCTTCCGGCTCTACCAGTGTCAAGTCACTGAATGTCTGCGTGACCTCTGGAAGTCACTCCCTCTCTCTTGCCCTCCTTTTCTGAGCCTTGAGAGAGAGGACAAGAAAACCTGTTTTGCCTGCCTCAAAGATTCAGTGATAAAACGCACTTAGAGACAACAAACACTTACTGAGCACTGACTGTGTGCAGGGTTCTTAGGGGCACAAAGATGACTCAGGTGGGGTTCCTGCCACTCTGGGTGCTTGAAGCACTTCTGCGTGAGCTCAGGTGAGTGGGTGGTTAACTCCTTCTAGGCATTGGGTAGTTGAGCTGGGATTTGAAGGGTAAGCAAGAGCTCTCTAGGCGGGCAGTGGAGAGAACAATTTTGTAAGCATAGGGAACATCATGTGTGAGGGCTTAAAGCCATGTAATGTGCTCAGGGCACATTTGTACAGTAGTTTGGTATGGCCGGAACAGAAAGGGAGAGGCGTTGCTGTGACAGGAGTTGAGGCTGGGCAGGGGAGCAGGGCCCAGATCATACAGGGCTTTGGGGACAGTCACTTTGGAGGTGATCACCCTCATAACTTCCGGCTCTCCTGAGACTGCTAGGGCCCTTTCCACCCTGCTCCCCCTATTCCCCCACCTCACCCCCACCCCATTCAATCCCAGTGGCTGCCTCTCATGGGAGTCAACAACCTGGGTTCCCTGCCAGCTCTGCCGCTTATGAGCTGTATGGCCGACCTTCAGTCACCTGCCCTCTCTGCACCTCAGTTTTCACCTCAGTAAAAGGGACAGCAGGCCCTCCTCACGTGGAGGGGCAGTGGTTTCAATGAGATAATCCTCACCAATGGCCTTGCACAATGTCTCCCTGTACTGGGCACCCATGAAAAGGAGCTCCAGTTCAGCCATCATTATTTGGATTCCTCAATCTCCTTGGTCCTGCCCACTTGCTTCCCTCCCCACCCCCCCACCCCACCCCCCCACTTTCCTGGCAGCTGGCTGTGGCCAACAAAGGGAGGAAAGGATTAAGAAACAAGCCCAAATCTCTTGAGGGGTCCTGGCCCACTGCCGAGCTCGCCCCCTCCTGCCCCTCGCCCCCCTTGGCCCCAGGCCCAAGGACTCTCAGTCTTGAGGCCTGGGCTCCCCCCAACTCCCCATCTCAGGGGCCCCTTCCTGGCTGGAGGCCAAAGCCAGCAGTAGCCTTGAAACAGGGACAAATATTTTGAAAATCTGTGGCTTTATTTTTTCCCCCTGGAAGATGATCCCCAGGCCATTTTTTTTGGGGTGATGGGAAGGAGAGTAAGTATGATGTCCTGTATCTGTGGGAGGCCCCATAGTCTGGGCAGAACTGGATCCCTGAGCCTCCTGCATTTTATAATAAAGGCTTCTGAGCAAGTCCTTTTTGGTATACATGCAAGAGCCTCAAATCAGAGAGGGTGGTAGATGGTGCAGGGTCACACAGCAGGAACCCAGGTCTCCGGGCCCTTGTGGCACTACCCTATGAATGAGTGTGATGAGGTGACCTTGGCTGTCACTTCCCCTTTCTGAGCCTCAGTTTCCTCTGCTGTAAAATGGGGCTGATTTTACTGTGAGGATTAACAACAATGTAGATAAAGCACTCAGTTCAGTCCTGAGCACTAGGAGGCTTCAGTGGTCGGTACGAAGTATTAATGCTGTTATAAATGCTGTCCAGAACCTTCTTCTGTCCTGTTTCTTCCCAGTCTAGGGACTTGAAGTATTTGATACAGTTTCTGGTTGAACAAATGACACCCAGTAAATTGGTTTCAAAGCCAGAGGCTCAGGATCTTTTACCCTCCTCCCCCGTTCCCCCCTCTTCGGGTTGGCTGGAACACTCTAGCCTCACCCTCGGCCTGGTTTTGGCCCCTGCCCCCAGCCCACCTCTGCCCTCTTGGCGCCAAGCCTGCACTGTCTCTCTTCCAGGAGCCGCACGGGGACAGTTTCCTTTCTGCAGCCGCCACTGGTTAATGCCACTGCAAGCACTTTGGGAAGGCAGAGTAGGAAGGGTCCTGCATTACCCAGGCCAAGGCTGAGGGGGCAGAGGTGGAGTGTAAGCTCCCTGCAACCGTCCTCAAGGAGCTAGGACAACAAGACTTCTGCAGAGGCAGGGAAACAGGCAGGCACAGGAAAGAAAACCTGGTCCACAGACCCCATGTGGTGGAGTAGGAGGGAGGCCAGACTGGGGGTGGGGGGGTGGGGGGGGCGGAGGGGGGGCTGGAGGGCTGCCCCCCTCCCTAGCTCTTCACCTGCCCTTGCTGAGCCTCTGTTTTCTGGTTTATAAAAGGAAGGGGATGGATTGATGTCAGAGGTTTCTACTAATATTATAGGATTAAAAGAAGGGATTTGGGAGCAGACAGACCTCGGTTTAAATCCCAGCTTCACCACTTACCAGCTGTGGGACCTCTAGTGAGTTCTACCTCACTGAGCTTTAGTTTTCTTACTAATAAAATGAGAAAAATATTAGCACCTTCTCTTAAGATTACCTAAGGGGGGCTGAATTAGGTAATTCAGGTAAAATACTCAGTCCACAGCTAGCACATTGGAATTATTGTTGTTGTTATTCTATGATTAGTAGAGACAAGAAGGCCAGTCAGCAAGCAGTTCATTGGAAGGGCATGACTTCAGAAATTAATTTGTTCATTCTTTAATTAACTCAACAAATACTTAGGATTTGCATGGGCAAGACATAGAGAAGAGAAGCAGGGAGGCGCCAACAGGCTGGGGCCAAACAAACCTGCCTATTCTAGCTGTGGGATGTGGATCAGTTACTTCTCTTCTTTGGGTCTCACTCCCTCATCTGTGAGATGGTGATCTTTACCTCCAGAGTTTCCTAAGGCTTAAGAGAGTTCAGGTACACAGTGGGTGATTAGTCTGTGTATGGTTCCTTTCTTCTCCCAGCCCTGTTAATGACTGGATCTATGATCTCAGGCAAGTCCTTGAATATATCAGGCACACTTCCACCCCAGGGCCTTTGCACTTGCTATTCACTCAGTCTGGAACTCTCTACCTCCAAATACTTTCATGACTTGCTCTCTCATGTCCTTAATTTTTTTGTTTATTTTTATCTTTTTAAATGTTTATTTATTTTTGAGAAAGCATGAGTGGGAGAGGGGCAAAGAGAGAGGGAAGAGAGGATCCGAAGTGGGCTCCATGCTGTCAGCAGCAAGCTGGATGTGGGGCTTGACCTCAACGAACTGTGAGATCATGATCTGAGCTGAAGTTGGCGCTCAACCGACTGAGCCACCCAGGTGCCCCTTTAATTTTTTTGCCCCTTTAAGAAGGTTTAAATGTCACCTTCTTAGAAAGGACCTTCCTATCGTATTTAAAATGGTAACACCCTTTCCTACCACAACACGAACATTCTCTATCTTCCCTCCAGGCCTACTTTTTTCTCTCCATAGCACTTATCATCCTTTGACATACTATATTTTATGGAATATTTGTTTATTGTTTGTCCCCCACCCCCACCCCCCGTCCCCTGCATTGGAATGGTAAGCTCAGTGATGACAGTGATTTTTGTCTGTCTTGTTCAGTGTTATTCCCGTGTACCTAGAAAAGTGTTTGGCTCATAGTAGGTGCTAAATAAATATTTGTGGAGTGAATTAATGAAAACATGAAGCCTCTTCTCTCTGGGTCTGGCACCATGCTGTGCAGATAAATAATTCCCAGTAAATAATTGTATTCAGTGGCCATCATCCTCTCCATTGGCCAGATAATACTTTGTCTGGGTCAACCCTAAAGCCCTTTGCTTCTGACATTTTCTGCCAGGGCATCAGTTTCATTTGGAGTACCCAAATCTTTTGTTCAGGAGCCTGAGCTATGCAGAATTTCTAGTTGGGGCTGTTTGGCTGTTGGGCCCACAATGGTTATTATGTCATTATTGGTAATTAGCACATAGGCCCAGAGGATTGAGCTTTTTGTTTTTCAGCAGAAATCACAGCAGAAAGCTATGCCAGTCAGGGAAGCCCAGGCCTCAGGCAGCTTCCTCTGTAACTCCCCCCTTCCCAGCTGTGGGTCCATCCCTTAGGCAGACCAAGACTGAGGTGTCCAAAGCTAGGGGCATCTGGGCTACCAGCTCAACCGCTGTCTTCGGCAGGTAGTATCCTGAAAGTTTCTCCTCCACACCCTTAGCTCTCTATGCCTGGCCTGGTATAGCAGGGGTTCCCTGTTGCCCCTGGGGAAGCTGGGTATAAGCTTTCTAAATATCCAGTGGACAGGGGCATTTTCTGATGGTCAGGATACAGTATTATGGGTGGAGGAAATAATCCTGGGTTTAACACTCCGGAGCCTGCGTTCAAGTCCCTGCTTAGCTGCTTGATTGTTGGGTCACTACAGTCACGTCACTACCTCTTGCTAGGCCTCAGCTTTCTCATCTGTCAGAGATAAAGACATCTACCTGGCCTCACTGGAAAGAGAGGCAGGATAGTATGGTGGGCAAAGGATAGGGTTCTGGAGTCAGACAAACTTGGCTTCCCAACTATAGCCCTCCCTAACTACATGACATTGGGCAAAGTGCCTCATCGCTCTGACTTCAGTTTCCAAAGCTGGAAATTCTCAACTAAGAGAATGCGGGTAAGGTACATAGGCACCTGGTGAGTGAGCCGTATATCTTTGCTGGCATTACTACAATGACCACTGTGGAAATGCAGGCAATCTGTAAACTGTAAGAAGCGTACTAGCAGTAAAGCCAGGCAGAGGTGGATCTGAATCTCAACTTGGACACTTATTAGCTGGGTAATCATGGGTAAGTTTTTTGCTTTCTCACCTGTAAAATGGGAATTACAGTCATGCTTTCTTCAAGGAACTGTTGTGACAGTTCAGTGACATATTGCAATAAAAAGTACTTAGTACACAGCGTTTGGCACACGTTTCCCCCATATTATAGATGAGGAAGAGGGCAGAAGTGACTTGCTTAGACTCATGTAGCATCTCAGTGGTGGAACTCTGCTTTGAACGCAGGTCTGCCTGCCTTCTAACTTCTTACCATCACCCATTTATGGGATGATGATAATGACGATTGTTCTTATTGTCAGGGGACCCATCTCATTTATTCCGTGATCCCCAGTGACTACACGAAGGGGGTGCTCAGTCCTGCCTGCTTCCCTGTAACTCCTCCTTTGCCCTCTCCTAGGTGAGGGTTGCACCAGGCTGACTTTAACAGGTTTAGAAGGGGCCAGGCTAGCTGGTGGCACGGAGTCTTTCCCCATGTTTCTTGGGAAACCCTCTAGACCTAGAAGATACCTGGTCCCGGGGAGAGAGAATTAGTGTGTTAAACTTGAGTGAGCTGGAGGCTTTGCTGGATCAGGGCCATTAGACTCATTCCAGCTGGCAAGAGAAGGGGTTTGGGGAGGGTCACTGGAGGCCAGATCCTTGAGTCCCTCCTTGAATGTCCCAGGGCTGTAGTCAGAAGTAGTCACAACAGCCTTTTCTTGGAGTCCTGGGACAGATGTTGGTATTGCTCGTTCATATCATTTCCAAACTGCTCTTCTGAGAGTGATATGAAAGCAGCGCACAGCAGAGGACAGTGGCATCAGACGGGCCTAGTTTAAGCTGTGTGAGGTTGTGAAAATCACCTCACATTTCTAGGCTGTAGTTTTTTTCAACTGCAATTGAGGGTAATATTACTTTGTAGGATTGCGGTGAGTCTTAATGCAATAAATGCATATAAAGTACTTACTATGTGCCTGGCGCATGGTAAATACCTAATAAATGCTGTTATTATTAGTTCTATTAATAAATGATTTCTAGGGGCGCCTGGGTGGCTCAGTTGGTTAAGCGTCCAACTTCAGCTCAGGTCGTGATCTCACGGTTCCTGGGTTCCAGCCCTGCATTGGGCTCTGTGCTGACATTTCAGAGCCTGGAGCCTGCTTCAGATTCTGTGTCTCCCTCTCTCTCTGACCCTCCCTGGCTCGCTCCATCTCTCTCTCTCTCAAAAATAAATAAACATTTAAAAAAATTTATTTTTAATAAAAAAATAAATGATCTCTAAGGGCCCTTCCAGCTTAGACATTCCTAGGTTTTTATGGCTGTAGAATTGAGCCTGGATTGCAGCTTTGGAAGGGAAAAGTAGGCGGGCTCAGAAGAAGGCAGGGAACCACAGAATCCAGGGTCAGAAGCCTTGCATTCAAGTTTGGGCTCTGCCACTCTTTGCTTTGTGACCTTGGACAAGTGCTTCCCAGTTTCTGTACCCATTTCCCAATCTGTTTAAAAGTTAGCAGCTTGGGCTTGATGGTCTCTAAGGGCCTATCCAGTTCTAAGATTCTGTGAATCTAGAGGCCTAGAGGAGTATCTTAGCTGCCGTCTACTGAGTCCTCTTTTACCTTTTCAACTTCCTTTCCTTCTGCTCGTGTCTTGGAGTGTCTCCACAGCAAAAAGGACATAACTTGCCAACTCCAATGTAGGTCTTTAAATCACATTTTTTGTTCTTATTGTGTTAGGACTGAGCTTAATGCAATTATTGTAAGCAAAGTGGTTGTGTCAAAGAGGTCAAAGCCTGCTCAAATACAAAAGATAAGATATTGTATAAAATTACTGCATATGCTGATTTCCTTTGCCTTTATCTCAAAAAATGACCAGAACAGGCAGACCTGTGTGCTACAGTTAAAAAAAAAAAAAAAAATGTTGCAGTCAATGTATCCTAAAAAAAAATAGTCATGAGTATGGTTAGATAAAAGGATGTTTATTGAGTATAAAAGATTAAAATGGGAAATAACCTAAATGCCCAACATTTAGATTTAACTAAATTATGGTATATCCACTTGAGAGCACTGTTAAATGTCACAATACAGTATATTATGAGGTGAAAAAGTCAGTTCCAAAACAGTATGATCTAAAACAAACAAACAAAAAACCAAAAAAAAAAACCAAAAAAAAAAAAACAACCCCACAAAAAACCACATTAGGTTGAACTATACGCTATGGCTGCTATTTGATCATTTTTAACTTATAAAATCAGCAATTTCATATGATTTAATTTAATACACATAAAAAAGTATATGTATAACAAAAGGTACTAGAAGGGAAGTCCCCCACCAAAATATTGATGGTGTTCTTTCTTTTTTTTTTTAAGTAAAAAAATTTTTTTAAATGTTTATTTTTGAGAGAGCGAGAGAGTGTGTGCTCACGAGTATGCTAATGGGGGAGGGGCAGAGAGAGAGGGAGACACAGAACCCAAAGCAGGCTCCAGGCTCTGAGCTGCCAGCACGGAGCCTGACACAGGGCTCAAACTCACAGACGTGAGATCATGATCTGAGCTGAAGTCAGATGTTAACCAACTGAGCCACCCAGGTGCCCTTCTTCTTTTTTTTTTTTTTTCTTCTTTTTTTTTTTTAATGTTTATTTATTTATATTTGAGAGAGAGTGTGTGTGCGCAGAAGTGGAGGTAGGTGCAGAGAGAGAGGAGAGAATCCCGAGCAGTCTCCAGGCTTCAGTGTAGAGCCTGCGGTAGGGCTCAAATCCACAAACTGTGAGATCCTGACCTGAACTGAAATCAAGATTCAGATGCTTAACCAGCTGGGCCACCCAGGCATCCCGATGGTGGTTATTTCTGATTGATGGTTTATGATGATTTGATTTTTTCTTTTTATTGAACTATATTTTTTTCCTTTTTTTTTTTTTGAAGATTTTATTTTTACTAAATCTCTACATCCACCATGGGACTCGAACTCACAACCCTAAGATTGAGAGTCTCACACTCCACTGACTGAGCCAGCCAGGTGCCCCTTATTTAACTATATTTTCTACGACTAATTCATATACTACTACTAAAAATAATTGCCTACAAAGTCATACCATTGTATGAATAGTAATTTTCCTGCCTTATCATAGCTTGTTTACCATTTGTATTTAAAAGGTCTAAATAACTGCAATGTTATGACCATGGGCAGAATGGAAAGACAACTATTCTTCATGTACTTTTGTTACAAGGATTGGTTTTTATTCAATAGTGACTGATGAGAACACTTTCCTGGTGGGCCCAGCTTTTCAAAAAGCCCTCTTCATCTTAAGCCACCCCCCACAACAGACACATATTTTCCATGAGCCCTATCACTGGGGCGTAAGGCCAGCTGTGTCCCTAATCCGCCCACGTCCCAGATTTGGGAATGGTTCGGACTCCAACTGTTCCCCCACGCTACCCCCACTCTCTCCCAATCTCATCTCTTCCAGGTCATCGGAGGCCCCATATAACCCTCCCTGGCCTTCCCCGCTGGTCACCACCTAATTTCACCATCTAATTTCACCCTTTCCCGTGCAGCTGGTGTTTGAGCCCAGTTTGCAGTGGGAAAGGATTAAGACCCTTTCATGCCGTCTTTTTTCTCTTTTTTCTTAGTGCCCTTGACCGCTCCAGGGGCTGACAGGCAGCTAGCAGGGCCTGTATTCCCTAGGAAGGAACAGGAGGGGTGGTGGAGGAGGCAGTGGCGGGCTCAGCTGGCAGGCGGGATAGAGATGGCCCCTGGAGACCCCAACCTGGGGCTTGGAGCATGGCACAGCCGCCATCCAGATGTGAGCATGGAGCGGGCAGGGAGGGAGGTGAGTTTCTGCCTAGAAAATTAGACTCAGGGATGGTGCTTGGGACCTTTACCCTTGGAACCCAGGGGTTGCCTCTGCAGGGTGAACTAGAACTAGATGTCTGGTTTGTGGAGGAGTCTTTTTAGAGGGCAGATGGGCATATGGGTATGGGTAGTTTCTCTGCCTTCAGATTGGGCATTACTTAGCCCCCCACTACCTACTATGTGGGGGGCCCAGCTACACTCAGGGATTGAGCACCTTGCCTAATAGGTGATGGTGTATAACCTAATTAATAACAAAACCAGTCATGCATGCATAGTACTTTACAAAGTCCTTTCATGTCCAGGCTGAGAATTAAAAAGGAAGACTGGAATTCAGGTCTCTGATACTCTTTTTTTTTTTTTTTTTCCAGACATTTATTTTTGAGATGGCGGGGGTGGGGGGGGTTGGGGGGGTGGGGGAGTGTGGGTGGGGGAGGGAGAGGGAAGGAGAAGGGAAAGGGCAGAGAGAGAGGGAGACAGAGAATCCCAAGCAGGCTCAGCCATGTGGGGCTCGAATTCATGAACTGTGAGATCGTGACCTGAGCTGAAATTAACCCACTGAGCCACTCAGGCGCTCCTGGTCTTTGATATTCTAAAGCCTGTGCCAACACTCTTTTTGGGGTTTTGCACAGCACTCTGAATATAAGAGTGGTTTACACCTGCCTTAGTGTAGCTGTTTTTTCCTAGCCTGAAACTCCTACTTTTTTTTTTCAGGGTGACGATTACTAAATACTACACACTCCATTCACCCAAACAAGCTTCCTTAAATATGATGTTATCATTGGCTAGCACTTCATGGCATAGAGAATATTGGTTTTGATGAATCTGAATTTGCTGGATAACATAGTGGTCATGGCGAGCCATCTGGTGATTGATCTTCAGGTACCAGATTTCCAGGTCCATATGAAGGAAGCCTCTGAGGCACAGACATGGTAGGGCTAGAGCTCCTTGAATCAAAAGTATGGCTTAACCTGAGAACCTGAGGCAGGGGACCAGAATATTCAAAAATAGGTGCTTCACCTCTTGTCCACAGAATGAACTTGGCCAATTCACTTGACCTTACTAAGCTTCAGCTTCCTTATATATAAAACGGGGATAATCTGTTCACTTGTTCATCAAATATTGAGTATGCACTGTTCTGGGAGATGAATAAGAGGGACAAAATCCCTGTCCTCTTGGAGCTTGCCGTTTAGTGGATCTAAACTGCAACCATTTATTGAGAGGAGCAATAAATAATTAAATATATAGAAAGTCAGGAAGAAGTAAAGGCTATGAAGCAAATTAAAGCAGGGCAAGGTGAAAAATAAAATCTTAAAAAAAAAGCGGGGGGCGCCTGGCTGGCTCCGTTGGTGGAGCATGTGACTCTTGATCTTGGGGTTGTGAGTTTGAACCCCATGTTGGGTGTAGAGATTACTTAAAAAGAAACTCTTTTTAAAAATCAGGGCAAGGGTGTGTGGGTGGAGGCTGGTTTAGATAGGGTAGTCAGGTAGTCCTCAAGTGGTTCACTTAGGATGTTTAAGACAGATAATTCATGTAATGTGCTCAGCTCAGTCTTGACAACAATTGAGAGCTTAACAAACATAGTATTATGTCAGCCCGCTCTACACCTCTCAGTCCATATTTTGGTCTCCAAATAGCAGCAATAATTAACGCTTATGTAGATCTTACAATGAGCTGGGCATTATTCTAAGCCCTTTACATATTTTAACTGATTTAATTCTTATAATAACTCTTATGAGGTAGGAACTATGATTATCCCCTTTTATGGGGTTAGAAACTGACACATAGAAGTCCAAACAATGAGGGAGGGCTGGAGGCTGAGAATTGAACCCAGCAGGTGTCTGTTTCTAGAGGCTGAGCTGGGATGGGAGGGGCCTGTGATCAGATACCAGGAGACAGTGAAGCTGGCATAGGAAGGTTCTGATGTCGGATTGCCCAGCTTCTTATCCTGGCAGGTCTAAGCCTCTCTACATCAGTTTCTTCATCTCTAAAATGGGAATACCAAAACCTATCTTACCATCTAGGGACTGTGCTTAAAACATGAGCCTTCATTCTACTCTGTGGGGTCCCAGCCTGTTCAGAGACCAGCCTGGCAGGGAGTGTGAAGGGTCAAGCGGCCTCTGAAACTTCCGAAGGGAAATAAAGGCACATCAGGCAATTGTCAGAGCAACCCTAAGTTCAGCTGGAGCCCAGATCTCGGAAGCTAGGTTTTTATGATTTTGAGGGTGCCAGGGTGGAGTTAGGAGACCCTTAAATGCAAAAGACAGGTGAAATCTTGGCATGGCCACAACATTCGGCGTCCGTTTCAGGCCTTTCACAGCTGTCAGGAGAGGTGAAGCTTCCACGAATGTCAGGTTTGGAATGGCGCCTAGAGATCATCGAATTAGTAGATGGGTAAACTGAGCCCCAGAAAAGCTGAGTGACTTACCCAAGGTCATGAGGTGCGTTAGTAGGCAGTTAGCTGCTGCAGCCTGACGGCAGCCTCGGCTTTTCCTTGAGGCTTTCAAATCTCGGACTCTTACCTGTGCCTCCTCCGGGCGGAAAGGTCCTCACCTCGGTCCCGTTCACTACCTACCTCATTCCCCACGTGGGTGCTGCAGGAGCCAGGAACACCGGGACTCCAGAGCGAGTTCGATTTGCGCTTGCGCACACGCGGCCAGCTCCTTGCCTTTCCCCCCCTCTTTTTCTTCCCCTCCCCTGCCCTTACCGGCCTTGAGGAGGGGGGAAACTAGAGGAGCCAAGAACTTGGCCTCAGCCAATGGGCTGACGGGCCGCGGGCCCGGCCCCCTCCCTCCCTTAGTTGCCGACCAATAGAAATTTACTACAATGTTGTGGCGAACAGAGGGGGAGGGGCGCGCGCGGGCTGGCTGGCTGCGGGCCGGGCGGCCTCGCCTCACGGAGGGAAGGCGGGAGGGCGCGCGCCGGGGCCGCCTGCTCGTTCACTCGCTCGCTCGCTCCCTCCCTCCGCCGGTGGGTTAGTCAGTCAGTCAGTCCGCCAGCAGCCGGCGGGCCCGCGAGCCGCAGAGGGCCCGAGTCTCGGCGCCGGCGCCTTCTCCTGCTATTGTTCGTCGGGCGGCTGCAGCGGCGGGCTCGGGAGCCCGGGCCCCCGGGCCACCGGTGAGGCGAGGCGGCGGCGGCGCGAGAGCGGGGTTGGGGGGCGCGGAGCCGTCCCCGAGGGGACGGTCCGGGCGGCCGCGGCAGCGCCGCAGCCTCTTTGTCTGCAGCCCCCCGCAGGCCCCGGGCCGGGGGCGCGGGCTCCGGGGCCTCCGCGCGCCAGAGGCTGAGGGGCTGGAGCCCAGACGCGGCCGGCCTGAGGAGAAGGAGGCGGGGGCTGCGCGGAGGGAGCGTTGCAAAGTTGGGCTTGGGGTCCGTTTTTGACGAGGTCTGCCAATCACTGTCCGCGGGCAGGAGCCTTGGAAGGAAACCAAATGGGGGAGGATTGCGGGTTCCGGGTGGTGAAGGTGTTGGGTGCAGCCGCAGAGCAGTTTCTTCGTGACGGGGTGGCTGGCCTGTCTGGAGAAGTCTGGCACGATCTGAGGGCTGGAGGGAGCCCTGCGAGGACTGGGAGACCTTCCCGCCGGAGACACCCGCCTCGTTCAAAGAATCCCCCGACCCCGGGGGGCTCTGCCGCGCTCGCTCCCCGTGGTCTTCGCGGTTCCCAGGGAACCAAAGGGTTAAATCTATTCTCTCAGCATCGTGACCTCCTTTTTCAGTTCCTGCATCTGTCGACTTGGAAATATTTCCTCCCGCTTGCTGGGCTGCTTCTACCTGTGGGGAGGCTGGATGTAGGCTCGCCCTCCGAGCTGCACCACCCGGCGATTGTTCCGGGCGGGGGGCCTGCCCGACCGGGTTCCTCGTCCCCAGGAACCGGCGTTCTCTGGAGAGAAAGTGATCTCACGTGCAGCAAATTGCTGACGGATTCGTTTCTGGCCACATGATAGCCACTGTCATCCTGTTGTTCCCCTAACTGTGCCCTACCAGAAATGTCTAGTCTGTGGGGACTTGTCGTTTTTGGCATGTACTGCTGATTAGGAGATAGGGGTGTGTGTGTGTGTGTGTGTGTGTGTGTGTGTGCGTGTCTGTGTGTGTTTTAAGAGATGCTGAGCCTTTTTTTAGTAGTCCGGGTGATTTCACAGCTGCTATTTTGTTCTTGCTGTTTTTAGGGAAAATTGCAAGAAATGGTTATGTCTTGTGTCTTGGATTTTATTATAGAGAGATTTATGCTCCTCTTGAGGATATACTATACATGCTGTTACTCACTACTGTTTTCTGTATTCTCAATCCTGGCAAAAAATTCAGTTTGCTTATGCTTTTAATCAAGCAGATTATTATAGTCCCCCTTACTTTTCATGGAAACTTGATGTACTCTTCATTTCCCTTTTCTGTAAATTGGAAACATCGTAAGTTCTTTGCCAGCTGTACAATTTTTGGCTTTGTAAAATAGTTTCTTGGGGTGTTATAATCCACGTAGAGTACATAGCGGTGCTGGCAGTCAGCACTCAATAAATGACAGATAAAAAAGTGGATACAACTGAACATCTGATTGCTTGGCATCAAGGTACAAATTCAGAGTGCTTTCTACAAGAAAGTTATAATTAAAGTAAAGAACAGGAGTTATTCATATCTCTGGGGAAGCCAAAGGAGGGTGTATCTTTGCCACTGTTAAAAGTGAACTCACCGACAGACCCAAGCTCAGTGTGCTAACCTTCTGATTTCTCTCTCTTCTGCACTTTCTTCCCTTATATAATTGAATTCAGGCTTAGAAATAATGTTTTTAAGTTTTAGGCCTTGCCAAAATTCTCCCAACATTTATACCAGTGTTTTATAGCAAATATCTCATCGGTAAGTCCCCAGTCTACCTTTCCACCTTTATTCTCCTTATTACTTGTATTTTTCAACCAAGAAGAACTGTTCAGTAATAACTCGTGCTTTCCCTTTGGCCATGCGGTTCCATCTATGCTTGTCATATATATTCTTCCTGACTGTTTTCAAAGTCTTTTACCTTAAAAATGCTCCATATCTTAGTAATTTGAAGTATGGGGGGAAAGTTCCATATATGGAAGGAACTTGATGGAGTTTTCTTTAACTGGTGTTTGTTAAAAGGATTTAGGTCCTAAGTGTCCCATTGATATGTGCGGCCCTTACTAGTAAATAGATGATGGCCGATGATGGATTGGGAAAACTACTTAGGCTTCCATAAGTTTAAGTTTAATGCTTGGAAATTCTGGCTGTCAGCAAATAGACTAAGCTACTATAAATAGACTAAGCTAATCTAAGCTAATAGACCCATCTTTTAGGTAGGTCTCTGCTTGCTTTATGCATCTCTCTCTTCTCTTTCTTGGTGGTCTAAGGGTCAGCATTTCCTTAATGTTTGTTAAGCACTTAAATCATAATTGTGGTGGTCAAGTAGCAGATACGTTGAACAAACCTATTTTTTAAAGTAGGCTTATCCTCAAGATAAAATATGAAATAACATAACAATTTATATGATATTAGGAAAATAATACACAAATTTTCTTCTTTGCATATTTAAAAGTGCTTTCATCTTATCCCTTTTTTTCCTTATGAAACACTTCTAAGCTAATATCTAAATTAACAAATGATTTTAAATGATTCCTGTCTCCTCTGAAAAAAATGGTTGTGGTATTTCTTGAGGTATGACCTATATATTTTTTCCTGTTATTCTCTTTTGTCAGGTGTGTGCCCTACACTTAAAGTTCACCAGTGTGATGTTTTCTCGTGTGCAGCTTGAATTTAACATTTTTGGAAATTACAGAGCTAGCCTTCTATCCCATTATTCAGTTTTTATGCTCTTAATTTTAAACAAATTCATAATAATATGGGACATGGTGTGCTTATAGTGGTTACTGCCTACTTTTGCTAAGAAAGCTTCACAGTTAAGTCCGTCAGAAGTGTTGCCTAAAAGTCACAAGATTCTTGAATTCTCTGCAGGTACTTTGATATGTGTACTCATAGATTGTAATTTAAAATATATGGTCTAGGGGCACCTGGGTGGCTCAGTTGGTTAGGCTCAGGTCACGATCTCATGGTTCATGGGTTTGAGCCCCGCGTCGGGCTCTGTGTTGACAGCTCAGAGCCTGGAGCCTGCTTCAGATTCTGTGTCTCCCTCTCTCTCTCTGGCCCTCCCCTGCTGGTGCACGTACTTTGTCTCTCTGCTCAAAAATAAATGAATAAACATTAAAAAATGTATCTAAATAAGACATAGGTCTATAATTTGTGATGTGAGTGATAGGGCTTGCATATATTGTTTTCTGAATGTCCAAATCCAATTTAATATTGGTGATCTGATTTTATAACTTTGGTGTATCAGTGGCCATGGCCGTCGAATTTTGTTCTGAAATCAAGAGGAGCATACGGTTAGGCCACAATCTGTTTCCCTGTTATCTAAGAAGCTGTCCAGCCCAAGTGCTGCCAGTGTATTTTTCCAAGAGCCTTATCAAATTTGTGATTGGTCACATGGCAGATTCAGATTCAGATTCATCTCTACTTCTAAAGAACTTATTTTTTCCTCTATTGCTTGAGAATGGAATCACCTTATTTTGTGAGCTAAGCAATAATTTTAAGAGCTTTTTTCTAATGACATCTTTGCTTTTTTCTCAAGCACTCCCAATGATGAAACTTAAAAACATTTAAAAGAGGCCTCTGAATTTATCAGGTTTGGGCCTTATTTATGTGGAGAATCCAGAATTATTAGAAGGTAATTGATTCATAATATTTAAAATAGCATGTAGTTGGTGAAAAGCCAGATTCCAAATATATTTGTTAATTTTTGCTTTTTATTTAAGTTTGTTGAAAGTCTGTCATTATGTCCTTTTTATGAGTGGATTTATGGTATGTTCAGTAAAATGCAGTATAACAAATAATCTGTTGTACACACTGGGTTAAATTAGTATTTTGATTTACTCTGCGGCCAAAAAATGAATACACAGTGAGAAAGATTAAAGAAGCTATAGCAATGAACAGTATTTAGAAACTGGAGGCGTTAGAAAGGAGAACTTTGATATTTTATTTTGAGTGCTGATCTTATTTAGAATTAGCTGCCTCACTGATGCTACTTCACATGTTGGTTTTAGGAAAGTTTAATGAGAGAATCTGACTATGATGAAAGTCTGTTTGTACTTATTTTTGTTAATTATTTTTGTTAAATGGGATTGTATTCACCTTGAAGTATTTGAAAATAAACTGGGTAGCTCTTTGGACTTTAAAGAAAAGCAAAATCCCAATATAGTGTGTGGCCAGTACAATTCAATGAATGACTTGGAGACACTTTAATATACCCTACCCCCTAATCTTTATCAGCATCCTTCAAAGTTGCCCTAAGTAAATATGCTATCCCTAAAAGTCCCCTATATATGAAAATTCCAGAGCCATTCTGGCATCATGTTTATTTTATTATTTATTATTTTGTTATTGCACTTATTAAGACCAGTTCTCATATTGCAGTTATCTCTTAATTATCTCCAGAATAAATCCATATGGATTAAACTGTGATTGTTTATGACTCTCTCCCTTTCATGGCCGAGGGTTCTTTGGGTCACTGCCACCAAATTAATCTAGGCCCTCTTCTATCATTCTCAACTCTTGGGGAAATCTCTGTAGAAATTAAAATTGTTTCTGAGCTATGTGGAGTGGAGCCTTGGGTAGGGTTAAAGTAATCTTGGCAGAGTGGGTAGGAAAAGGCAAGATTATCTGATGGAATAGATAGGAACAGTGACTATTTATATTGGTAAATAAGATTGGAAGAAGCAGTAGAAGCAGCAGCTCTATTAATATTATCTAATTCTATTCTATATCTGTAAAATTCTATTATCTAATAATACTACCTATTAATAGGGACAGGAACACCTGTTTCTTTTTGGAAGTAGTTGGAAATACTAGGATAAAATAGCGTATAATGTATACTCTTGAAGTTGAAGTTAATTTTGATTTATAAATGCAGACTGCCTGTTTCTTGCACCTTCCATCGTCTACAAAAAGTGTCCTTATCCAGGGGTGCCTGGGTGGCTCAGTCAGTTGGGCGTCCAACTTCAGCTCAAGTCATGATCTCATAGTTGGTGAGTTTGAGCCCCGTGTCGGGCTCTGTGCTGACAGCTCAGACACTGGAGCCTGCTTCGGATTCTGTGTCTCCCTCTCTGCCCCTCTCCTGCTCACAATCTGTCTATCTCTAAAAAATAAATACACATTAAAAAAAAAATTAAAATATAAAAAGTGTCCTTATCTAAACCGACTTTTGGTAGGCTCTCTATACATCTGAATTGTGGACTGGATACAACATAGAGGTTGAGATACTTTCTACATTAATATTCATACAGAAAACGTTTATATTCTATTTTATAATATCTGCATTAAGTCATAAAATTATAAAAGTTTTGAATAATTCTCAGTGATTTAACAGCATTAAAACATAGAGTTATTTTGGGGTGCCCAGGTGGCTCATTTGGTTGAATGTTGGACTCTTGGTTTCCGCTAGGGTCGTTATCTCATAGTTTTGTGGGTTCGAGCCCCACGTCAGACTCTGGGCTGCTGGTGCAGAGTCTGCTTGGGATTCTCTTTCTCTGTGCCCCTCTCCCGCTAGTGCTCTCTCCATCTCTCTTAAAATAAATAAATAAAAGAAAGAAAGCATAGGGTTATTTTGAATTGGTTAAATTTAAGCCTGTGACCCACAAGTGAAATAGAAATGCATACTTTGGGTAATTTATGAATATATATAGTACTATGTCAAGGTTGAGTTGTGATTGCTATTCAGCTATTACTTAATGCTGATATAAATTAAAAAACTCTATTAGAATCATTTTATTTTTTTATTTTTTATTTTTCTAAAAAAATTTAAAGTTTATTTATTATTCTTGAGAGATAGAGACAGAGCATGAGCAGGGGAGGGGCAGAGAGAGGAGGAGACACAGAATCTGAAGCAAGCTCCAGGCTCTGAGCTGTCAGCACAGAGCCAGATGCGGGGCTTGAACTCACCAACCGCGAGATCATGACCTGAGACAAAGCCGGATGCTTAACTGAGCCACCCAGGCGCCCCTATTAGAATCATTTTAACTCAATGAGAGCTTAACAGTAATCTTTGAGTATATTATCTTATAAAGAATTGCCATTAAATTTTTTTTTTAATGTTGATTTACTTTTGAGGGAGAGAGAGAGAGAGACAGAGTGTGAGTAGCGGAGGGGCAGAGAGAGAGGGAGGCGCAAAATCTGAAGCAGGCTCCAGGCTCTGAGCTGTCAGCCTAGAGCCCCACGTGGAGCTCAGATTCCGATGGCCAGATCATGACCTGAGCCAAAGTGGGACACTAAACCATCTGAGCTACCCAGGTGCCCCAAGAATTGCCATTTTAATTTGTATGTCGAGTTTTGTTTTTTTTTTAATTTTTTTTAAATTAACGTTTATTTATCTTTGAGACAGAGAGAGACAGAGCATGAACAGGGGAGGGGTAGAGAGAGAGGGAGACACAGAATCTGAAACGGGCTCCAGGCTCTGAGCTGTCAGCACAGAGCCTGACGCGGGGCTCGAACTCACGGACTGTGAGATCATGACCTGAGCCGAAGTCGGACGCTTAACCGACTGAGCCACCCAGGCGCCCCTGTCGAGTATTTTTTTTTAATGTTTGTTTATTTATTTTGAGAGAGAGAGAATCCTAAGCAGGCTCTAAACGCAGCGTTAGAACTTGACAGGGGCTGGACTTGATCGGAAGACGGAGAGATCCTGACCTGAGCCAATATCGAGTTGGATGCTTAACTGGCTGAGCCACCCAGGTGCCCTTATCAAGTATTTTAATTTACCAATTTGAACTTCTATGTATATTCAAGTGAGAAGTTTTTTACTTTAATAATACACTTGGCACAGGTTGTTGAATTTCATGTTTCCCTCTAATTTTGACCATATAGACACAGGCAGAACTGTCAAGAGCTCCAACAATTTAAGCCCTCAAATTTTACCTGCCAACTATTTCAGTATGCAATAGGGACTCATGGAAGGGATCTTAAAAGTGAAGGCACTTCCCCCCCCCCCCCACCACTTGCCATTTCTTGCCCTTTTATCAATTTTTTTAATGATTCAGAGAATTGACAGTGTTGCTAACTTACTACCTGTGAGTCCTGATAATCTTGATGGTATTATGTAATTATATAAACCTTTTGCATGGTGTCATATGATGTTGTATATATGCCCTCCCACATGTGTGTCTTTAGAGTAATTTCTTTCCATCTGCTGTTGGAAATGAGCTCTTTGTGAGGTTATTTTTAAATCTTCAAGCTTTCTGGCATCCTCAACTCTTGAAATAACATAGTTGCTTTTGAAGGCAAGAAAATCCACATAGTGTAGTTAGTGTTTTTTTCCAGTGAAAATGTAAATAGCATTTTATTTTAAAAATCATGTCCTGTGTTCTAAACAGGCAAACATGTATTTTATTTTTAGATGGTCTCCAGATAATTTTGTTAAAATGTAGGAAATAATCAGTTGGTTGTTGCCAAGTAGATAAAATAAAGGAGAAGTACTTAACGGAAGGGATGCCAAGAATAAGAAACCTGTTAGAAGAAAGAGGTTTCAAAGATATCTTATTCTCTGAAGGCTTATTGGTATCCTTTTCTAAACTTGTGCAGCGTTTATTTGTTATGTATCAGATTTGTTGTGTTTTGTTTTATACTGTGTATAGAACTGCTATTCCCCAATGAGATTGCCAGCTTCTGAGGGACAGAGTGTCAGTATCCTGTCATTTCATCCTCATCACCTCAAACACAGATATTGCATAGTACAGTAGCTAGAGACATAACATAGGGGACACACTAGACGTATAGAGGTGTAGTGAGAATGTGAATTCCCAGGGTAATTAAGATTTAAGACTTGGGTTGTAATTCTGACTGCTTCTGATTGCCTTTCTGTGTGTGTGTGTGTGTGTGTGTGTGTGTGTGTGTGTGTGTGTGTGTGTGATATTTTCTTGGAAAGTAAGTTACAGATATCATGACCCTTTACTCCTAAACACTTTGGTATGCATAGCCTAGGAATAAAGATATTATCCTACATAATTATAATGCTATTATTATACCTAAGAAAATTAACAATCTTTCTATAATATCAACCAATATCAAATCCAATGTCATCTTCTTAGCAAGATTCATCCAATGATTCCTTTTTTCCAGGTGCTATTTTTGTTGACTTATTCTTGCTAGTTGTATTGTCTCTAATATGACCATAATGAACACTGCTTAACAAGAAATATTCAGTAATTAAGTACTCCCTTTGATGTTTTATGTAATTGAAAAGACTAGCATTGGGGTGAATGATTGCAATA
Organism: Panthera tigris; assembly: GCF_018350195.1. Lineage (NCBI taxonomy): Eukaryota > Metazoa > Chordata > Mammalia > Carnivora > Felidae > Panthera > Panthera tigris. The sequence goes on from NC_056667.1 coordinate 21,607,136, forward strand.
ATCATAACATCATCTATAAATAAATATACTATAGAATATATCAGGTGGCCAAAGGGCAAGGTGTTTCTGTTTTGTTTGGTTTTTAGACTTTTCTTATGCCTACGGTGGTAGGCAGGCTCGAAGATGGTGTCCAGTGATTTCTGCCTCCTGGTATTCATGCCCTTGTGTAATCTCTTCCTCTTGAATGTGGCCTGGACCTGGTGACTTAACTTCTAATGAATAGAATATAGCACAAGTGGTGGGATGTCACCTCCAAAATTAGGTTGAGAAAGGCTTTGGCTTTTGTCTTGGGACCTCTCATCTTGGGCACTTTCTGGCTCTCTTCCTGTCATTTGGATCACCAGCTGCCATATCCTAAGATGTACAGGCAGCCTGTAGAGAAGCCCACATGGTAAGAAACCAAGTCTGTCAGCAACAATGTAAGTGAGCTTGGAAGCAGATCTTCCTTTTTTTTTTTTTTTTTTTAAAGGGAACTTTAAAAAAAAAATGTTTATTTATTTATTTTGAGAGACTGAGAGTAAGAGAGCCAGGGAGGGGCAGAAAAAAGGAGAGAGAATCCAAGCAGGCTCCTGAGCTGAAATCAAGAGTCGGATGCTTAACAGGATGGTTAACTGATTGAGCCACCCAGGCGCCCCTGGAGGCAGATCTTCTGAGGCCTGATAACAGCCATGTGAGTGAGCTTGGAAGCAGATTCTTCAGGCGGGAGTTGAGCCTTGAGAGGAATGCAAACATGGTTGACACTTGACTGCAGTGTCGTGAGAGACCCTGAGCCAAAGGCACCTAGCTAAGCCGTGCTTGGATTCTTGATCCATATAAACTAAAATAATAAATGTTTGTTGTTTTGGGGCAACTGGATGGCTCTCTCTCTCTCTCTCTCTCTCTCTGTTAAGTGTCCACCTTCAGCTCAGGCCATGATCTCATGGTTCATGAGTTCGAGCCCTGAGTCAGTTTCTTCTGCTGTCAGCACAGAGCACCCTTCAGATCCTCTGTTCCCCTCTCTCTCTGCCCCTCCCCCACTTTTGTGTGTGTGCTCGCGCTTTCTTAAAAATACACATTTAAAAATAAACAAACAAAAGTTTGTTGTTTTAAGCCACCAAGTTTTGGGGGTAATTTTTTTTTAAGATTTTATTTTTAAGTAATCTTTACAACCAATGTGGAGCTTGAACTCATAATCCCAAGATCAAGAGCCACATGTTCCATTGATGGAGCCTGCCAGGTGCCCGGTTTTGGGGGTAATTTGTTGTACAATAGATACTAATACATCTACCATTTATTAATTTAATACGTTTTTATTGGTCATCTGCTATTTACCAGGCACTGTCCTAATTGCACTGGGACATGCAGTGAATAAAGTAGAAATGTCTTTTCTTTTGGAGCTTACCTTTTAGTGGGAGAGAACAAATAATAAGTATACAAATCAGGGGTAAAGTATAAGACTTTCGTGAGGATCAGGGAAAGCAGGATAAAGGGTTAAAGAGTGAGGGAGATGGGGTGGATATTTTATTTTATTTTATATTTTTAAGTAGGCTCCACGCTGGGTGTGGGGTCACAAGTTCAACGTGGGGTTCGAACTCACGACCCTGAGATCAAGAGTCAGATGCTTAACTGACCGAGCCACCTAGGCATCCCTGGGGTGGCTATTTTAGATAGTAGAGAGAGTGGTCAGAGGTGACCTGTCTGGTAAGGTGACTTTTAAGCAGTAGAATGATATCTAGAGAAGAGCATTCCAGGCAGAAGAACAATAGGTACAAAGGTTAAGCATGTTTGGTGTGTTTGAGAAATGTTAAGTAAGCCAGTGGGGCAGGATCAAAATGATCTAGGAGAAAATAGTAGGAATTTAGTTCAGAAAGGTTGTAGGTAAGAGAAGGGATGTGCATGTAGTACCTTGTTGGCTATGCTATAGGCTTTGCGTTTTTTTCTGAGATGGGAATTCGTGGGAGGATTTTGAGCAGAGAAATGGCATGATCATTTAATGCATATTAATTGATTATGCACAATGAGCAGGACCCTGTGGGTGTAATGTAATCACAAAAATGTAGAAGACGTGACTCTTGTCTTAAGGAAGTTTAATGATCTAGTGTTAGTAGAAATGACTGGACATGTACAAAAAACTTAAGAATAGAGGCACTGTGTCATGGAAAGACATGTAGTTATGGGAAAAGCACAGAGGAAAACCTGGATTAAAATTCTCGCTCTTCTACTTGATTTCATACATTTCAAGCAACTATTTACTAAGTGGTATTATATGTGAGATAAAATAATGCTAGTGTTTGTTGATGACCTATATGAACTGAGTGAGCTCTGTGTTGTGTGCTTTATAGATATGACATAGGTGTTGAAGAGTGAGCTCCAGCACTTGGATGCCTGGGTTTTAAATTCTAGTTGTGTCACTCTTTGCTTGGTGACCGTGGGCAAGTTACTTAATTTTGGTACCTCAATACTCATTAAATTTTTTTTTTAATGTTTATTTATTTTTGAGAGAGACCCAGACAGAATGCCAGTGGGTTAGGGGTAGAGAGGGAGACAGAATTGGAAGCAGGCTCCAGGCTCTGAGCTATCAGCACAGAGCCCGACGCAGGGCTTGAACTCATGAGCCATGAGATCATGACCTGAGTGAAGTCGGACACTCAACCGACTGAGCCACCCAGGCACCCCACCTCAATACTCATTATATAACATGGGGATGATAAAAATCTCTGTACCTTTTACAGATTATGATTAAATGAGTTAATATATGTAGTTAGAACATTGGCACCAGATAAATGCTAGCCATTATTTTTTCATTTAAATCTCACCACATCCCCTATGCAGCAGGTATGATTATAATCCCATTTTACATTTCAAGGAGCAGGTTAAAAAGTTAAGTAGCTTGTACAAAGTTAGACGATTAGCAAGTGAAAATGGTCTTCAAAGCCACATTCTTTACTGCTGCACCTTTGCTTACTCAGTATATGCATGAGCAAGCAGGGAAAGAGATCTGGATACAGGCCTTCTATCAAAGGTAATGATTTAATGATTATGCTCTTGTGAAAGTACTTTTCCATGCCTTAGATTCCTCTTCTGTAAAGTGAGGATGATACCCACATTACATAGTAATAACAAAGAAAAACAAACATTATTGTGTGCCTACAGATACTCAGTGTTAGTTCCTTTTCCCCTCGATAAAATATGGCCTCATAGAGATGGGAAATGATCTATAGTTAAGGAGAATAATTTTTGCTTCTTGATCCATATCTTTTTTCTACTTAAATTGGGTATCTACATGTATCTATGATTATTATATAAAAATAAATGTAATTTAGCTCTACAGGATTTTATGTGTGTCTAGTGGTGATCTTTGCATTTGATTCAGACTTCTATAAAATTTTTAAGCCTAAGTGTGAGTTTTCTAAAGACCCATTTCACAGCAACCCTGGCTTCATAGCTTCATTTCCGGGTTGGTAGGACGTGATCATGTGGTTGATGTCCCCATTGTTGCTTTTATCTTTTGCAGCAGATGTGAAAGTAAACATACAAGGTTGAAAAACAGGAAGGGGTTTGGCTGATTTTCGTTGAGAGGGTATTTTTGCAGGGGAGCTTGCACACAAGCCACCTGAAATCTGAACTGCCTTGAATCTTTGCGACTTTTAGCAGATACAATAAGATATACATTAATGGGTTAAAGTAAATAAAAAAGCAAATGATTGTGAAGTTTAACCAACTCATTAATTTGCATATATTTTTGCATTTAAACATATTGGAGAAGTGAGAGAGTGTGTTCCTCTTTTCGTTTGAACAGCAAACTGATGTCTAACTTTATAGTCACTCCAATTCAATTCTGGGTTCTTTTTACCTGGAATAATTTTTCAGTGAGAAAGTACAGACTTCTTTGTTATTGTTATTGTTATTGATATCTGTTCTAATATCATTATACTTGAACTTATTCAAAAGTCAAAACTTAAGACAGTACTTTTCTAGTTGGCTCTTGTCTTTGTTCCTAAGGAAGGGAATTAACACATATCAAACGCTAGCTATATATCAGGTAATACTCTCCATATATGCTAACTCGGTGCATATATTAATTATAAATCCATCTTTGACATTCAATTCATAATGAGTTTTTATTGCTTTGGTGAAATCCCTTCCTCTTTCCCGTTTTCTTCTTCCTTATTATACCCTCCCTTTCTTCCTTCCTCTTCCTTTCTTAAATGATTCTCTCTCATACTCTTGCTGAACAGTTTTGTATTAATAGCGTTTCAGAGGCAGTGTGATGTAGCAGTCAATAAAGAGAGGGGTTTTGGAATCAGATAGACCTGAGTTTACAGTAAGATTGTTTCTGATAGGAAAAAACCTTTCTTTTATAATGAATAAAAGCCCAGAACCTCCAGAGTTGGCTTTAGAAGGACATTCTGCACATGTGGTGGAATAATTGGAGCTCACAGTAGGGACTTTTGTTCCCAAAGATTCAAGATTTATCTTGAGAAATGCCTTGCTGACCTCAGGGACTGTTCCTTTCTCTTTAATTTTCTGTCCCAAAGGTGAAGTCTTCTCTTAATACTCCTGTAGTACACAGCTGAGACCAGGCTGGAACATTTAGTACTTTACTAGAGGCGAGGAGATACCAAAAGGAAATAAACACAGAGGTACACTTTGATATAATCTGGTTCACAAGATAAAACTCCTTTTCAATTTGTGCTCTTCTATCGGAATACCTCCCTTCTTGACCCTAACACATATACCTGCCTTTCAGTGGCAGAAGCCGTCTCTAACTCTTCTACCTGGAGTGCCTCCAGCAGCATATCCAGATTGCTCTCAACCCATGGGAGGAGGCTCAGAGGACATAGGGATTCTTTATCTTGCCAGCATATGGCTATATATGAGAGAAGACCTATTCCTTGCTGGTGATCAATACCACGTCTCTACAACTCTTAGGGGAGACCACGGTTACTCATAGACTATCAAATTACTATTCACTGAAGAGAAACACAAACAGTAGAGGGGATTTGGGGTAGAGGTGGGAGGGGAGTTTCATTTTAACCATTTACCCCAGATCATAATATCTCTGATCATAGTTTAGTAATTTGGCACAAAATACATCTGAATAAATATTCCCTTCCCATTCTTTGATTCTTAACACCATGTGATACCTGAGGAGCTACCTTTTAGTTTATTGTAATTTTGATCTCAGAGTTTTGGTTGAGGAGATTCTAGTACTTAATTAGGTCCAAAGTTTGGCTGAGAACAGTGGTGATGAACATAGCTGGTGTGATCAGAATGGAACACCTGGTGCCCTGAGCAGGCTTGAGTTTAAATGTTAAAGGAGGTGTCCTTTGTATCACAGACTATTAATTGTGCAAGAGGATATGGAACTAGGTTATTGATACAAGGTTCATGGGCTTATTTCTAAGATAGCCAAAGAGTATTAGGGTCAAAGACCTTTGGAGTCACAGGCCTGGTTTGGTATCCTGGCTCTGGTACTGATTAGCTGTGTGTAATTGGGCATGTTATCCTTCCTGTTTCTCAGTTCCTTCGTCTGTTTAATTTATACAACATTTAACATTATAAGTTACCTTTTAGAACTACTGAAAAGATTAGAAATAATTGACTCTTAAACAAACTTCGGGGTTAGGGACACTGACCCCTGCGCAGTAAAAAATCCATATGTAACTTTTGACTCCCCCAAACTTAACTGCTACTAACCTACTGTTGACCAAAAAAGCCTTACTGATAAATAGTCGATTAACATATATTTTGTATGGCATATATATTACAGATGAATTCTTATAATAAAGTAAGCTAGAGAAAAGAAAATGTTATCAAGAAAATCATAAGGAAGGGAAAATACTTATAGTACTGTGTTTATACAAAAAAAATCCACATATAAGTGGATCTGTGCAGTTCAAACTCGTGTTGCTCAAGAGTCAATGGTAAAATGTAATATGCTTAACATAGTGCCTCACACGTAGTGGACAATTAACAAGTAGAAACTAATTATTATTATTATTATTTTAAGTGACATTCCCTTAAAATCTAGCTTGTACTTTGACTTATATATGTTCTGACCTTGGCTTTTTTTTTTTTTTTTTGACAGCTTTATTGAGATATAATGAACATACCATACAATTTACCCATTTACACTATACAATTCAGTGTTTTCTAGTATGTTCACAAGGTTTTGTAGCCATCATCTCAATCTAATTTTAGAACGCTTTTGTCAGCCCATAAAGAAACTCCAAACCCATTAGCAGTCAATTCCCATTCCCTACTCTGCAACTCCAGTGCTAGGCAACCACTGACTGCTTTATGTTTCTATTGATTGACTTATTCTGGACATTTCAAATAAATACAGTCATACAATATACGGTCTTTTGTGACTGGCTTCTTTCACTTAGTCTAGAATATTCAGGATTTATCCACATGGTAGTGTGTATGAATAGCTCATTCCTCTTTATTGCTGAATAATATTCCATTGTATGAATATGAATATACTACATTCTATTATTTATTTTTATTGATTTATCCAATTTAAAACAGTTTAAGTATAATTAACATAGTTATATTAATTTCAGGCATGCAATGTATTTATTCAACAGTTCTATACAGTATTGCTCACGATGATGAGTGTAATCATCATTTGTCATCATACATCATTATTACAGTATTATTGCTTCCTTGTACTGTACTTTTTGTGACTATTTTATAACTGAAAGTTTATATCTCTTAATCTTTATCTGTTGCACCTCCCCACCACCCCCCCCACACCTTTTATTTATCCATTCATCAACTGATAGACATTTGGGTGGCTTTCATTTTTTGACAATTACGAATAATGCTATGTGAACATGTGTCTTCATTTTTCCTGGATATATACCTAGGGGTGAAATTGCTGGTTATATGGTACTTACTTCTATGTTAACATTTTGAAGAATTGCTTTTGGCTGTTTTTTAACCATTTCTCTCTCTCTCTTTTAATGTTTATTTATTTATTTTTGAGAGAGAGTGAGAGAGCATGTATGTGGTGGAAGGGCAGAGAGGAGGGAGAGAGAGAATCCCAAGCAGGCTCCACACTATCAGTGCAGAGCCCGACGCGGGGCTCGAACTCACAAAATGTGAGTTCATGACCTGAGCCGAAATCAAGCGTCAGATGCTTAATCGACTGAGCCACCTAGGTGCCCTATTTTCTTCTCTTTGATTTCATGTTCTCCTGTTTTCTATCAACCATCTTCACCAGTAGTTCTTGGGGAACTATTTTTGATTACATTCTTACTGTTTACCTGTACCCCATCTTGCTTAAACAGATAATGTCATTGCAAATGAATCTCTATTTTTCTATATATGTAACACCTATCCATGCAACGTTCTTTTCCATTTCATCAGTTTTTTTTACCGTTTTTTTTCCCTCTGGGTAAAAAAGGTTTTAAGAAATAAATGTTCTAAGTAAAATTCCACTGAAATTTGACCCATGCCTTGTTATGGTATACCTGGTGGTGAAAACTCAAAATCTGTGATGAGAGGAGAGTTATTTATTTATTTATTTGTTTGTTTACTGATTTATTTAGAGAGAATGAGTGGAGGAGGGGCAGAAAGAGAGGGAGAGAGAGAATTCCAAGCAGGCTTTGCACTGTCAGATGGGGCTCCATCCCACAAACTGTGAGATCATGACCTGAGCCAAAATCGAGTTGGAACCTCAACTGACTGAGCCACCGAGGTGCCCTGAGAAGAGAGATCTTTAAATAGATCTTTAGTACAGTGATACTAAAAGTATGAGGCAGGCTAAATTATTCCATCAGTACTTGAGATGCTTAACAACAGCGGCTTTTTAAAGAAAAAGAATATAGGGGCACCTGGGTGGCTCAGTCGGTTAAGCAGCCGACTTTGGCTCAGGTCATGATCTCACGGTCCGTGAGTTCGAGCCCCGCGTCGGGCTTTGTGCTGACAGCTCAGAGCCTGGAGCCTGTTTCAGATTCTGTGTCTCCCTCTCTCTGACCCTCCCCTGTTCATGCTCTGCCTCTCTCTGTCTCAAGAATAAATAAACATTAAAAAAAATTAAAAAAATAGAAGTACAGAAAGTTCCACAAGGTTGAACTAAGTCAGGCTTACTTAAAAAAAAAAAAAGATAAAGAATATAAGATTATGGGTACATAATTAGAGGTGAAAATAAATATTTGGAATGAGAAGATAAATCCACTAATTATGTTTGTTAAAAATTTTATTCTATATATATATAGAGAGAGTAGGGGAGAGAGGCAGAGGAGGGGAGGGAGAGAGAGAGAATCTTAAGCAGGTTCCATGTTCAGGCAGAGCTGGATGGGGGGCTTGATTCCACAACCCTGGGATCATGACCTGAGCTGAAATCGAGTTGGTTGCTCAAACAACTGAGCTACCCAGGTGCCCCAACAAATTACTTTTTTTTTTTTTTTTTTTTTTAGAGAGAGAGAGAGAGAGGGCACAAGGCAAGTGAGTGAGGGACAGAGAGAGAGAGAGAGTGTGTGTCCTGTGAGGGGCAGAAAGAGAGAGGCAGAGAGAGAAGCAGGGCTCATGTGAAGTGAGGCTCCTGTTTTTGCCCAAAGCGGGGCTCGAGCTCACCTGATGTGGGACTCATGAATCATGAGATCAGGACCTGAGCCAAAGTCAGATGCTTAATGACTGAGCCACCCAGGTGCCTCAAATAACATATTTTTAAAAGCTGAAAAATAGCACAACCATCATGAAATTCAGAAAATAGCATAAAAATTTTAAATTAAATTTTTTCCTATAATTTCTGGGTTTATATTCTTCTAGAGATTTTCATATTATGGCTTTGTAGTATCACTTGGTCTTGGTAGGGACCAGTTTAAATGAGGGCCCTGAAACTTAAGCTTCTTTAGTTTTATAGTAAATGTCTCTCTGTGTACTAAGTAATCTTAAGATATTAACCAAAAGGTTGAAATATGCCTTTTTCTGTGTTCTAGTCAGTGATTGCAATTGTTTAGTATAAATTACTTCCTGTGAATAATTATTTTTTGGACTTAATATTCAATTATACATTTATTTGTATACATTTCTTTATCTTTCTATCAGGAATGTGCAGTATTAATTACCCTTAATTGCAAAAGCCTTTTTTTTTTTTTTTTAACACCTTCCCCTTACTTCAACTGCAGGTATCTTTCTTTCCCAAATAGTTTGTAGTATTAGTGTGGGGATAAAAAACAGTCCAAGCCAGAGTTTGATATAGCCATATAATTTTCAGCCTGAGATGTCTCTTCTGTTTAGTTTCAGACTAAATAGTCTATTTGTTCAGGCTCTCAGTACATTTATTCTTTCATGTCAGTTTTAATCCTGTTTATCTCTTTTTTTGCTATTAGTGTAGATCAAGTACAGTATTAAAAGACTATATACTCTGCAAGTCATTTAGAAGTAAACTTGCTTCATGATAGTATGACTTTCTGGAGGTCAGTGGTTTATAAATAGGACAGAAGAAAAATATGAGAAGCTAGTACAGTAGAAGAACTAACGCTTTTTTTCCAAGGCACATACTTTGTTTTGTACATAAAAGTCTAAACATTTTGTTAGATTTTTAAATATCTCAGTTGACAATTTAAATAGGGAGAGCACATAGTCAATATTATTGTAATAACTTTGTATGGTGATAGATGGTAACTAGGCTTATTGTGGAGATCATTTTATAATGTATAAAGATATCAAATCATTGTGTTGCACACCTGAAACTAATAAGATATTGTATGTCAATTATAATTCAATAAAAAATAAATATTAAGAGCACAGGGGCGCCTGGGTGGCTCAGTCGGTTAAGCATCTGATTTCGGCTCAGGTCATGATCTCACAGTTTGTGAGTTTGAGCCCTGTGTCAGGATCTGTGCTGACTGTTCAGAGTCTTGAGCCTGCTTCGGATACTGTGTCTCCATCTCTCTCTCCTTCCCTCCCCAGCTTGTCTCGCTCTCTCAGAAATAAATAAACATTTAAAAATAAATAAATACATATTGAGAGACCAATACAGTTAGATTTTGAGCTCAGTATATTTTGTATAGTTTGTATATAGTTGTGTATTTATTTTAGTTTTGAAGCGCCATTACATTTTTTTTTAAGTTTATTGATTTTGAGAGAGAGAGGTGGAGAGTAAGAGAGCACAAGCTGGAGGGGCAGAGAAAGAGGGAGAGAGAATCCCCACGCAGGCTCTGTACTGTCAGCATAGAGCCCAGTGCAGGGCTCACTCTTGTGAACTGTGAGATCATGACTTGAGGTGAAGTCAGGAGTTGGACACTTAACCAACTGAGCCGCCCTGCACCATTACGTATTCTAATCCAAATTTAATTTTACGTCAGGTAATTTACTTCTTAGTGCATTATTTTACATAATATATCGTATTTAAAACATTCACTTAAATATTTCAAAGAAGAAAATGATTTCCAAATCCCATTGAAAAGTGTCTGATAGGGAAATACAAATCAAAACCACACTCAGATATCACCTCACGCCAGTCAGAGTGGCCAAAATGAACAAATCAGGAGACTATGGAGAAACGGGAACCCTCTTGCACTGTTGGTGGGAATGCAAATTGGTGCAGCCGCTCTGGAAAGCAGTGTGGAGGTTCCTCAGAAAATTAAAAATAGACCTACCCTATGACCCAGCAATAGCACTGCTAGGAATTTACCCAAGGGATACAGGAGTACTGATGCATAGGGGCACTTGTACCCCAATGTTTATAGCAGCACTCTCAACAATAGCCAAATTATGGAAAGAGCCTAAATGTCCATCAACTGATGAATGGATAAAGAAATTGTGGTTTATATACACAATGGAATACTACGTGGCAATGAGAAAGAATGAAACATGGCCCTTTGTAGCAACGTGGATGGAACTGGAGAGTGTGATGCTAAGTGAAATAAGCCATACAGAGAAAGACAAATACCATATAGTTTCACTCTTACGTGGATCCTGAGAAACTTAACCCATGGGGGAGGGGAAGGGAAAAAAAAAAAAGAGGTTAGAGTGGGAGAGAGCCAAAGCATAAGAGACCGTTAAAAACTGAGAACAAACTGAGGGTTGATGGGGGGTGGGAGGGTGGGTGATGGGTATTGAGGAGGGCACCTTTTGGGATGAGCACTGGGTGTTGTATGGAAACCAATTTGACAATAAACTTCATATATTGAAAAGATAAATAAATAAATAGAATCCTACAGTAAAAAAAAAAAAAAAAGAAAAGTGTCTGATAATGTGTCCCCGTGAATATTTGAATTTTTGTCTTTCATTGATATATTTTTTATATTTGAACTTGAATTAATAAAAAGCAACATCAGAAAAGCATTTGGGATCAAAACATATTTGCTATATTCATTGTATTTTGATGTTGAATAGATGGTAACATTTGTCTTTGAGTCTATCTTACTCTGCTCAAAAAAACAGGAAAGGGGGGAAGAAGGAAAGAAGTAAGATTTATTGGGTATCCTTGTGCTGAGTACTTCACTTAGTATTCTTACAGCAGTCTCATGAGTCAGGTAGTGGTATTTTCCTTTTATAAGTAAGTAAACTGAGGCTAGGGGAGGTGAAGAAACTTGTCTGAAGTTCATGCAACTAATAACCAAATGCTAAAACAAATCCAGGTTTAGCTGATCCAAAAGTGTTCTATAACGTGGTGATTAGATTTGGTAGTTCCTTCTACTATGGATGGGCAGTGGCCAACTTTCATTTCATTCTATTCAGATTTTCAGAAATCATAATTTATTGTAATCTATATTGAAATTTTACAATGGTGTTCTTAGGCAAAATATTTTGGGTGAAATCATACTAAATTAATTATGCCCTATTTCAATATTTCTTAAAGCTTAATGTGCATGTAAATCACCTGAGGATCTTGTTAAAATGTAGATTTTGATGCAGTAGATACCTGGGATTGGTCCTGGGATTCTGCCATCTAATGTGTTCTAGAAGATGCCTATTCTGCTGGTCTGGGCCATACTTTGAGTCTTAAGGCCCTGCTAAATGAGAGAACAGTTGTCTCCATTTTAAGATGATAGAGAGGGAAGGGTGAGAGTCCAGGTGTAGAACAGACAGATAAGACATCTCTTTTTTTCATAATGTTTGGTAAGGATGACACAGAAAGTCTGTTGATAACTTTGCTCTGATATTGCCAGGCATTGGTACTTTGTGTTATGTACACTAGAGAAGTAGATGCAATCTTACAGTTAAGGAAGAGCCAAGAGCCGAAGTAATATCTACTATGTGCCAGACTGTGCTTTGAATACTTTTCATTGAGCTTTTCATTATTGGTTTACTTTTGAGGATGAATAGAATTTTCATAGTCAATCTTATCCTAATTATGAAATACTTAATATAGAGCTGCCTCCTACATGAATTAGTATGTTTTGCTTAGTAAAATACTTGACTCATTTAAGTGTCTATGTGCATTCCTTTGCCTGTTTTGCATTCTTTTACCTGTTTTGATTATTATGTAGCAGTTTGGTTCTCAAAATTGTGTGTTGGGGCAGGGAAGGGAAACACTTGTGATTGGATTTTTACAGTTACCTAATTTTGAGGTATAAATTACATATGGTGAAATACAGAAATCTCAACATGAACAGTGAGTTTTGACAAGTGCATATACTTGTAACCCATATCCTTATCAAGATCTAGGTGGGGCATGGGGGCACCAGGATGGCCCAGTCAGTGGAGCATGCAACTCTTTGATCTTGAGATCATGAGTTTGAGGCCCACATTGGGTGTCGAGATTACTTTAAAAAAAAAAAAAAGATATAGGACACAGTCGTTCTCAAACTTGAGTTTACATTAGAATCATTGCTACAGAAGCCTTGCAGACGTAGTACAAAGAGTTTTCATTCCTATTACCCAGCTTCCTATAATGTTAACATCCTTCATAACCTTGGCACGTTTATCAAAAGTAAGAAATCAACATTGGTACGATACTATTAACAACTATAGTCTTTATTTCAGTTTCACCAGTTTTTCCACTGTTGTCTTTTCTTCCAGGAGTCAGTCTATGGATACCACATTGCATTTAGTGGTCATGTCTTCCTTATGTGACAGTTTTTCAGTCTCCACCTTTCATGGCCTTGAGAGATATATATATATATATATATATATATATATACATATATATATATATATATGTATATATATATATATTTTTTTTTTTTTAAAGGTTTTAGTTATTTTTTAAGTAAACTCTGCACCCAACATAGGGCTCGAACTCATAACCCCAAGATCAAGAGTTGCATGCTCTACCTACTGGGGCAGTCAGGCACCCTTTGGCCTTGATACTTTTAAAAAGTACTGGCCAAGTATTTTGTAGAATGTCTTGCAGTTTGAGTTTGTCTGATTGTTTTCTTGCCTTTTTTTTTTTTCCTTAAGATATAAGAGCAGTTTATTTAAAAGGGTAAATTCAGTACATCTACTGAGATCATAAACAAGGGGCGCCTGGGTGGCTCAGTCGGTTAAGTGTCCCACTTCAGCTCAGGTCATAATATCACCGTTCAGGAGTTCAAGCCCTGTGTTGGGCTCTCTGCTGACAGCTCGGAGCCTGGGAGCCTGCTTCAGATTCTGTGTTTCCCTCTCTCTCTGCCCTTCCCCCACTCGTGCTCTGTCTCTTTCTCTCTCTCAAAAATAAATAAACATTAAAAAAATTAAAAAAGATAATAAAATATTACATAAGCAAAATACCATATTAGTAAAATAAATGACTCTTTTTGGGGAAAAGAACATTTAATAATTGATATTCACTTTATTGTAACAAATCTTTCATTAACTTCAATTCAGGATGAGTTACCAGTAGAGTATAATTCAAAAATTACTGTCATAAAAAAATGGTCCAAATTAGAGGATATTCAGTGTCCCTTCTAGAATTCTGTTACTCCTGAAGATGAATAACTATTTTCTAAATACCTTAAAAATCGTGAAAAATGAAAGGAAATTCTAATTTAAAGTGTCAGTCTTGTTATTCAAATGAAATAGTTTATTTCTTTTTTTTTTAAATATTTATTTATTTATTTTGAGAGAGAGAGCAAGCGAGCAGGGGAGGGCAGAGAGACAGGGAAAGAATCCCAAGTAGGCTCCACGCTGACAGCACAGAGCCCAGTGTGGGGGTGAAACCACAAACCATGAGATCATGACCTCAGCCAGAGTCAGGAGTCAGTTGTTTAACTGATTGAGCCACCCAGGCACCTGAAACGGGTTATTTCTTTTTCTTTTTTTGAAAAAAGTTTATTTATTTATTTAAAAACATTTTTTAAAATGTTTATTTATTTTTGAGAGAGAGACAGAGTGCAAGCAGGGAGGGACAGAGAGAGAGGGAGACACAGAATCTGAAGGAGGCTCCAGGCTCTGAGCTGTCAGCACAGAGCCCGATGCGGGTCTTGAACCCATGAACCGTGAGCGATCGTGACCTGAAGTCAGATGCCCAACCGACTGAGCCACCCAGGCGCCCTGAAAAAATGTTTATTTATTTTTGAGAGAGAGAGAGAGAGAACACAAGTGGGGAAGGGGCAGAGAGAAAGGGAGACACAGATTCCGAAGCAGGTTCCAGGCTCTGAGCTTTGAGCATAGAGCCTGAGCTGGGGCTTGAACTCACGGATGGGGAGATCAGGACCTGAGCTAAAGAGCAACGCCCAACCAACTGAATCACTCAGGTGCCCCTGAAATAGGTTACTTCTAAAGAAATGATTGGGGAGAATAAAACTAGTAAGTTGGTTTTATGGTTATTTCTAATATTTATTTTTCCTGTGACACCAATATATCGCTCTTTGCTTGGTTTAAAAACTACAGATGGTTAGCTTCAGGTGAACATAAGTGCTACACTTTTGTTTCTTTATAGTACTAAAATGCAATCTATAACTTAGGAATGTACTTTAAATTCGTAATGCATGCACATTGATTAAAATGAGAAATCCTTCAAACTTTGATATTGTCATTAATACTTGTTGCCTTGAGATCATAATGAACTCTTTAAAAGTTGCAGATACTGCCATTAGGCATTTATGGGGTGAGGGTAGGGCAAACTTGTCTAAGACAAATGCACAGCAGACTGGAAATAACAGGTTATAAAAACTGGAAAGCTTCCATATGTGGTAGGCATTTAATAAAGTTTGGCTGGATCACCATCTCTCTCTCTCTCTCTCTCTCTCTCTCTCAATGTATATTTATTTTTGACAGACAGAGAGAGCATGAGTGGGGAGTGGCAGAGAAAAAGGGAGACTCAGAATTGAAGCAGGTTCCAGGCTCTGAGCTGTCAGCACAGAGGGCTCAAACTCACAAACTGTCAGATCATGACCTGAGCCAAAGTCAAATTCTTAACCAACTCAGCCACCCAGTGACCCTGAATCACTGTTTCTTAAGAAATGGGTGACTTGTTCCCAAACCTTAATCTCAACTCCAGTTGAGTGATCAGGGCATGCTACTCGTACAAAGGAAAAATGAGTTATAAGAAACAAGCTTAAAAAAAAAAAAGTTGGGCTGTTCCTGTTTTGGGGGGGTCAAGGCAGAAAAACAAGCCACAAGTCCAGGGATTGGATGCTGAGCCAGGTGGGCAGGGGTGGGACCCCCAAGGAGAGTGGGACAAGAGCAGGAGGCTGGACACAGGGCTCTGGTGGCCTTAAGTTCACTTACCAGGCCAAGCCCAGGCATGTCCCCAGCGATAACAGACTCACCATGTTTGATTTTTCTCATGATTAGGTAGGTAGGTTGTGCATTTTGGGAAGAATACTACAGAGGCGATATGTCCTTATCACATATTGGGGGATATATGATATCAATAATTATTATTACTGGTTATATAAATTATTACTGGTTAAGGTAGTATCTGCTAGGTTGCTCCACTGTAAAGTTACAATTTTTTTGCTTTCCATATTCTAAGAAGCAAGTTATTAAGTCTAGTCTACATTCATTGTGGAGGGAATCAAACCGTATCTCCTGGAGGGAGAGTATGCAAGAATTTATGGATATATGTTAAAACCACCACAATAACTAATAAATATTTTGGGGGAGATACTTTGAAGCTATGCAAATATCATGTTTCTTAAAGTGTCATGGGTTGATTTTTATCTTTGCCAGGGATCTTGCCTGCAGTAGTTATTACTGTGGAGTTCTAATGGTGATTTTCTATTTTTGGAGGCCTTTTTTAAAACCAATTACTGGCCCTTATCCCCAGAGTCTCTAATTTAGTAGATCTTAAGTGGGGCCTGAGAATTTGCATTTCTAACAAGTCCCCAATGATGCCAGTGATGCCAATGATGCTAGTCTGGGGATTTGAGAATCACTGATTAGAACATTATCTTAATCTCAGTGAGTTTCCTCACATCCTTTCCCAGTTAATTCCTGCCTACTCAACCCTTTCAGGAGCAACCACTATTCTGATTTTTATGTAAATTGCATTATAAACATACTGAATCTATTTAGGAAAGCTCAACTTATGAAAATCCAAAAATTTAAAAAGATGAATACAGGGAGAATTGATTCTAATTGAAAAAGTATTCCTTTTTGGAAAACAAGGAGGGGAGGCTTAAGGGGAGATGTTCAGTAGGCATTTCTAAGGCCAGCCTCACTTTTCCTGTTTCACTGGTTTTTATTTTTATTTTTAAATGTTTATTTATTTTAGAGAAAGAAAGGGACAGAGTGCAAGCAGGGGAGGGGCAGAGAGAGAGAGAGAGGGAGACACAGAATCCCAAGCAGGCTCCAGGCTCTGAGCTGTCAGCACAGAGCCGGATGCGGGGCTCAAACTGACGAACTGTGAGATCATGACCTGAGCCAAATTTGGACGCTTAACCAACTAAGCCACCCAGGTGCCTCTCCTGCCCCAGTTGTAGAATCAGTCATTTTTCCAAGGAGCCCTGGTTCCTTTTATTGGAGAGTAGTATTAGAACCAGTATGTGTATATTAACTGTTTAGTTGATCTTCTTGCCTTTAGTCTTTTTCCTTCCAGTGTATCCTGCCATATTCATCTTCCTTTATTTTTTCTTAAAGTTTGTTTGTTTGTTTGTTTGTTTGTTTGTTTATTTAGCGAATGAATGAGCAGGGGAGGGGCAGAGACAGAGAAAGAGAGGGAGAATCCCAAGCAGGCTCCGCACTGCCAGTGCAGAGCCTGATGCAGGCCTCAAACTCGCGAACTGTGAGATCATGACCTGAGCTAAGATCAAGAGTCAGACGCTTGGGGCGCCTGGGTGGCTCAGTCGGTTAAGCGTCCAACTTCAGCTCAGGTCACGATCTCGCGGTCTGTGGGTTCGAGCCCCGCATCAGGCTTTGGGCTGATGGCTCAGAGCCTGGAGCCTGCTTCCGATTCTGTGTCTCCCTCTCTCGCTGCCCCTCCCCCGTTCATTCTCTGTCTCTCTCTGTCTCAAAAATAAATAAACGTTAAAAAAAAAAAATTTAAAAAAAAAGAGACGCTTAACCAAGTGAGCCACCCAGGTGCCCTTTATCTTCCTTTAATAGAGCTTCCAGGGCATAGGTAGTTTCTCTCCTTAAGAGTTACTGTAGCAAAGTACTGCTTCTCTGATCAGATATCCTTAGTTTATCTTTCATGGCCTTATCTAACTTACTTCTCTCATTATTAAATGATTCATCTCTCATTTCCTTCTTATGCTGTTCCAATCTTGGCACAATTTGCTTTTTTTTCTCTAACATTGCAAAGCTAATTCCCACTTTCTGTATTCTTATCTTTGGGTTTTTTAGTTTTTTGAATGGTTAGACTTACATGTTTATCATATTATTTGATACTTCATAGTCAAAATTAGAAGTCAAATCTACAGAAGAAACTCCAGACATCATTTGGCTCATTTCCTCATTTAGAGATAAGGAAAGTGTGGCCCCTAAACCTGGAGCACATGGAGTATGTCATGGCTGAGGCAGAACTTGATCCTTGGCTTTCTCTCACTTTGTACAGTATTCTTTTCACCATGTGCAACTGCCCCCCCCACCCCTGTAGCCTGTTGTAAAAAATTGAGGTATAATTTACATACCATAAAATTTACCATTTTAAAATGTATAATTCAAAAAATATATAATTTAGTGGATTTTAGTATTCATGTCATTATTTTTCAATCCCAGAACATTTTCATTACCCTAACAAGAAAAACCCTTACACGTTAGTAGTCACTCCCATTTCCCCCTCCCCCCAGCCTTTGACAACCATTATTCTACTTCCTATCTCTATGGATTTGTATATTCTGGATGCTTCATATGAGTGGAATCCTATAATATGTGGCTTTTGTGTTTGGCTTCTTTTACTTAGCATAATGCTTTCAGGGTTCATCCACGTGGTAGCATGTATCAGTACTCCATTCCTTTTTACTGCTGTGTAATATTTCACTGTATGGGTGTACCACATTTTGTTTATCCATTCATTAGTTGATGGATATTGTCTTGTTTTTACTTTGTGACTATTGTGAATGCTATGAACATTGATGTACAAGTTTTTGTTTGAATACCTGTTTTCAGTTCTCTTGAGTATATACCTAGGAATGGAATTGCTGGTTCATATGGTAATTCTATGTTTAACTTTTTGAGGAATTGCTACACTGTTTTCCACAGTGACTGCACCATTTTCCATTTCTACCACCAATTGAGGGTAGCAATTTCTTTACATATTCACAAACAGTTGTGATTTTCCTTAAAAAAAAAAATTAAAGCCATCCTAGTGGGTGTGAAATGGTACATCATTATATCATTGTGGCTTTGATTTGCATTTTCCTAATGACTACTGATGTCGAACATCTTCTAGTATACTTATTAGCTATTTGTATACCTTCTCTGTTGAAATTTCTATTCAAGTCCTTTGCCTATTTTAAAATTGGACTGTGTTTTTATCATTGAGTTGTAAGAGTTCCTTATATGTTCTGTAGACCAGATCCTTATCACATATATGATTTGCAAATATTTTCTCCCATTCTGTGAGTTGTCTTTTTACTTACTTGATGGTGTCTAGGAAGCACAAAAGTTTTTAATTTTGGTGAAGTTCGATTTATCAAAAATTTTTGAGTTGCTTATGCTTTTGGTGTCATATCTAAGAACTGTTGCCTAATCCAAGATCATGAATATTTATACTTATGATTTCTTCTAAGAGTTTTATAGTTTTAGCTCTTATATTCATATCTTTGATCCATTTTGAGTTAATTTTTTATATGGTATGAGGCAGGAGTCCAAATTCATTCTTTTGTATGTGGCTATCTGATTGTCTCAGCATCATTTGTTGAAAAGATTTTTCTTTCCTTCACTGTATTGTCTTGGCACCCTTGTTGAAAACCAATTAGATGTGTGGGTTTATTTATGGACTCTACATTCTATTACACTCACCTACAAATCTGTCTTTATGCCAGTACCACAGTGTCTTGATTACTGTATCTTTGTAGTAAGCTGTGAAATCAGTTAAGTGTGAGTCCTCCAATTGTGGTCTTACTTTTCAAGATTGTTTTGGTTATCCCTTGCATTTCCATATGAATTTCAGGATCAGCTTGTCCATTTCTGCATAAAGGCAGTTAGGATTTTGATAGCACCTGCATTGAATCTGTAGATCATTTTATTTTATTTTATTTTAAATTTTTTTTAACGTTTATTTATTTTTGAGACAGAGAGAGACAGAGCATGAATGGGGGAGGCTCAGAGAGAGGGAGACACAGAATCTGAAACAGGCTCCAGGCTCTGAGCTGTCAGCACAGAACCTGACGCAGGGCTCGAACTCACGGACCGCGAGATCATGACCCGAGCCGAAGTCAGACGCTTAACCGACTGAGCCACCCAGGCGCCCCCAAATCTGTAGATCATTTTAGAGAATATTGCCATATTAACACTATTAAGTCTTGCAATCCATGGACATGGGATGCCTTTCCATTTATTTAGGTCTCTAATTTCTTTCATTGATGTGTTGTAGTTTTTAGTATAAGTCTTATACTTTTTTTGTGAAATTTATTCCTAAGTATTTTATTCTTTTTTTTTTTTTAAGCTTATTTATTTTGAGAGAGTGTGAACAGGGGAAGGGAGTTGGGCAGAGAGAGAGAGAGAGAGAGAGAGGAGAGAGAGAGAATCCCAAGCAAGCTCCATGCTGTCAGTGCAGAGCCTGATGCATGGCTAGATCTCACAAACTGTGAAATCATGACCTGAGTGGAAATCAAGAGTCAGACACTTAACTGACTGAGTCACACAGGTGCCCCCTAAGTATTTTATTCTTTTTGATGCTATTATAAATGGAATTGTTTTCCTAATTTAATTTTCAGATTTTTTATTACTGCATTATAGAAATACAATTGAATTTTTTTTAAGTAAGCTCTATGCCCAGTGTGGGGCTTGAACTCACAACCCTGAGATCCATAGTCGCATGCTTTATCGACTGAGCCAGCCAGGTGCCCCAATACAATTGAATTTTGAATGTTGAACTTACATCCTGTAACCTTGCTAACTTGCTTATTAGTTGTAGTAGGTTTTTTTTGTGGATTGCTTACAATTTTCTATATACAAGATCATGTCATCTGAAAATTGAGATAATTTTACTTCTTCCCTTCTAATCTGGATGCTTTTTATTTCTGTTTCTTGCTTAATTGTGCTAGTTATAACCTCCTCTACAGTATTGAATAGAAGTGGTAAGAGCAGACATCCTAGTTTTTCCCCCCTGATTTTAGAGGGAAAACTTTCAGGGGCGCCTGGGTGGCTCAGTCGGTTGGGTGGCTGACTTTGGCTCAGGTCATGATCTCGCAGTCTGTGAGTTCGAGCCCCGTGTCGGGCTCTGTGCTGACAGCTCAGAGCCTGGAGCCTGTTTCAGATTCTGTGTCTCCCTCTCTCTGACCCTCCCCTGTTTGTGCTCTGTCTCTCCCTGTCTCAAAAATAAATAAAACGTTAAAAAAAAAAACTTGCAATTTTTTTCTCTATTTCATGGGACATATTGATGTTAGCTCTAGGGTCTTCATAGGTTCTGTTTATCAGGTGGAGGAAATTTCCTCCTGTTCCTCATTTGTTGAGTTTTTATCATGAAAGCATGTTGGATTTTGTCAAAAGCTTTTTCTACATCATGAAGAGTTTGTCTTTATAGATGGTGTATTACATTGGCTTTTCTATGTTGATCCAACCTTGCATTCCTGGGATAAATCCCCCTTTGTCATGGTTAATAGTCCTTTTTATATACTAAAGTTGGCTTGCTGGTATTTTGTTGAGGAGTTTTCTGTCTATATTTATAAGGGATATTGTTTTTGTCTGGTTTTGGTATCAGAGTAATACTGGCCTTATAGAATGAGTTAGGAAATGTTGCCTTCTCATACTTATTTGTTTATTTGCAAAGAGTTTATGAAGGATTGGTGTTAATTTTTTAAGCATTTGGAAGAATTCACTAGTAAAACCATGTGATCCTGGACTTTTCTTTGTGGGAGGGATTTTTAATACTAACTTAATGTCTTTACTTGTTACAGGTCTACTCAGATTCTCTGTTTTACTCTTGAGCCAGTTTTGGTAGTTAGTATCTAGGAATTTTCTATTTTGTCTTGATTATCTCATTTGTTGGTATACAGTTGTTTATAGTATTCTCTTATAATTCTTTTTTTTTTCTGTAAAGTTGGTCGTAATGTCTCTTTTTTTTCATTCCTTATTTCTGTAATTTCAATTTTCTCTCTCTTTTTTTTAATCTTGGTTAGTCTAGCCAAAGGCTTGTCAATCTTGTTGATATTTTTTTAAAAATTATTATTATTTTTAATGTTTATTTATTATTTTTGAGAGAGAGAGAGAGAGAGAGAGATAGAGTGTGAGCACGGAGGGGCAGAGAGATAAGGAGACACAATCCAAAGCAGGCTCCAGGCTTTGAGTTGTCAGCACAGAGCCTGACACAGGGCTCAAACCCACAAACCTCGAGATCATGACCTGAGCCAAAGTCGGATGCTTAACTGACTGAGCCACCCAGGAACCCCAATTGTTGATCTTTATGAAGAACCAATTTAAAATTTTTTTCTATTTAAATGTTTTTTTCTATCTTATTTCCACTGTTACCAATTTTTTTCTTTCTCTTCTTTCTTTGGGTTTAATTTACTCTTTTTCTAATTTTTTTTAAGAGTCTTTTTTTTAAGTTTACTTATTTTTGAGAGAGAAAACACAAGTTGGGGAGGGGCAGAGAGAGAGAGGGAGAGAGAATCTCAAGCAGGCTCTGAAAATTAGTGTGGAGCCTGGTGCAGGGCTTGAACCCATGAACTGTGAGATCGTGACCTGAGCTGAAGTTGGAAGCTTAACTGATTGAGTCACCCAGGTGCCCCTCTTTCTGAAAATTTCTTGAAGTGGAAGTTTAGCTTGTTGATTTGATATCTTTCTTCTTCAGTGTAGATGTTTATGTCTATAAATTTCCCTCTGTGCTTTGCTTTCTCTGCATTCCATAAGTATGTTTTGTTTTTATTTCCATTCATCTGAAAGTATTTTTTTTAAGTTTATTTGAGAGAGAGAGAGCGCATGTGAGTGCATGAGCAGGAGAGGGACAGAGAGAATCCCAAGTGGGCTCCATGCTGCCAGCACAGAACCCCATGTGGGGCTGGAATTCACGAAACCGTGATATCACGACGTGAGCCAAAAAAACAAGAGTTGGGTGCTTCACTGACTGAACCACCCAGGCTCTCCAACCACCCAGGCTCTCCGAAGACTTTAACATTTTATAGGAGTTGTTAGTGGCTGTCTTTGTAGCCCAATTACCACAGCTGTTAACAAATGTTAAATTGGGTAGAGAACGTTAGTCTTGAATTTAAACTGCTCTTTTCTGCTTTGGGTGTAACTGTCAGGGTAATTATTGGAAGCACCTGATGAAACTTAGGTAACAGACAGTGAAATATATCACCTGAGGGGCGCCTAGTGGCTCAGTCTGTTAAGCATCTGATTTCAGCTCAGGTCATGATCTCATGGTTTGTGAATTCAAGCCCTGCAGCAGGCTCTCTGCTGTCAACACAGAGCCTGCTTTGGATCCTCGGTCCCCATCTCCTTCTGCCCCTCCCCCACTCATTCTCTCTCTCAAAACAAATAAACTTCAAAAAATATATGTCACCTGAAATCAGATAGTAAAATGTTTCTTGGGAAATGATTGAAATAACCGGTTTTGATGTTATGTTTGGTTCAAAGATTAGTATTTTTTGGAAAATCAAGTCTACTGGGGAAATTTCTAACCTAAACAATTATGTTTAATTTTGAGATGAGTTATTCTAGTCTTAAGTAGGGAAACCAAAATATCCAGAGATTGGCTGCATGTTGTGTAACCAAACGAAAATGTTTACAACTGTCTGACATGTGTTATGCCAAGAAGTATGTGTTAGGATATTCAGTGTGTTGCTTGATAAGAAAATGAAAGCATGACTTTTACTTTTCTTACTCTGGACTTTTCATGTCTGCAAGTCTTAATCAATTACCTACTACCCTGAGGTATGGGATATGAAGAGCACATAGAAAATCACTAGATGCGTATTTTGGCTTTCAGAATGTGTTTTTGCAGTTTTTGACCAGATTATCATATCATTTAGTGTGGAGTCCAATGATGAGGAAGAATGCGTTGTAGGTGATTATAGCCAGATTTTATTAGGTGAGTGTTCTTTGAGGAACTGTTTTTAATGAGCCTATACTGAGTTATAAGAAGTAGTTGTCAAAAATTACCTAAGTTGTGGTATTAATTTATCAGTAGTTTTTCTGCAAAGAAGAGTCATAGAAATAAATTTTTTTTAACATTTTATTTTTTGAAAGAGAGATCGAGTATGAGCAGGGGAGGGTCAGGAAGACAGAATCCGAAGCAGACTCCAGGCTCGGAGCCGTCAGCACAGAGCCTGATGCGGGCTGTGAGATCATGTGAGATCATGACCTGAGCTGAAGTTGGACACACAACTGACGGAGCCACCCAGGCACCCCTAGAAATAAATGATTTAAAATGCCTTTCTTCCTGATTTTAGAAGTAATAATTGCGGAGTTTTAGAAAATTTGGAAAAGTATAAAGACAAAATTAATAATTACCCATAATCTTATTAAAAAATGATAATACCATAAACATTTTGCTGGTATTTCTCTCTGACCTTTTATATTTTTCATTTGATTAGGTAATATGGAGCTTTATGGATTTTATAGCTCCAAACCCTCCCTGTGATTTTATTGGGATATTTTACTTTGTTTTCTAGTTCTAATAGGAACTAGATAATAGGAAATTAACTCAGTTTATTGGAAGAAAAGAGAAAAGAAAAAGTTCCTGTCCTACTTAAATACTAGGAGTATAGGTTTTAACCTTCATCATTGGGATAAAAAAGCAAATGAAATCTGACATTAGTTTGGTAAAAGCTTTTGATAATAAAATTTCTTTGCGTCTAAGAAAATCAGGATTTCAAAACTAATTTGAAAAACCAGGATACAACTTTATTTATAAATCTATAAATTTGTTGGTAATAAAAAATAGTTCTTGCTAGTGATGATATGAATTAAATTGGGTCTGATTACACTGTAATTGACTTAATGACTACACTGTCCCTCTAGTTACTTGGTGAATTATATTGTGATGATCACATTGAGACAATTCTTGGATAATAATGTGTTCCTGAAGAGAACTGCACCTGGGACATAAGTCCCCTTTTTAAAATTTAAAATTTAATTTTAAAATCATATTGATCAAGTTGGAGTACATGTCTCTTTATGGATGTGCGTGTCACATGATAGGCATTCAGTTAATGTTTGTGTATGATAATGATTACTTGGTGTTTGACATTTAGAATTTTTAAACTGATGATTTTTAAAGGGGCTATATCTCCAACCCAAAATATTGTTAATAAGAGTAGATCTAAGAAGGTATCTTTTATACTGTAACATACCATAACTTTAAAGGAAAAAAAGGACTTTCATAACTCTGAAAGAAGAAGGGTATTGTGGACCAGTAGAATGTATATTTAATGTTATTTTTTTCCTTTATTTTCTTTAAGTTAGAAAATGGGCTAAAAGTATTGGATTGATGTGCATTGTGAGGTTATCATTAGAATACTATGTGTTAACAGGGGAGTATCACCCATTTTAATAATTGTCTCTCTTAGTGGGGTTCTTTAAATAGATTTGGCAATGCAATTAGAAAATAAATTTACTTTCAAAGATACAAATCTTGTTGGGCTGGCTGAATTAGATTGACAACTAAAATTAGTCAAGACTTGCCAGAGATATTATTGTACTTAATGTAACCTAATTTTGAAAGGTGGCCTCAGGCTGCTGTTATACTTGTGAATCAGTTAGAATGTCCTGACTGTGACAGGAGAATGGACATCATATGGTGTATGGAAAATCTATCTTTGAAGATGAGTTTATGTCTTTCAGATAAGTATTATGAATTAAATGTCAGAATAAATATGTTGCTGACACAGATTTGGGTTGTTGGTAATGTGTAAGATTTTATTCCTTAAGTAAATGTTTGTTGTTTTTTTTTTTATCAATAGATGTAATACTTTTATGATTGAAAAGAACCTTAAAATTTATCTTAACTTCTTATTCAAAGCAGCAATTTCGTCTGCTTATCCGTAGCCAGTTGGAGTGGAACTTGGCAAAATAGGGACATAAACAATTCAGGATAACTAGGCATGGTGTGAAAATTTTAGATATTTGATATTTTAGAGCCCACTTTTTATTTTGGCTTGTTGATTTCCACTACATGAAAATTTGGGATTTGTGTAATGTGTAAATAATTGCAACTTGACAAATAAATACTTGATTAGAATTTTACTTGCAGTAGTGAGTCTTAAGGTAGCAGCTACATTTTGTTTCATGCCCATACTTTCTTCTCTCTCCAATTATCATAACTTTGACCAATAAAAGTCAAGTAATGAGGAAGATGGCTAGCTGATTTAAATCTCAAAGGGCTCTCCTAGGGTTCGCTGGCCTACTTCATGCTCTTTGATGTGTTAAAAGCATTTACAAGGCCAGAGTGTAGTGACTCCTTCAAGCGCTTTATGTTTTTAGTGTGGAATGATTAGTAAACCCGTACAAAAGGAGAGGTGGAGAAGTCTACATCACTGTTGAAAGGAAAGGAAAGATCCTGTATATGGAGAGACTATGCAGAGTGTGGTAGGACAAAATGTGAGACAAGGGAGAGTACATAATTATTCAGGAATGGGAATGGAGCAGCTGTGGGCGTGTGCAAATGGGAAGGCCAGATTAATGGGTAAGTGTAACTTTAAATTCTTTGCTTAATTATGAATCTTAAATAGGCCTCTTAATCCCTCAAGGGTGAATGGATTTCTTTTTGTTAGATACAGCTAGGGACTCTTCCAGTGTTTGGATGCCATTAAAAATATAGGTATTTTAGATATGCCACAGAATAGGTTGGACACCTTAATATTTAATGCTACAATATTTCATATTAATTTTAACTAGCTAAATTATTTCAGTTATTTTAGTACACTGATTAGAATGCAGTTTGATTTGCTACAGTTGAAGTTATTTAGTAATTACATGTGTGGTTTTTCATAAAACATTCCTTTGATTTGTTATAAAAATACTTGTGGAAATAATCACATCTTAGTCTTTATACTATTCATACTGTAGAAATTTTATTTTATATATCTCAAATCATGTGGAAATTTTGTTTCTTCAAGAGAAATTTGACACACACTCTGAGAGAAAACAAATCAGCAGTTCTTGGAAAAGTGCTAAGGACAGTACTTTATTTATTTGTGCTCAGTGGTGAGATTGGTTATTGCAACTCTGAAGCTG
This sequence comes from Panthera tigris, assembly GCF_018350195.1. Taxonomy (NCBI): domain Eukaryota; kingdom Metazoa; phylum Chordata; class Mammalia; order Carnivora; family Felidae; genus Panthera; species Panthera tigris. The sequence continues at coordinate 21,633,785 of NC_056667.1, forward strand.
CAACTATTTAAGTGCAACAAGAATGGAATGTCTTTTAATGATTTAAATCAACACTTCATAACCCTTCATGCTATTTTTATATACATATCATGTGGCATTTGATATATTAAAAGAATAAGTGAAACATAAAATGTAATGTATGTAATAATAACAAGAATAGCTATAAACCTACTATCCAACTTAAAAACTGGAACACTGGGGAACCTGGGTGGCTTAGTTGGTTAAGTGCCTGACTCTTGATCTCAGCCCAGGCCTTGATCTCAGGGTTGTGAGTTCAAGCCCTGTGATGGGTTCCAAGCTGGGTGTGGAGCCTACAGAAAACAAACAAACAACCAACCAACAAAACAACTAGAACATTACCAGTAGTGTTAAATCTACCAGTGTTCCCCTCTCCTTTCTCCTGCCTTCCCCTCAGAGATAACTGCTGCTATGCATTTTGTAGTTTACATTTATTTAAAAGATACATCTGTGTGTGTGTATATATATATATATATATATATATATCCTTAAAAATATAATATTTACTTTTGTTTTTGAGCTTTATGAAAGTGGAATATTTTGAATTCTTCTGCTATTTGCTCTTTCTGTTCTATATTTTTAAGAAATTCATTTGTTACTTTATGTAGTTGTAGTTGATTTACTGGGGTATACTATTCCACTGAGTGACTATGCCACAATTAATCTGTGCATTTCTCTGGTTACAGACTTCGGAATGCTGCAGTGAACATTCTTGTATATGTCTACTTGTATGTATGTGTGTGTTAGTTGTGTAGACATGTAAAACCACCTCAAAGTTTTTCTAGAGTAGATACTTAGGAGTAGAATTGCTAGGTCATAGAATGTACATGTTCAGCCTTCCAAGATAATACCAGGCATGGTACTAAGCATTCATATTTAATTTAATAATTAGAACAACCCACAGTTATTGACAATTTAATAAAGAAATTGGTTTAGAGGTGTCTAAGAAGCTGCACAGGTAGCAAGTAGCTGAACAAGTTCAGACCCATGTTTGTCTAACTTGAACCAGACTCCTAATCAGTAAAGTGTTTTACCACTCTCTGGTAAGCGTCCCTAACTAGGTTTCAGATATAGTATAACTAAGATGCTTTTTAGTGTGAATGTTTAAGTTAAGATCTATTTCAGAGAGTAAGATCTATGTTTATATCAATAAAAACTTTCTTGGTCCCATGATGCTGGGACCTAGTCTCCTAAATTTATGCTCAGCCAACCTTAGCATATGGCTTTTCTTCTGAAGGTCGTAAGATGCCTGCTTATACCCCATTCAGCCATCTGTGATCTAGGCAGGAAGGCAGAGTAGGGGGAAGGGTAGAAGGCCAAAGGGCAATGACTTCCATTTATATCTTCTTAGTGGTTGCCTCTATCTCTAAGGGGAGCTGGGAAATGTAGCGTTTTAGTTGGGTTCATTCTGCTCTTAATTATATGTGGATTTTTTTTAGGTTTATTTATTTTGAGAGAGAGAGAGAGAGAGGCAGGGAGAGACAGAGGAGAGAGAGAGAATCTCAAGCGGGCTCTTGACTGTGGGTGCAGAGCCTGACATGGGGCTGGGATTCATGAACCATAAGACCATGACCTTAGGTGAAATCAAGAGGCTGTATGGGGATTTTGTTAATAAGAAAAAGAGATCTTGGATAGGCACCTAGCAGTTTCTGCACATATATATCAAGGCCAAGTAAATAAATACAACCCTCTTCAATTTACTAAGCGTAGTATTATAGTTGTTCGTTTCAATTATTGAGAAAATGTGTTTATGAAAACCTATCTTGACATGTGATTAATAATCAGGTTGAACATTAGGTTGGACCATATGTAATTTTACTTTATTCTTACATTATCTCAATGTATTGGTGCTTGGAAGTAGGGCAGGAATTGAATAAAAAAGATATCAAAAAAGGAAGTCATTTGGTTTATGTTGGAGGAAATGAAGCAGGAGACTGAAAGGAGTTTAATACTAGAGCAAAACCAAATCATTTAGAAAAGACTTGAAATAAGGGGATTGCTACTAAGGGAATTTGGCCTAAGATGACAGAAGTCATCTAGGAAGAAGATACTAGTTTATGAATATTTCTTGAAATCAGGAGATCTAGAGGGTATTATACTTAAGAAACTAGAAAGTGGCTTGATCAGTGTTATCTACCTGTGAAGTCAACTTATGGAGAAACAAACAGAGGGGATTATCTCCTCACTCAGTAAGAGGACTGGGAAAAAGATGTTTATTTCATATGGGGGGTGCGAGCAAGGGTAGTGCTAGAAGAAAAAAAATATAGCCTGTGTTAAATTGGGCCAAATTGAATTGTGTAATGGGATTTATAATTTACTACATAATGGGGTACAATAAATTTTCTTCTGTCCCTGCAGTGGAGGGACACTTTTTCCACCCCCTGGTTATCCAAGTGATACATACTCATTGTAGTAAATCTGGAAAATACAGGAAAGGGGAAAGGAAAACATCCCTCCAGAGGAAGAAACTTCTATTATCTTTGGCGTATTTCTTCAGTAGTATATTTTTAAACATACCGTATCCATAATGATGGTGTTAGATTGTCAATTATGTATATTATATAAATTTTGGAAGATAAATATTTCCAGACAAGGGCTGCTCTGTGGAAGTTTTTCTCTTCTTCTGCCCATTTTCTTTTTTTTTGATTAAAATTTTTGTTGTTGTTGTAAACTCCTTGTGTACATTAGGATGAAGGTAAAAATTTTAACTTGTCTTTTCTGGAAACAGTGTGACAGATTTCATGCAGGACCTCAGCTGTGGTTTCTCCATTACCCCATTTAGGAAGAAGTTGATATTGGCCCAAGGGAAGAATGAGCATATGTATACACTCTATAACCATTTAATAATGCCTTGGGCAGCCAAGGTCATCAACATAATTATCTGGGATGGTAAAACATAGCCACTGGGATGGTAAAATACTGGTCAGATAGTTGTTTTCCTAGAGAATTAAAAAAAATTTTTTTTTATATTTATTTAGTCTTTGAGAGACATAGAGAGACAGAGCACAAGTTGGGGAGGGGCAGAGAGAGAAGGAGACACAGAATCCAAAGCAGGCTCCAGGCTCTGAGCTGTCAGCACAGAGCCCAACATGGGGCTTGAACTCACAAACTGTGAGATCATGACCTGAACCGAAGTCGGACGCTTAATTGACTGAGCCACCGGCTCCCCCGTTTTCCAAGAGAGTTTAAAAAATGTAGGAAAACTGAGCAGCTCACAAGAATGTACTTTAGGCGTCTTGTTTCTTAAATTGCAAAGTACAGTGTTTAGATTTGTGTATGTAAGCTCTAAAAGTCCTAAGTAGACTTATTTTGAATCTTTTCTTGATTTCAGTACTTCAAGTAATGCATGGGACAAATGTTACTGTCACAGCTTTGTCAATCTCTCTTCTCTTTTTTAATGTTTATTTATTTTGAGAGAGAGATGTACATGTGCATGTGAGTGGGGAAGGCACAAAGAGGGAAAGAGAGAATCCCAAGTAGGCTCTGAGCTGTCAGTGCTGAGCCTGACATGGGGCTTGATCTTACAAACCATAAGATCATGACCTGAGCCAAGATCAAGAGTCAGATGCCCAACCGACTGAGCCACCTATGTGCCCTGCCAATCTCTTTTAACTCTGTTTAGTTTAAAACTAAGAAAATTAGGATAATTTTAGACATATATAATAAAATAGTTGACAGTATACTATAACGAACCCCGGGTACCCATCACCCATCTTCAGCAATTATCAGCACATGGCCAACTCTTGTTTCATCTCTATCATCTATCTTCTTTTCTTCCTCCTGTGTTATTTAGAAGCAAATCATTAAGACATATCATTTTACCTGTGAAAATTGCTATTTTTTTAAAGATAAGTACACTTAAAAAAAAGGGTGCCTGGGTGGCTCAGTTGGTTGAGCTTCCACCTTTGGCTCAGGTCATGATCTCACGGTGTGTGGGTTCGAGCCCCGCTTTGGTCTTTATGCTGACAGCCTGGAGCCTGCCTTGGATTCTCTCCCTCTCTCTCTGTCCCTGCCCCCAGTCATGCTCTCTCTCAAAAATAAAAAAAACAAAACAAAAAAAACTTTAAAAAATAACCATGCCTAAAAATGAGGAATATATTATTTAACATAAAATACCCACCTAGTGTTCTAGTGTTCAAATTTCCCATTGTCTGAAATACAATTTTTTTGTAATTTGTTTGAGTTAGAATGCATTGCAGGGGATTGGTATGTCTCTTAAATTTCTTTAATCTGTAGTTCCTGTGTATTTCTTTCTCCTAGTGTGTGTGTGTGTGTGTGTGTGTGTGTGTGTGTGTGTTTAAAGAAATTGGGTGATTTATCCTGTAGAATTTCCTTTTTTTTTAATCCTGTAGAATTTCTACTCAGTCTGGATTTTGCCAACTCCAATTCCATGGTAGGGCTTAACAGGTTTCTTTGTTATTTGTATTTCTCGTAAATTGATAGTTACATCTAGACATCAATTACTCTTAAAATCAAGAAGGAAAAACCATGTGGGTTTTTTTCCCATCTCAAGTGTTGCAATTAATCAAATGACTTGAGAAACTCCTGCTGCCCAGGGACCAGATTAATAGACCAAATGGCATGCTAACTTTGGATCTCTTGTCTAATGCTGGGCACATATGTGTTTAAAAAGGAAGCCTGATCCAAGAACTTGATTAATTGAACCTTTTTCAATATAGGTCACATTAATGTTAATTTTGTTAATTTAATGATTTGGTAAGACAGAACAAAAAAAATCAGTTGGAAAAAAATGCCTTTAAGTATATTTATATTATTTAGATCTCATTTTCATCTTAAACAGTTAGTGAAGAATGGATGGACACCATGGTCTAAAGCAGAGGTTCTCAAACTTTAGCATGATCAGAATCACTTGGAGGTATTGTGAAAACAAATTGCTGTGCATCATCCCCAGAGTTTCTGATTCAGTTTGTCAGGGTGGAGTGTGAGAATTTGCATTTCTAACAAGTTACCAGGTGACATTGATAATACTGGTCAGGGGACCACACTTTGAGAACCTCTTAGGTGCTCAAGTTCAACCAAGGGCTGCATTAGAACCACCTTTAGAGCTTAAAAACAACAACCACTCTTGACGATGCCAGGCTTAGACCTGGGCATCTGTATTTTTTTAACATTTCGCAACAATTTGGACGTGCACCCCAGATTGAGAACCACTGCTGTAATTATTTATAGTTTGTACCTCCATATTTTCTATTGTTTTCCAAGAAATGTGCATTCAATTTACATTTTAAAATGTTACAAACTTTTTATATTATAAAAGAGGCAAATGATTACGGAGATTTGTTGTTTATACTGTGCTATTTATTATCATTGTAGAAGGCAAAGTAAAGTGCTAACCAGCAAAGAGCTGTTGGCACCTGTTTTCAATAAATCAGTATTAATGCTCTTGCTGCAAAAACATATCTGCTATTTTAAGATTATTAATATTTCCCAAAGGGAGATTAAAAATAGTTTGGTCCAAAGGACCTCGAAGCAGAGAGAAACCCCTTGATTAACATTAGATCTTTGAACTTTTCATTAAACAATGTGTTGTGTGAGCCAGTGATGAATGATGACATTTCAATTACATTTACAGTAGATTCTTACAGGTTAGACATGCTAGTTAGTGTGGTAAGAAATTTTTAGCTCTTGAGTAACATTTTCTAAGGAAAGGTTCTTCATGCAATATATAAATATTTCTACTTTGTACCTAATAGATCTTCCAGTTTTAGGGTTTAAAAATCTTTTACTGGGGCACCTGGGTGGCTCAGTCGGTTAAGCATTTGACTCTTGATTTTGGCTCAGGTCATGATCTTATGGTTTGTGAGATCGAGCCCTGCATCAGGCTCTGTGCTGACAGTACTGAGCCTGCTCGGGATTCTTTCTCTCTCTCTCTGCCTCTTCTCTGCTTGTGCTCTCTCTCTCTCTCAAAGTAAATAAAATAAACTTAAAAAAGTCTTTTATCAACTTGACAAAAACATGCAAAAGGGTGATTCAGAGTCTGTGTGTTAAGCGCATTTATTAAAGAACTCCTATGTGGCACTGGCAACAAAAATACACAGTCCCAATTCAAGGGGTCCAGCCTCATGAAGTGATTTTCAACCTTCATTGTCAACATCAATTAATAACCATTAATTATATAGACTTCTTTTTTTAAAAAAATTTTTTTTCAACATTTATTTATTTTTGGGACAGAGAGAGACAGAGCATGAACGGGGGAGGGACAGAGAGAGAGGGAGACACAGAATCGGAAACAGGCTCCAGGCTCTGAGCCATCAGCCCAGAGCCTGACGCGGGGCTCGAACTCCCACACCGCGAGATCATGACCTGGCTGAAGCCGGACGCTTAACCGACTGCGCCACCCAGGCGCCCCTAGACTTCTTCTTAGGTAAAACATTTTAGTAGATTTTCATGTAAGAGTAACTATAATTTTAGTAATTCTTGATTAACAAAATACATGACAAAACTTATAAATCAATACATCTTTTAAATGCATTTTGATTTTATTAATCACAACAGCATTTATATACTTTTCAAAAATAGTAGTATATATGAGAGCTATTATTTACTCTATAGACGATATTGGTGCACGTAGCTTTTTGAACCCCGTGTTTTAAATTCCAAAATTTTCAAGGGTTCATGGCCTTAACTTTCAGTGAGGTAAGTTGGTTATTTTTGTTACTAGTAATAACATTTGCTAATGCAAGTGTTTCAATAAATCAGTATTAATGCTCTTGCTGCAAAAACATATGGACCAGTTACAGTTTCCAGTGTATATTTGTACAAGGATGAAGTAAAGGGGCAAATCTTTTCTTTGTGTTTGAATTATACTTGTAAATTAAACGTTTAAGGAGTGAGTTGTTGGTTTTATCTTTATTCATTTATTTTTTAATTGTTTATTTTTGAGAGAGATCGAGAGCAGGAGAGGGGCAGAGAGGTCACAGAACCTGATATCATGACCTGAGCCAAAGTTGGACACTTAACCGACTGAGCCACCCAGGTGCCCCGGTTTTATTTTTACAGTATGATGATTTATTCTTCTACTTGACTCTTCTCCTTTTACTGAATGGATGTGGGTGGGAACTTGACAAGGTTAATGACGAGCAGTGGAGAAGATTGAGTGAAAGGTGATGCTGGATGGGAGACTGGATGGTGAAGGAACGTAGAACAGGCTCCAGAGCCTGCATATATATATGTTATCCATTTTAACTGTCTTAAACACTAATTAATCAGTTTGACTGAAAAACTGACTTTACAGAAAAATCACAGTAAACTGTTACCTAACAAACACTACAACTTTTGTGTCATTTGAGAAAAATAACTCCTTAACAATTGTGGTTTACTTGTTAAAGTTTGCTTTAGGACTTTTATTAATAATTTTACTCAGTCTTGGATTGTTTCCCTCCTTGAAATTAGGTCTGTGTGCAGTAAGAGAAAGGGATGAATCAATCTGCAGTCACTGTTGTGAATCAGCTTCAGCTGCTATGTAAAGTGCTTTCATTTAGCTGTTGAAGGCTTGCATGTGTAAAATATTCCTAATTTGTTAGGAACACACATGGCTGTGTGTGTATACATGTCATTGTGCTGTAGGCTGTTCTTTATTAGAAAAGTATAGATCCCCGTGGGGTACTAATTACAGCTTTGGCTAGCAAGCTGCAGAAAGGCAAATAACAAAGGCAAGAGAAAATATAAAGAGGAGAGAGGGAGAGATCTGGGCTTTGCTATTTTACACCTCTTGCATAAATGAGACATGGTGTGAGTAAACACAGCTGTATGGAAAAATTAGTTTTGAAGAATTGAAAGTAAATAACTGCTGGCTCATTCAGCAGATCTGTCTACACTATAAGGTCTCTAAGAACAGGAACTTTTTCTTGAAACTGGAGAACAGTCACAGATTAAGCTATTTGTCTCTAGGAAGTTGGCTTGGCAAATTAGTCTTTGTGCTAGGTCGTGATCAGTATCACCAGTATTGCATTTAGATAACACATAACCACAAATAAACTTTAGGAATGCCAGCATTGGAGAATTATGTTCAAAGGTTTAACATTAACATGACTATAAGATATTTCACAGTAAGAATCATCTAAAAATATTATTTATTGAGCACCTACTATTCAGTTCCTCTAAATAGACATTGTAGGATATATAGACATTTAGGATATAAGCCCTGCCTTTAAGGACCTTGCACTCTAGTAGTACATGTGAAATAATAGAAGACGGGTGCCTGGGTGGCTCAGTTAAGCGTCCAACTTTTGATCTCAGCTCAGGTCTTGATCTCAGGATCATGAGTTCAAGTCCTGAGTTGAGTTCCATGCTGGGCGTGGAGCCTACTTAGAAAAGTAAAAAAGAAGAAATAGAAGACGAAGTAGAATTTAATGGATAATGTGTAAACAAGCTCTCTAAATTCCAAGGAGAGGAAGAGAGATTACTAAGGGCTAGAGTTAGGGAAGGCTTCCTGGAAGGGCTGCAACTTGAGCTTGGCCTTTAAAAAGCGGCAAGAATTCTATAGGCCAGACACAAAGAAAGCACTGTTTAAAAAGATGAGATTGTATGTAATGTGAAGAATGGATAGGAGTGTGGTTGAATCTGCGGTAAGCCAGCCCTGTTCAGAGGCTTTTGCATTACAGATTTGGTTGGTATAGGCAGTATATCCTATGGGTACAGCTTACATCTGCCATCTGGTTTTGACAGGGTGGAACCACACTATATAGTAAAAGCCTTTCCTATGAGGGAGACAATGCAGGGGAAGTTCAAACACATTTGAAATAGTTTTTAGACATCTTCATGGATATACACATTGATTTTGCTATTAACCCGTCAAAAAACAAAAAAATCACCTTCCACTTTAAACCTCTTTCTTCTTTTAAATTTGCACTTATCCATTTATCACTTCAGTAAAAACGTGCATCTCAATCCTGATTTCCTTTCTTCATGACTTATATTCAGTCACTAAGGCCTGGTCACTTTACCTTATGAATAATAATTGCTACCATAAAATGAATATTTATCAAGTGCCAATTAGCGACCTAAATGATTTACATTTTCTCGTTTAATTCTTCCCGAACCTTGGGAAATAGGGAAGATTTTACATATGGAGAAACTGAGGCTTGCAAAAGTAAAGGAACTTGCCAAAAGTCCTGTTGCCAGTAAGTGGTTTTTCTTACCCTGAAGCTGACGTTGTATAATCCACTCTGTTATACTGTCTTTCCTCAGTAGTTTTTGAATTCAATCCTTTTTTTGTATCTTAACAACTGTGGTTCAGGCTCCAATGGTCTTTATCAAGCCTATTATGAGAGCTTCCTACTAGTCTCTTTGTTTTCATATCCTACCATCTCTTACCCCACCCACCAAAGAAAATTCTCTTAAAACAGATTTTACTCTGTTAAAAATTCCATATTTAAAATCTCTTAATGGCTCCTTATTTTACAGAGGCTAAGGTATAAATTTTTGAATGTTGCAAAGGTAGGTCTTCCTTAATCTACCTTTACCTAGGCCCAAGCCTGTCTTCTTTATATATTCTCTGTCCTCCTGTATTTTATACTCTAGCTGTGGGGAACTGCTTGTCCTTTCCCATTCAGGTGTTCAGACTCTTTCTTACTACTCATCCAGGTGATTATGCTCTTTCCTTTTTTTTATTCATCTAACTTCACTCCTACTTATCCTTTAAAACTTAGCTCAGGTTGTCTGCAAAAGCACTTTCCTGATGGCTGGTTTAAATGCTTTTTCTCTGTGCTTGGCTTACTTTCTGCATATATTACTACATTATTGCTTGCTCTTGCCTGTATTTTTAATGGAATGTGTACTTTTTGAGGGTAGAGGTCACATCTTGGCTATCAGCATGGTGCCTAGAATATTAGGATTTGTTCAGTAAGTGTTTATTGAATTAGTGCATAGGTTTATTTGAACTAGTGAATTTTTAAAATATTACTTGTAATTATGGTAAAGCTTTAATTTTATTTTTCCTCAAAGGAGAAAAAAGACAAATATGTAGTTGTTTAAACATGAAAAAAACCTTTTTTTGATATTGTAATTCCTATTGGCCTTTAATGAGAATTTTATTACATTGTTTAAAATTTTTCATAGAACCTAAACCGGGGAAGCATTTTATAATTATTTTCTAAGAATTTTTTTGAAAGTTATTTCCCGATAGGGTTTCTTGTAGGGTAATATTACTTAAAAGAATAAGTGTTAGTCAGTCGGAGCCTGTGTCAAAGAGAAGGAGGATGAATGAATCAGATGTGGATACAGAATGAGTTAAAGACATTTCCAGATATCTAGTTTGCTTCATGATCCTCTCAGTAGCACTGAAACAAAACCTCATGATTTCAGAGTGCATATAAATGAAGAATGACCTAGAGGTTAGGTAGTAATGACTCGGCCAGCTTCTCTCTGGACTCAGACTCCTGGGAGCTGACCCAGAACTGTGTACTCTTAGGGAATCTGAGGTCATTGCCACTTGCATTGATGCTCATTACTCTGATTTCCTTTCAGTGTTAACCTTTGTTAGAGACTATCTAGACTACACGAGAAAATATTTGCAATAAACAAGCATTTTCAAGGTCTTGGCATTTTAATTTCCTTTGCTGGTAGGCAACACAATAATTAGCTAATTGTTTTGTAATTAAATTGCAAAAGCATTCTTCTGTGAGTGAATGTTTTCTTTAGAATAGTATTTACTGTGTAGGTTAAAAAAAGTCTTTAGAATCATAATACAAAGTTTCTGATATTATTACCCATCATCAATTTATTCTAAAAGGAGTCAGGTTCTCCACACCTGACGTATTTGAGTACCTTGGATATGTAAATAAGCCTTTTGTATTCTTTAAAAACATTTTTTTGGGGGCACCTGGGTGGTTCAGTTGGTTAAGCATCTGACCATCTCAGGTCATGATCTCACGGTTCGTGGGTTCGAGCCCCGTGTCGGGCTCTGTGCTGACAGCTCGGAGCCTGGAGCCTGCCTTGGATTCTGTGTCTCCCTCTGTCTCTGCCCCTCTCCTGCTTGTGCTGTCTCTCTCTGTCTCTCAAAAATAAATAAATACATGTAAAAAAAAATATTTAAAAAAAATTTTTTAATGCTTTATTTTATTACTGAGAGACAGAGAGAGACTTAGAATGAGTATGGGAGGGGCAGAGAGAGGGGGAGACACAGAATCTGAAGCAGTCTCCAGGCCCTGAGCTGCCAGCACAGAGCCCGACCCGGGGCTCGAACTCACAAACCACAAGATCATGATCTGAGCTGAAGTCCGATGCCCAACCGACCGAGCCATCCAGGTGCCCCAGGCCTTTTGTATTCTTGAATATGTCTGGAGTCTGTTTGTTTCTTCGTCCATCAAATGACTTGCATACATCTTTTATCTTGAGGAAAATCATTTTTGGCCTTTGTGCATATCAAGATCAGTTTCTTTCATTTATTTGCTCATTTATTTGTTCAAATGATATTTACTGGTGCAGACTTGTAAGTACTAGGGATGTAGCAATGAACAAAACAAGTAAAATACTCCAATGGAATTTATATTCTAGTGGGGTAAAGAGATGATAAAACAAGTAAAAATTAGTCACTAAATAGTATGAAATAGTATGTCACCAAGGAGTAGTAAGTACAGAGAAAACTGAAGCAGGAAAAGAAGTGCAGTGGGATCTCCAATTTCAGGTAGGGGGGCTGAGTAAAGCGTCAGTAAAGACTCAAAGGGAGTAAGCCTTGTGGCTATCTGGGAAACCACTTTCCAGGCAGAGGAAACTGCAGATATGAAGGCCCAGATAAGAGTGTGCTTAGCATGTTTAAAGAACAATGAAGAGACTGATTTGGCTGGAGCAGGGGAGATGGTGGAAAAGACTTTGGCTTTTATTATCAATGAATGAACTGTCACTGGAGGGGTTTGGGCAGTGGATTTTTGCAGAATTGGGGTGCCTGGCTCGCTTAGTAGGGCATAGGACTCTTGATCTTGGGGTCATGAGTTTGAGCCCAACGTTGGGTGTAGAGTTTAATTTAAAAATAAAAACAGATTTTATTAGAAAAAAACAAAAAATAAATTTTAGCGGGATCATTCTAGCTCCTCTATTGAGAATTTGCTGTTCAGTTTTCAGTTCAGCATCAGGTTTTAAAATAAAAATCAGGGGCGCCTGGGTGGCTCAGTCGGTTGGGCGTCCGACTTTGGCTCAGGTCACAATCTCACGGTCCGTGAGTTTGAGCCCCGCGTCGGGCTCTGGGCTGATGGCTCAGAGCCTGGAGCCTACTTCCGATTCTGTGTCTCCCTCTCTCTCTGCCCCTCCCCCGTTCATGCTCTGTCTCTCTGTCTCAAAAATAAATAAACATTAAAAAAAAAATTAAAAAAAAATAAAAATCATATTAGAACTTTTCTGATTTCAATCATTTAGAAAAACCAGTTTAGTTTGAGTACCACATTTGAAAGAAAGATACTGATACTCTGGAAACTATTTGGAGGAAGTTGACTAGGACAATGAGGAACTAAATATCCCCATATATGGATATGAGGAACAGATTAAGGATCTGGGGATAATTAGCCTTAGAAAGAGAAGACCAAAACAGAGGAGAGCAGTGTGAAAGGTAAAAAACAGTAATATTAGGTTGACCCATATGAAATTGCTGTTTTTTTTTTTAAGGTAAAAAAAGTAGAATATTGACAATTTCATCTGGTTCAAATTAATACTGTCTTCAAAGATTTGAAAATCTGGAGGGGAAGCAGCAGTAGGCTTCTTTGGATAATCTAGTGGCTCAAATTAGGACTAGTGTATGCAAATTATAGACAGGCAGATTTGGGTTCAATGTAAGGGAAGATCTTTCTAGAGTTAGTACCTAACAATGGAGTATGTAAAGTCAGCATCCTTGCCATCAGAAGTGTTTAAATGAGAGCTAGATTGTTTACCTCTGGTTAGCAATAGGTCAGAAAGGATTCCTGTGCTAAATGAACAGTTAGATAACTTATTAAAGTCCTTTCCATGTTGAGTCTATTATCTTCACGTAATATGAGCAAAAATGAAGTTTTTTACTCATTGTCATGAGAAGGATTGAGAGGTTTGTTTTTTTTTAATGTTTTATTTTATTTTTGAGAGAGGGGGGACAGAGGATCTGAAGCGGGCTCTGTGCTGATAGCAGCTAGCCCAGTGTGGGGCTTGAACTCATGAATTGTGGGATCATGACCTGAGCCACAGTCAGACACTCAACTGACTGAGTCACCCAGGTGCCCCAGGACTGAGAGATTTTTAACTCAAAGGTATTCTTTTTTTGTTTTTTCACTGAAGGAGTAATTTTTTTGGAGAGTTGCTTCTCCCCTGTGTTGCTATAAATTGAAGGTATAATGGATATTTGATAAAAAAATTATTTAGCTATTTCTTCTTAATTCTGTAAAGAGCTGTTCCAATTATTGTAGGAAAATTGTTATTTTAAACACAAATGCTTTTGTTTCTGTTTGTAAACAATTTAGAAATGGTTTGAACCTGATTTTTACAGTATGTGATCTTTATCTGCACAATGAGCTCTTTTTCAGGTGGTTGAATTACATTGATAGACAATTTTAGGTCCTTGGTTTTCAAATATATCTTTCTCATACCACATTATCTATTGTTTCCCAGTGTTCCTATTTCTATACTTGAAAACTGTGTTTTCTTGTATTTTTAATATAAGCAGCATTATAACTTATATTCCTTCCTTATGATAGCTACTAGAGAAATACTAGGTCACTATGTTGGTCTGGAATTTCATGATGCTGTGCTAGAAAAACAGTATCTGCAGGAAGAATTGTATTTAAAGCACGTAGAGAAAAAAGGAATGGAAAGATTTTTTTGTTCCTCCCCTAAAAGGAATAGGATGTTTTTAGACATGCTGAAATGTGGGGTCATGTTTTATTTCTTAGCTGTGTTTCAGTGTTGGACTTGGTGGATAGATCTGCATCTTTAGAAATAAACTTGATAATTTCTATTTCACCCATATTCCATGATGTAGGAAATATGGACTTATTATGTATTTTTAGAATAAGGATTAAGTCATCTCTTTCTGTTTATACAAACTAATTTGGAGACATTGGTGTGGAAAATTGTGTCTGGGCAATATAATGAATACATTGGAAGTTGATAAATGGGGGATATAACCATGTCAAATGAAACTCCTCATGACTAAGGGATATAATTCAAAGAACTCAGAGTACATTTTTCCTTTTTTTTTAAAAATGTTTATTTATTTACTTTGAGAGAAAGAGAGAGCACAAGCAGGGGAGGGACAGAGAAAGAGGGAGACACATAATCTGAAGCAGACTCCAGGCTCTGAGCTGTCAGCACAGAACTGACGGGCTCAAACTCATGAATTGTGAGATCATCACCTGAGCTGAAGTCAGATGCTTAACTGACTGAGCCACCCAGGAGCCCCCAAAGTAGATTTTTCTAACATAAACTTGTATTTTAGAACTATGAAGATTCTGTGGAAGTCATTTACATACTTCCTAAAGTTCTATGGTGGGAAATCCTTATGAGTACTGTAAGTTGCTTGGCAGAAAGCAAATTCTAATAATTTTGAACACCCATTGTCGGAGTGAGTCTTTATATCTTCAGCCTTTTTGTGTTGCCAGGTTCCCATGTAGTGCCTTATTGGGAAGGGAGAAAGAAGACGTTTGGAGATCATGTTGAAATGTCAGTTGGTTGTTGTGTGTTTGTGCACATGCATATGCATGCATGCTTAATGGAAAATGGTTGTTTCCAGGATTCTAAGTTCTTGGGATTAGAACTGATTTATATGATGCCAACTGTCAGGATGTTAGACTAGAGTGTTATAAATATCTTATTATAGACACATACACCCACTCGCAATTTTCCTTTCAAATATAGACAATTATGTATTAAAAGCTTTCATTTCAGCAGAATAAGTTGCAGAGGACCATTGTTATATATAGGATACTTGACAGCCCAACTATGGCTGTAATAATTAACTGGATGGTGCTTGGAGAATTGTATTAGTGGGACATTTAAAAGGATGACATCTATGGCTGGAGTTTCCCATTTCATTTGGATGGACTGTGGCTTTTGAATCAGAGGCATGTTTTATGCCATTTGGTATTAGTTTGAGATCACTGTAGCTAAAAGGAAACTCATCTTCCTTAACTCTGTCTTATGCACTTACCTAGCTCCACTGGGATGCTGATTTGTTACATAAAGATAAGGATTTATGATGTTGTAATGGAAATAGCAATGGCCCAAGGGTCATAATGCCTATATTCCTACCATGCTGGCTTAGTTATTAGCTAAATTAATAGTTCTTAGGTTATTAGTTATTAAGGTCACCATTAGCTGAGTGATCTTAGGTAAATGACTTTACTTATCTTCTCTGAACCTTAGTGACCTCATATTTGAATGAATGAGATAGTTGATAGCTAAGGGCTTTTTCAGTTGTAGATTTACATGATTTTAACAGTGATACCAAACTAGAATGAAGGGATAGCCATTTTAACAGTGGGTTACCAATCAGAAAACAAAAAATTATTTCTATATAGAATTTTAAGCTCTTTGAAGGCATGACTTATGTTTTATTCATTTTTGTATCCCCTGCAGTATCTAGAAAATGTTTTTATTTATTGATCAAATACTTGAGTGTTAATCATTGTAGTAAATGCAAAGGATATAAAGACTGAGTTGTTGCCTTTGGAACATTTTAAGCAAGCAATTACAGTAAAGTACAATGTAACAAATATGAAAATACCATAACTAGAGGGGTACACAGGAGAGATACTTAGGATTTGGAATTTCAGAGAAAACTTACTTTTTCCTTTTTTAAAAAAACTTGTGGATGGGGCGCCTGGGTGTCTCGGTTGGGTTGGTTGGTTGGGTTGGTTGAGCATCCGACTTCGGCTCAGGTCATGATCTCGCGGTCTGTGAGTTCGAGCCCCGTGTTGGGCTCTGTGCTGACAGCTCAGAGCCTGGAGCATGCTTCTGATTCTGTGTCTCCCTCTCTCTCTGCCCCTCCCCCACTCATGCTCTGTCTCTCTCTGTCTCAGAAATAAATAAACATTAAAAAAATTAAAAAAACTTGTGGTAACATACATAACATAAAATATATTGTCTTCACCATGTTAAGTATATGGTTCAGTGGCATTAAGTATATCCACATTGTCATGCAACCATTCCAACTATGCATGTCTAGAACTTTCTTATCATCCCAAACTGAAACTTCCCCCATTAAACAATAACTCCCTATTCCCCCCTTCTCCCAGCCCCCCATACCACTGTGAACTACTTACTACCATTCTGTTTGCTGTCTCTATGAATTTGACTCTTCTAGGTATTGCATGTGAGCGGAATCACACAGTATTTGTCCTTTGGTGTCTGCCTTAGCATAATGCTTTCACTCAGCATAATGTTTTTAAGATTCATCTGTGTTAGGGGCGCCTGGGTGGCTCAGTCGGTTGAGTGTCTGACTTCGGCTCAGGTCATGATCGCACAGTTCATGGGTTTGAACCCCATGTCGGGCTCTGTGCTGACAGCTCAGAGCCTGGAGCCTGCTGCGGATTCTGTGTCTCCCTCTCTCTGCCCCTCCCCCACTCATGCTCTGTCTCTCTCTGTCAAAAATAAACTTAAAAAAAAAAAGATTCATCTATGTTATAGAATGTATCAGAATTTCAATATTTTTAAAGGCTGAATATATCCCATTGCATGTATATGCCACATTTAATCCCCTCATCTTACTCTTGCTTTTATATTTAGACAACTATATAGTTTCTCCCTTTAGTCTTATTATCTTTCTATCCTTATTATCCTCACTTCTTTTGATTGATTATCTGAGGTCATGGTCTCTAGATTCCTCATCATTCTGGTCATTGAATATACCCTGTTTTATTAATGTCCTGGTTAGAATGTGGTGCTCAGAATGAAACAATATTCTGTGGTTAACTAGAAAGAATACAGTGGCTCCTTTATTCCTATAATCTGGATACCACACTTCTATCAAGATTATGTTAATCTTTTTAGGAACCACATTGCATTTTTGGTTCACATGAATCTTTGAAAAATAATGTTACCGAGTTAAGTTTTCACAATATTATTATGTAATTCTTTTATTTTTTATTTTTTTTTTAACGTTTATTTATTTTTGAGACAGAGAGAGACAGAGCATGAATGGGGGAGGGTCAGAGAGAGGGAGACACAGAATTGAAACAGGCTCCGGGCTCTGAGCTGTCAGCACAGGGGCCCGATGCGGGGCTCGAACTCACGGACCGCGAGATCGTGACCTGAGCCGAAGTCGGCGCTCAACCGACTGAGCCACCCAGGCGCCCCTATTATTATGTAATTCTATAAAATTTATTGTAAAATATTTAAGGAACAGAAAAAGATAAACATTACCCAATTTACAAAATTGAACATTACTGAGAGTCCTTTTGGTACCTCTCCAATCTCATTTCCTTCCCTGTTTCTGGAGGTAACCACTATTCTAAATTTTGAGATTATACATTTCTTTATACTTTTGTTAAATATGTATTTCTAGGCCATATATATATGCACATATATGTGACATATAATTGTATTGCTTGTGGAGTGCCTGGGTGTCTCAGTCTATTAATCATTTGACTCTGTATTTCTGTTCGGGTATAATCTCACAGTTCGTGGGTTCGAGCCCCGCTTCAGGCTCTGTGCTGACAGCACATGAGATTCATCTATGTTGATATGTGTAGTTCTAGTTCATTTTCACTGCTGTAATTTCTGTCCTCTTAATTCATAGTTAATTTTTTCATCTGTTCTCTGATGAATATTTATTTCCACTTTTTTTCTTCGTAATTATTTTTCAAACTTCAATGCAGAAACCTTACTTTTCTTTTAAATGCCACCTTGATTATTTTTGTCTGTCTTTCCAGCTTGAGATATTTTTGAACTATGATCCAATCATACAGCTGCAAATTTGCTAAGGACGATGGTATATTAATGAATCAGAGATCAAATTTGCAAGTTACATTGAAATACAATTTTTCTGGAAGTGAAGAACAAAACACATTTTAATGTGTAAGATTACTTATACTAGCCTGAACTATCTTTGACTATAAATTCTTCTTGTATGTTGTTTTCTTCTTAATGTTTATTTATTTATTTTTGAGAGAGCAAAAGAGGGAGAGGGGGAGGGGCAGAGGGAGAGAAGAAAAAGGGAATCCCAACCAGGCTCCATGCTGTCAGTGCAGAGCCTAAAGTCGGGCTCAATTTCACAACTGTGAGATCATGACCTGAGGTGAGATCAAGAGTCAGACACTTGCAACTGAGTCACCCAGGCTCAGTTTCATTTATTGTTTCATTTTAAAGAACATAGGTGATTTAGTCTCTGACACTTGTTAACAGTGTTCTGTTTTTTTTTCAAGCTGTAGTCTGGCTTTGACCTTCTTTTCTTTCTCCTGCTTTCCCACTCTTTCTTGACATTTTTAGAAGGTTTTTTGTTTTTCTTTTCATTTTTTTTTTTTTGTTGTTTTTTTTGTTTTTGTTTTTAAAGCTCTATCCTTTAGTGGCCTTAGCCTTTTGGCCATTATTTTTATAAGTATTCCTTTGCAATGCTATTTTTAATCTTCCTGCTGTTCATGACTATGTCTTTAATAATTTCTTCATGTTTTTCTAAAAATTTCTGATTGTATAAAGACAATTTCACTGCCATATCCCCAGGGCCTAGAAAAGAACCTGGTATTTAATATCTAATCTGTGACCTGTAATGAATGAACTTTACTTTCCAGAATTACCTTGTCCTTACGAGTTCTGTATTTTTGTACAATCCTGGGCCATGTAATCATGCCTTTTCTTTCATGTGTTTTCAGAATTTGTTTATGGGTCACCTGGGTGACTAAGTTGGTTGAAAGTCTAACTCTTGATTTTGGCTCTGGTCATGATCCCAGGGTCATGGAATCTAGCACTGTGTTGGGCTCTGTGCTGAGTGTGGAGCCTGCTTAGGATTCTCTCCCCTCCCCCCTCTTTCTCTCTCTCTCTCTCTCCCCCTCTGCCTCCCCCCTAAAATTTAAAAAATTGTTTGTAATAAGCTTACAAATTTGACTGGCCTCTTTTCTCAGTATAAAAACTTTGTGAAATTGTTATTTTCTGCCAAGTTCCCTGATATGATCATGTTACCAACCAATTATTCTTTATTGCTTGGAATTAATAGGGCCCCTCTCCCTTTTTAATGTTTATTTATTTATGAGAGAGAAAGAGAGAGAGAGAGAGAGAGAGAGAGAGAGAGAGAGAGAGAGAGATGGAGTGAGAGTGGGGGAGGGGAAGAAAGAGGGAGACACAGAATCCGAAGCAGGCTCCAGGCTCTGAGCTGTCAGCACAGAGCCTGATGTGGGGCTCAAACCCGTGAACTCTGAGATCATGACCTGAGCGGAAGTCAGATGCTTAACTAACTGAGCCATCCAGGTGCCCCAGCCCCCTCCCTTTTGAGAGAGAAATGTCATCAAGCTTAGTCAATACTTCAATTCTTTTAGCAAATAGTGGGTTATCTGAAGTATACCATTATTCTTTTAAGAGTGAAGGAGTTTATTGGACTTTCATTTGTTATTATGAAAACTTTTACTTCTGTTGTGTTGCTGTTGTTTGGACAGAAGACATTTATTCTTCATTGGACAACAAATCATAACCTCCTCGGATTTACAGCTATAGAATCTATCTATCTATCTGTCTATGTATGTATGTATGTATGTATTTATTTATTTATAACTTAATGAAAAAAATTTTTAGGTTTTTATGTAAATTTCAGTTGGTTAACATTCAGTGTGATATTAGTTTCAGGTGTACAAAATAGTGATTCAGCACTTACATACATCACCCAGTGCTCATCACAACAAACGCACTACTTAATCCCCATCACCAATTTAACCCCTCCCCCCACTCACCTCCCTGAAATACTTACTGTTGGTAGATATTTTCTCTGTGTCAGTGTTAAAACTGTGTAAGGAAGATTTTATCTTCTGGCAGTCTGTAGTATATTTTTCACATTATCAGTGGTGGAAGGCAACCATAGCCTCCATTCCAGTCTTTAGAATCTTTAGAATGTTTCCTTAAACAAGTCACGGTCCAGTGCAAGTTTCTGATTCATACTTGTACTCTAGTCAGATGGTATTTGATGTTCAGTTTATTTACTGTAGTGAAATTTTACCCATATAATAAATCTGAGAGAACTTTTTGAGTTTAGAAATTAGTAGGTATTGCTAGATTGAATTGGCTCTAAGATAATAGAATGAAAATCAGATGTAAGAAAAATTTAGTAGTCTTGGGGAAAACTGCTTTGCGTTAGAAATTTTCAGGTTTTTGTATGTATTTGCCTTGAGATTTTTGAGCTTTTAAGAAGTACTTCCTTTCTGTTACACTTTCAGACTACACTATTACATTGTTCTTTGTTTTCCAGAAGAGTTTATATGAATACAACACCTTATATAAATAACAGCACTAAAGACTTTTGGTCTCTACTTATAAAGAAAGAGAATGTCTTTATATTGATGTAGCTTATTCACAGCCTCTAATTGCTAGTCATGATATAATGGGAACTTCATTGTAGGCTTATATGGTATTTGAAGGTCCAGAGTATGTTTCATAAGATACACGTGTTGAGGTTATTCCATTAATATGAAGCGTTAGTCTTATTCTTCTTATTTTAGACATAATACTCTTGGCTATTTAGTTTGTGAGTCAATGGTAGATTAGCAAATAGCAGATTAGAAGAAGAGATGTCGGAAGCTACTTATTGGCAGGCCACCTTGACATCTGCAAGCAATCTGAGTTAATTTCTGCAAATAAACAAATAGGAAAACTATTAAAGGCAGATACAAAAAATAAAAAACCCAATGCTCATGTATTCCTGTGGCAGAGCTCACCATCCCCACAGACCTTAATAGCCCTTGAGGACATTGGCACTACATAGTAATTGAGGTTCATGATGGTAACTAAATCAGTAAAAGTTTAATTATGTTCTGCAGGTTATTTAGATGAAACAGGAAGCATATCCATTCTATAAAAGATTTCCATTCCGAACGGCTAACCTGACACATTTTGACACCCAAAAGGAGTAAAACTCAATTCTTTGGAAAACGATTTTTTTTGGTTTCACCAATTCTTCAGTGATGCCTAGTATTCATGGGGGTTAGTGTGTCCTTTTGGGAGAGCCTAGGTGGTATAATTTTAGAATATGTCCAGACATTGTCTTAGTGCAAGCTTGAATTCTATAGAGAAGTGAAGAGCATTTTTTTATTTTTATTTTTTGGTCTTAGAAGGAGGTGAGTAAGTTTGTTTATTTGAAAATATCTTTGAATGAGTTGATTCAATGGTGTTAGTCACCCAGAAATGTCTTAAAAATCAAGTTGTTGAAAACAGCATGTTCATGCTGAGTGACATTTCTGATTTGCTCATTATGGCAAGTATTCTTTAAAAGTCTAGGAGTAGTTTGGGGCACTTGGGTGGCTCAGTTGGTTGAGCGTCCGACTTTGGCTCAGGTTGTGACCTCACGGTTTGTGGGTTCGAGCCTCACGTTGGGCTCTGTGTGGACAGCCTGGAGCCTGCTTCGGATTCTGTGTCTCCCTCTCTCTGCCCCTTCCCTGCTCATGCTCTTTCCCTTTCTCTGTCTCTCTCAAAAGGAAATAAATGTTAAAAAATTTTTTTAAAAAAAGTCTAGGAGTAGTTTAAGGTCAAAATAATTTTGGGAGGATGGAGAATCATGAAGGAATTTTTTGTGTATTTTAAATTACCATTTTTATCTGAAAACCCCATAGGTGGTTATCCTATTTTTCTAGAAGTGCTAATTGGTGTACTTAAATTGAGTTATCAAGGAAAGACACTTTCCTGTGGTTTTGAGGGATTGCTTTTATTTTTTTTTTTTTTTTAATTTTTTTTTCAACGTTTTTTATTTATTTTTGGGACAGAGAGAGACAGAGCATGAACGGGGGAGGGGCAGAGAGACAGGGAGACACAGAATCGGAAACAGGCTCCAGGCTCCGAGCCATCAGCCCAGAGCCCGATGCGGGGCTCGAACTCACGGACCGCGAGATCGTGACCTGGCTGAAGTCTGACGCTTAACCGACTGCGCCACCCAGGCGCCCCGAGGGATTGCTTTTATTGGGAAACTATTTTCTGCATATTTTTTGAAACTTCAATATTTGAACATTTTTTCTTTCCATCTAAAAGAATGCCCCTGAATTCTGTTGTCTGATTAGAGAAGCGAAAGGGCCTTTTCTCCTTTATTTTTCTGTTTTTTCCCCATTATTTTTCTTCTTAAAAATTTTTAAAAAATTTATTTTGAGAGAGAAAGAGAGAGAGAGCAAGCATGCACGAGCGCCCAAGCTGGGGAGGGGCAGAGAGAGAGGGAGAATCCCAAGCAGGCTCCACACCACTAGCACAGAGTGCGACTTGGGACTTGAGCCCATGAAACTGTGAGATCCTGCCCTGAGGCTGAAATCAAGAGCTGAACGCATAACTGAATGAGCCACCCAGGTGCTCCTTAATATCCTTTTCTTATGAACTGTTGTCAAATTGGCTAACCTCCATCTTGTATATGTATAATATATGGTTAAGCCTAAGTTATTCATTTATCCTTTTTTTATATTCATTTACTGAACAAATACTGAGTACCTACTGTGTTCTGTGCTAAACCTGGCACACAAGTTCTGTGTTAGGTACTAGGTATACTGTGGAAGGGAAAACAGCCCTTCTGTCATGGGTATTACAGTGTAGTTGGAAGTGGTGTAGCGGGGAGGACAGATATTAAACAGTAAATGTCCAGTATGTTCTGATATATTGAGAGAAGTGCTGTGAAGGAAATAAGTAGGCTCTGGGATAGAGAACTAGAGAAGGGACTTATGGGGGAGACTTTGTAAATATTAGCACAATCAAGGAAGCTTGTTTGGAGGAGGGATTATTCAAGCTGAAACTTGAAGTGTAAGAAGACACCAGACTTTTTGCAGGAGGTAGGGTGTATTCCAGTCTAAGGAAATGGCATGCACGGACGAATGTCTTAAGTGAGGAAAGCACTTGGCTAGTGTGATTAGAATGTAGAGGCCAAGAGGAAAGTGGAACAAAGCGAGGTTGTTGAGATCATTCAAGGAGCTATATAGTTCAGGTGAAATGAAGGAGGCTTGCACAAACATGGAGGCCATATAGAAGGAGAAAAATGGATCGATTCTAAATATAGACTCTGTAGGACCAACAGATGGATTTAATTGGGAAGGGAAATGGAGAAGACTGAGACAAGGCTGGAGCTTAAGTTTCTGCTTTGAGCTACGGAATGGTAGGACTGAGCTGTTTGCTGGGATAGGAAAAAGAAAGAATCAAGAGTTTAATTTTGGATGTGTTGTATTGAGATGCTCATGAGATAGCCACCTCTCTCTTCTGTTTTGGTTCTATTGCTATAGTTCTTTTATTAAGCCATTTATCAGTGGGTCAAGGAAGGTGTATTATAAAAAGACCTCAGACTCAGACACGAAACTGCCTGGGTTAATGAGAAGCATGCTAATGAAATAAGCTCGAGAAACTAAGGAGGACGGTAGTTCTTAAGCTTTGGTTGCAAGGCTTTTCAAGTTTCTCCCTCCTGTATTGGTTTCAGCTTCCCTAGGGATCCCTATTGTGAATTTTTTTCACTGATAACCTGAATTTACCCAATCATTTGTTGAGTTTCTCTCTGCCTCTAGCCTCTCCTGCCTCTACTTTGTTTACCTACTTCCCTGCTTAAAAACCTTCAGTGGTTCTCCACTGCCTTCAGGATAAAGTCTGAACTATTAAGCATGTTAGTCAAGTCCTTTCATAATCTGTCTTCTTTGCTTGTCTGTTTCCTTACACCGTATGGAAGAAGTATGTACATGAGCAGGGGATTTGAAACTGGTGGGAATGGAGGTGGTCTTGGCCAGATTGAATAGCTTGTCGGTAAATTCTTAACAGGGGCTTATTTGGCAGAGAACAGTGAGGTAGAAGCATGTGATGGACCAAGTTTTAGAAAGATACTATTCTGGGAATTTACAATAGAATCACAACCCTGTTTCAATAAAGCATGGTTTAGGTCTGTGATCTGAGGCAAATTTTTAAACCTCCTAGAACCGGTTTGTTTATCTGGGAAACAAAAACACCTACCGTATAGAGTACTTGTAAGAGAACATGGTATCTACTATTATTATTTTAGTTAGAATTAATCTTCAGTGCTAACTCTATTCTAACCTTACTTCCTTCTACTTCCCTTTTGTAGCCCTTTTCTAACAAGTATGGACTACTTACTAGTTCCTGAATAGCTACAATATTCTTAGTAATGCCTGTTCTCTTGTCTGCATTTCCATTTGCCCTTTGCACTTCAAATTTCTATTAACATCTTACACTCACTCTTCAAACTGTAACTTAAAAACCACCTTTTCCATATGGCCTTTTGTGATCACTCTAATTGAAAGTTCTTACTTTATACTTCTCTAATGCTTAATTGGTTCCGCTCTTGAGGCTTTGTCTGATTAAGCACCAGGTACTACCTGGTGTTTTAGTTATTTATGTATACTGGATGCCCCTGCTTTCTGAAAGTAGAGTATTCCTATGAAACCTTTTGTAAGCCAAAATGGAAAGCCAAAAAGAAGCAATTACCCATTCAATTATATGGAAAAATTTGGGGGCGTTCCCGGATCCAAAAAAATAACGTCTCTTAAAGCTTTTCTGATACCTTTGGACACATCTTGCTAATAGATGCACAAAGTAAGTCTAGATAAAGCAAAGATACTCATAGACACCGTTCAAAGCTATGGTGGCTTGATGCTGAGATGCTGACTGTAGTTCCGGGAAGGAGCTTGGTGGTGCTACCCTGTCGCTGCTCAGGGTGTACTCTGTCTCTATAATGGCTTGCTGCAGAACAAATGCTGAATGCTCTTTTCTTTTTCTTTTTTTGGAAAAGTTCAAATCCTCTTCAGATTTCTTTCAGTTAGTAAAAACGGGCATAGATGGTTCCCAATTTCTGATGGCTTAGCTTGCAATTTTCTGATTTTACATTAGTACAAAAGCTATTACACATTCAGGAGAAACTATGCTTTGAGTTTGGAATTTTGATATTTTCCTGGGATAGTGATATGCAACATCATACTCTCTTGTGATGCTGGGCAGTAGCAGTGGTGAGAGCAGCAGTGAGCCAGAGCTCACAGCCACGCAATTATGAGGGTAAACAACCAATACCCTTACAACCATACCGCAACCAGTTTTTCACTGTCAGTACAGTATTCAATAAATTACATGCATTACCCAACACTTTATAATTCAGTAGACTTTGTTAGATGATGTTGCCTAACTGTAGACTAATGTAAATTATAGTTAAGGTAGGCGAGGCTAAGCTCTGATGTTCTGTAAGTTAGGTGTATTAAATGTACTCACAACTTATAATATTTTCAATTTACTATGGTTTTATCAGGACATAACTGGATCATAAGTGGAGGAAGATCTGTGCTAATGTATGTTTTCTTGAAAGCAAAGTGGCATCACTCAAACTTTCAAAAAGTGGGGGATACCTGTATGTCTTGTCTCCCTAAGAACTGTGTATTATTCTTTTTGGGTCCCTTTCAGTTGCTAAGCCCAAACCTTACACATGATTAGCACTCAGAAAAACTTGATAGATTAGTACACAGAGCTAATTTGAAGAGTGTTACCAATACCTAAATCATTATACTTCATCCATAAATGGTGATCATAAGGAATTTTCTGAGTGGTGCCAAACTGTAGTGTTTTTACTAAGTTTTCCACCTAGGAAACATTAATGGAGTATGGACTATACTAATGTTAGAAAGAGATACAGAAAAGGTGAAAGATATTGTCCAGCCCTTGCAAATCTGCTCAGTATCAGTTATTTAAAAATCTGATTTGCCCGAAGTCAACAGATGCACCCTGTTAAAACAAGTGTATCTTGTTTTATACCAGATGGGGTATAATTCCAAGGGTTTGGAGGATTAAGTTTGAGATGGAATGGGAACTCACGGCTTTGTCTTCATTGCTGGTTGTTTTTTTTTTTTTTTTAATCGAAAGACCTCTTTCTGACATTAAGTAAATAGATACCTCCTTTTGGGTCTTGTATCAAGCATGAAAGGAGTATCATTTACTACAAACAGGAAGGGCCTGTTTGTAGAGCATTTATCCTCTCTTTGCTGCTTGATTTCTTTGTATCTTTTCCTCTGGTTACCCATCTTATCATTTGTAACCTGAAGAACTTGGCTGCATGTATAACAGATTTGTAAGGATGAGCTTATTTGAGCTTTTAGTAAATGGTCCATAGGATGTTTTCTTTCTGCTATTTAGTTTTTGTTTAATCCTGATCAGCCTCAGCTAACTGGAGATTCTTGCCTGGTTTATTGTTTTCATTTAATATTCTCTTCCTACTCCCAATCCCCTATGGTTTTGTGGCTCTTACTAATAGTGTTGCTACTCATTCATGTATGCATGGCTGGAAAGAACATGCATGAAAACTATCCTTAATTTATTTTTATTTTTCCTTGCATGCGCTGAATTATAGCATCTCTGCTGAATACTAACTACATTATCTGACTTCCTGGTTGTTTTCCTGCATTTAATGTATGATATTACCTGAAGTTGGTTTTAGTATGTCCAATAGAATTCTTTTGCCCTTCTGCTTGTATGCCTTTTCCCTATATTGGGCTCTTACCTGTTCTTTACTTACATTGCTTTTTACAATATGTCCAATTATATGGCAGATGTATCTGTTTTGCACTGATAGATGTTATTCTCTAATTCTTTATTCATATATCTTTTTTTATTTAAGGGTATTTATTGAGCACTTTCTATTTATCAGACATTTTGACATACTTGTGAGTTTCTGCCAAATAAGACAGAGACACTGCCCTCATGTGTTGTACATTCTGTTGGGGAGGGCAGACAATTCAAAAAAAAAAAAAAGGAAAAAAGGAAAGCAAATAAGCAAGGTAATTTTAGACAATAAGTGCCATGCAGGTAGTTAAAACAAGGTGAGTTGATAGTGTCTTGGTGGCTAATTTTTTTTAAATGTGAGTACAGTTGACACAGAATTTATATAATAATAATAATTCTGTGATTGTTTATCCAAAGGAAATAAAAACACTAATTTGAAAAGATACATGCACCCCTATGTTTAATGCAGCATTATATATAATAGCCATGATATGGAAGCGACTTAAGTGTCTATCAATAGAGAAATGGATAAAGAAGATGTGGTTAATGTGTGTGTGTGCGCACGCGCGCGCGCCTGCACATGTGTGGTGGAATATTACACAGCCATAAAAAAGATGAGATCATGCCATTTGAGACAACGTGGATGGACTTGGAGGGTATTATGCTATGTGAAATAAGACTGAGAAAGGCAAATATATTATTTCACTCATAAGTGGAATCTAAAACAATAACAAAAACAACAACAAATGAATAAACAAAGACAGAATCAGATCTCTAAATACAGAGAACAAACTAATGGTTGCCGGGGGAGGAGGGTAGAGGGTTGGGTAAAATGGGTGAAGGGGAGTAGGAGATACAGGCTTCCAGTTATGGAATAAAGTAAGGCACGGGATTAAAAGATACAGCATAAGGGGTATAGTCAATGATACCGTAATAGCGATGTATTGGGACAGATGGTGGCTACACTTGTGGTGAACACAGCATAATGTATAAAGTTGTTGAATCACTTTATACATATGTCTTGATCATTCATTCCTAAATGTATCAAAGAGATCATACCAGTGGAGATACCAAGAGCACTGATTTTGGGCAAGTATGACTTGCCGAGTATGACTACTTGGACAATTTGGAATTACCATAGCTCTATGGATAAAATTTTCAATTAACTTTTGATTAAGTAACAAAAAGAATTCTGAAAAACGTTAATCGTTCAGCTTCTACATTTAACAATATGTTGCATTCTTTGCTTCATTCATTATTTCAGCGAGCATTTGTTGAGCATTTATTGTGTCAAGTATTTTTCACTGTTCTACTTTCTAAATGTAGCTTTTTGCCATCTTTATTTCTTAGATATTTTGAGTATGTTCCAAAAGTAATAGTCTTTTTTTTAATGCCTTGCTACTCAAAGAGTGGCCATTGGGCCAGCAGCATTGGCAACATCTGGGAGCTTGTTAGAAATGCAGAATCTCAGGCTCCATTCCAGACTTGCTGAATCAGAATCTGTATTTTAACAAGATTTCTAGGTGATTCAGTGCACATTAAAATTTAACAAGTACATATATAGCATATGGATTGTTACCATCTGTGTGTTTTTTTTTTAAACAATTGAGTACTTTTACTCATTCAGTTACTTTCTTAAAGACTCCCTTTCATGTGAAAGCAATTACAAAAATATCCTTAGAAAATATTTTCTATTTTTAAAACTATATGAAAAAAATTATAAAACATGGGAATAAATACATACTCTTTATTTAGAGTAAGATGTAGGTAAAATACTGTTAGAAGTGGGGCTTAAGTGATTTTCACATCTGCTAAAACTTTCACAAAAGATTTGTAATTTTTTAAAATAGACCTTTATGAGAGACCTTGCTATAGTCTGTTGTATGGGAAAATTTTAATGTAGCAGTGGTTTTGGTACCTTTTTAGTAGGGTGAATGATGAAGTCATATATGAAACTCATGGGAAATAATCCTAAATTCTCATCCCATCCTCTATTTTTGCAAAGGAAGTATGAAATAAACTGGTGCCCTCAAATCAAATCATTAGTCTTTTAGAATAAATAGTAGTTTGATGTCCAGGTTTTCT